>NC_137606.1:3585435-3750435 GCF_963280865.1 Gymnoscopelus braueri | reverse complement strand
AATGGTGCCAAGGATGTTCAACATCTTGCAGAGAAAAATCCCTTTAGCAATCTGTTTTCTTCTTGTTGCATGTGACAAATACATTTGATTTGTTGTGCCCCCTTTCACATTTTTCTAAATGAATATCTTTGCTTTGAGTGTGTTTTTTAAGGGCGATGAAAATGGCATCCCTATTTTGGGCATGTATTTTCAAAACAAATAACAGATCTACAAGCTCAAGCTCACAAATCATTGTGTATGAAATAAATAGTATTGTACAAAATAGAACTTAAGTGGTTAACATAAAATTGACCATGTACCCGGTATATTTTCCACACAGATAAAAATAAAATTGGCTACATACTGTATATTACGCTATATGAGGCTTATGTAAATATAAAATTGTAAGATTGTCACATTTTCTTAGTTTTGTTTTGTAAATATAAAGCCATATGGGTAAAAGAAAAAACAAAACATGTTAGCTACATACTGTAAATATGGTAAGGACTGTATGCTCTTTTTAGGCCTACATCTGTAGCAATACCGCCCCCAGGTGATCATACAAAGTCATAACAGGGGAGAGGTTATCACCAGGAAAACTATGTTTTTTATTGATGAATAAATAACACAGGAAATGTAATGGTTATGGTATATATTAAGTGGGATACATTCCAGCCATCAACCTATTGTTACACAAGCGAGGTAAGAGAGTGACACTGGAGTGGTTAGAATATCAAACTGCACACCTGAGTACATATTATACCTTTTGTCACTATCAGGAGAGTTAATAGTCGTTTAAATTAAAAAAGTAAAAAGCCTGATCGTGCATTAAAAGCATTAAAGAGTAGATACAGGAAACTTTCACCAGGTTAATAAATAATGAACATTTAAATATGGAAATTTCTCACAACAAAATAACCACATAATGTACAAAAAAAAACACACACACTCAACACACTAAAGCACCTGCTGATACAAATATCCTACTGCTATTTACTAATGTCCTATATTCAGTATACATGTCAAATCACCCCAATCCACACAGACGGCAGTGGCTCAGGAGGTAGAGCTGATAGCCAGAAGGTTGCCGGTTTCGATTCTCCTGGCTGCTTGTTGAAGTGTCCTTGAGCAAGACACTGAACCCCTGACTGCTCCCAGTGAGCAGGTTGGTGTCTTGCATGGTTTCCTGCCGTGTCTGTGTGTGAATCTTTATTGTATTATTAGCATATAAAGTGTATTGGCGCATCTGTGGCGTTGCTGTCTGTGAATTGATGAATGTATATTCTTTGTAAAGAGCTTTGAATGGTGGGAAAAACTAAAAGGCACTCCTAATATCCATCTATTAAATGCAGTCCTAATATCTGACTGTAAATACATTCCCATTTATATATATTCGATATTTGTTTTGATATTATATGATATTTTTTACTCTTATTTTTCACACTTATGCTTATTTATTTAACGTAACTGCAATTTGTGGGAAGCTTGCACAAACAAAATATGTCACCCACTCCTTTATACTTCCAGTAAACTTGTCATGTGAAGATAAACTTGAAGTTGAAGTTGATCTGCCATGGAGAAGGGCTATGCCATTGGTTGTGATAGCAAAAACCAATGGCTGGCTCAAATAATCCTAATATTATTGTTGTTGCTATTATAAATATTTATGATCCTATTTATCTTGCTGGTAGCGTATGGTGTATAAGGCTGGAATGATAAGGGTTGATGGGATGGAAGCATGATGCTATGTTTACTCTCATTCCAGCATGTTCTCCCAAGCAGCGATCTTCAGCCATTTGGCCACGTGCTTCTCAATCACCTGAGGGACCAGACATTGAGATACTTCAGTTCATAGTTACCCATTAATGCCTAATTTATGCTCCATCGTACTATGAAGTGAATGCACATAATTAGTGTAGCTTTATTTCAAAAACATTTAACAACTGTTACAAAGCGCTTTAAAAGGTTACCACAAATGGACACAATAAAACGTGAATATAAAATTAACTTAATACAATTAAAGATACAGAACAGACATAAAACACAGCTCTTGTTCTACCTCTTTCCGTTCCCGAGATATGGCTGATTATGTCATTTATTTTTAAAGATAATTTCAAGATGATTTCTTTCTGCTGCAATTAAGATATTTCAGCAGGACTACAGTAAACTAGAAGGTGAAATAAAATAAATACTGTTGTCCCACAGTATTTATTAGGTAGGTAGCACAGTGAAGCACACCGACCTGTCTGGCCTTCTTGAGGGAGCTGCGGTCGGCGGCTGCACTCATCATCATGTCAGCACAGTGGGCCGTGTCCTCGATGAAGATAGCCTGGTCCTTCTCTCCCTCCTTCGTTCCGTTCTTCACCACTGACAGCTCCTGCCACGGATCAATGCCACCTAAAGGAAATGACCAGCGATGTGAGAGAGAGGCCAGCAAACAGCAATATCTTCTTCACCCTAAGTCAATTACTTGGCTAATTAGTCATTAGAGCCTTGGCAAACAGTCTTTGTATGGACAATATGAACTAGAAAGGTCTCTACCAGGCCGGGTTGCCTACCCAGGGCTGTAACCGTCAGGACCCGTGGAAGCTGGGGGGGGGGATTGAATTTTTACGACATACAGTTCAACATTTTGCATTTGTGGCGCCGAAGTGAAAGCGCTTTTGGAGGTTAGCTCTATAGCAATCTGGGAACCCATCGTCAAAGAAAAGGGAAAAACAGCGCCCTCTGCAGTTTTTCACATTTGCATTTGACTCTGGGGGTAGCACATAAATACAACGTGGCCACAGGAAATAGGCCCGTTTGGTCTGCCCTCAGCCCTCCTCCTCCGGTGGTGCGCCTATGTTTTCATTCCCACAAACAATATTTCTCCACGGAACACTAACACCATTTCACGGAACACAGATCGCTTTGGTTATAAGCCCACTTGTTTCTATGATGGAAGAACAAGTTAAAATGTTACTAACTTTCCGTGGTTTTGTCGGCTCCGAGAACGCTGTTGTTAAATGAGTTTGGGTTTGTTTCCAGTGGGAAGCGAATGCACAGCTGTAAATCCCGCCCACTACATTTGATTGGGTAAAGCGCAGCCTGCTTCCTGATCTGAAGGCACGCCCACTTGTATGCCAATGTTCACACGTTCTGAACGGCCCTCCCGACAGATGCAGTAGCGCAACTCTGAATCTGTTCTTGAGAGATTAGCTCTATAGAGGCCCCTCTATAGAGCCCTCTATGATTCCAATTCAGGGTTGATTGGTTCGTTTTTTGTAAGAAATAGGCACTACTTGGAAGCAAATTACAGTTAATTAGTATGGAATAAAAAAAATATTATCGGCCAAAATAACGAATTTGACGCTGATAGGTCCAGCGGTATGCAAGATTCACTCTGGATTCTCTCTCTCACACACACGGGCGAAAACATAATCTCCCTGGCCAAGACAATGATTTTCTTCCATGTTGTATGCATTACTTTTTGCAATGCTGGTCATGGTTCTAGACACCCGATCTACTGTTAATTTGCAATGAATGAAAGTGCAGGAGTCAAAAAATGTGAGGGAGACAATTACTTATTGGTCGATGAATTATTAAATCAGCTATCATTGTTTGAGTTGGTGCACTGCGGAGAAGTTCAGGTGTTGCAGCAAATCCCTAATCTGTGTTACAGACTGGAGAAAACTTTTATTCCAAAATGTTGCCCTACAATATGAGAGAAAAATGACCCGTGTTCATCCAAAATGATTGCTAGTCATTTGTATGTGCCTCCTTTAGGCCAAATGTTTCTCTTGCAGATATCTCAACATGTAATGTCTGTGTCGCTGTTGTGCAGAAACCGAGTATGTCCAAAACCATAACTTAACATAATCCAATTTAGTTCATATTTAGTCATAAGCTCTTGTTAATACTTTTCATACTTTACACAGACAGACTTAACCACTTTCAACAATTTTTCACATTTTGCAACATTTTCAGGAATAAACTAAAATAGCTTGTAGATCGGATATTTTCGCTGCTTTTGCATGACACTGTCATACGACGAAGTATAAAATAGGGCATTAATTTATGATAAAACATAAAAAGATGAAATATGGAGATGGAGATACAGTACTGCCCGACAGCGAGACGGTATGTAATGTAGTGATGCTCACCGTTGACGTAGAGCACTCTGTGCGTGCGCGGGTGGTCTGCTCCGTAGTACTTGTTGGTGAAGGCGATGCGTTCAGGCAGGGTCTGTTCAGGGATGTTGAACAGGATGGGACACAGCTGGGTCTGGGCCTGCAACGTCATCATCCTGGAGAATGGACAACTGGAGTCCTCACATGTCTCAACTGCTCATGCAAACACACACCAACATGTGCACACGCATGCACAGACATTCACATGAACACACGCATGCACACATAGACACACATACGTCAGCAGAAAAATATAACTCAGAACACTAAAAAGCCTAAGGTTGTCTCACTTATGTGTGTGTGGATGGGTGGGTGTATATGTATGTATATAAACATGTATACGTATATGTACAGTATGTACATTTTATTTACATGACATCTGTTACCCATATATGGAGACCACTTCAAACTTTCTGACCTGTTTCAGTGGTCTGTCCAGTGGTCATTCCAGTTTCAAGTGATCTGCATGCCAAGTGATCTATATGGGCATGTTACGTTTGTGACCAGGGGTCATCAATATGTCCGTACATGGACAAATGTGTCCGCGGAAAGACTTGTCCTTGTCCGTAGCAAAGTTTTACATAACATTATAATGTTCTTATTTTGATCACAAGACCTAATTACTGAATATTAGTCTTCAGGTTTTCTTCAAAATATGATTTACTATGACTCTATGGAACATAGAAGTCCACTAGTACTAGTGGTTCTCAAATGTTTTATTTGCAAGGACAATTTGCAACTCTGAGAGTGTTCAAATGGAACCAAATGGACCCGTTACAGACCTGTTATGGTTATTCAGGGCTAGCTCTCTATGTGTTTCTGGTAATATTATTGTCCACTCATTTTGTATGTCCATGGCAAAAATAGAATTTTGACAAAAATGTCCACCACAAGCCCGCATGGCGGTGACCCCTGTTTGTGACATGCTGTAAGTGCTATGTCACAGATGTCACGTATATGTAAATAAGATGTTTATGATATGTAGGTGTATAATATACACGTAGGCCTACATCCTATGTATTGTGTACAATATTTATATGTACCTAGATAATATATAGATAGTATAACTAGTCTGTGCATAACTGTAGTTTTCAGAAGGTGACATATCTGTTTCCTGTTCCAGTTCATCTTCGTCTGATTGGCTCGGCAGCAGGTTTGAACCGGAAACACCCATGACACGCATGTGTTTCCAGTTGAAATCTGCATCTGAGCCAATTAAGCAAAGCTGTGGGAAAATGAACTGGAGCAAGAAACAGGTATACCACCTTCTGAAAACTGGGACTATAGTTATAGTAGTCATACACAGAGCTGCGTGCGTGTGTGTGTGTTAGTAGTAGTAGTAGTAGTAGTAGTGTATATGACGGTCTTACAGAAACCAAACTCAGTGCAGGACTGGTAGAACCACTGTCTCGCTCCGCTCCTGGCTGCCTCCTCTGATGTGTCCAGCAGGTCATTCACCGCCTGCTCGTGGGACGCATCCAGGCACTCCTCCTCACCTGTAGAACGATACACCTGGAGAACACACAAAATTGGTAATACTCCAGTAAAGTAAAAATACCTCACCACCTTGCCATCCAATATGCAGTGGTGGAAAAAGTTCTCATATGTTTTACTTAAGTAAAAGTATCAGTACTGCAATATAGAAATACTCCATTACAAGTAAAAGTCCTGTATTCAAAATGTACTTGAGTAATAGTACAAAAGTATTGGCATCAAAATGTACTTAAAGTACCAAAAGAAAAATAACTCATGCAGAATATCCCATTTTAAGTTTTCAAATGTATACAAATTGCGAGGCATTGTGAGCTTGTAGGTCGGCTATTTTCAAATGGCTGAAATGTATATGCTATATAGGGCTGAAGTGGTTAATGTATGTCTTGTAATAATAATAAAAATCTACAAAGTAACTAGTAGCTAAAGATTTTTAAAACATTTGCCTCTTAGGCTCTAAGAGTGGAGTGCAAGTAAACATAATTGGAAATTGGAGATAGGCTACTCAAGTAAAGTACAAATACCTCAAAATTGTACTTAAAGGGATACTTCACTCTCGGGCCGGGGACACATTTAAAAAAAATATAAAAAATAAATGAAAAAAGTTATGGAAAATTCATGGCCCCCTCACACATTAGTAGGACACTGCGTGTCGTGAGGGGGCCATGAATTTTCCATAACTTTTTTCATTTATTTTTAATATTTTTTTTAAATGTGTCCCCGGCCCGAGAGTGAAGTATCCCTTTAAGCACAGTACTTGGTAAATTAACTTAGTTACTTTCCACCACTGACTATAGATCCTCTCATGTTTGTAAACATGAGAGGATGATGCGCACGCAGTGGAGGGTTGAGCAGTAGAGGGCGCTATTACCCGCAGCAGCTCTAGTCAAATGTACATTCATAAAAAATGGTCTTCACCGGGTTTAATGAAAGTAGATTAAATGATGCAGTTTGTAATATCTTCTTTACTCAATAAAAATGATTTGTCGGAAGTTGGATCTGTTTGTATATAATAGCAGCATTATGCCTATTATGCCTAAAATAGCAGCATTATGCCTATCTAAATCCCGAAAATAACAACAGAGTGAATGGCGCTTCCGGTTCGTTCTACCACCCGCATGCGCAGATTGCGCACTCTGCTCTGTGATGACGTCGCGCGGAAACCATTGCCACATCTCGTGGTTGTCATAATGAACACCTGCTGTTTGATTACAATCACCTGTTAGTGTTTGCCACCAATGTCTGCCATCCAATACTGTGAATTATAGATCAACAGCGACCTCTGGTGTCCATAATGTGTGCATGACGAGAGTAGGGGCTGTCACAATCATGACATTTTATGATCACATTTCATATTACAAATAATTACAATTTAATTTTTTGGAGATTTTTTTTTGGAGATTGAACATTGGAACAATTAAATAGGCTACATTTCTGTTTGGCTTTAAGGCTTTGTATTAGAACAAAAATAGCACAGGACAGATATGGGGGGAAAAAACATAAATATACTAAGAAATTACTGACAATGACTGACCAATTCAAATGTATAATTGACTATGGCCAAATGACACATGCACAGCTGGACCAGATGGAAGCAGAGAGTCACAGCCTTATGTTCCACCACAGGGAACGAAGAGGATTAAGTAAGTAAAACAGGCCATATTTAATAATAATACTTTCATATTTTATTTATTGTGGAAATCTCATTGTGGCTATTATTGGCCTTCAACTCTAGTCCCATATTGTGCTGATCAGAGCAATGGTCAACACTGCTGTAGTGCTCCATACGTTATGTGTGCAGTTTAGGTTTTTGGGTGTGAATATTCAAAGAAATTTGCCCCCAAATAGTTTCACTCTAGGCAAGATCAACATGACAGATTATTACAGAGTATTAGAACCATCTTAATCTCTCGAGAAAGATTTTCTGTCGGCATCACTGCCCTAAACATGTAGTGTTGTTGTTAGTAGGAATAAACAAAGAAGCACCCGGGAGGAAGTGGACTAAGAAAGGGGAGGAGCCAAACCGAGTTCCTGTCTCTTCCCCCCTTTTTCTAACCAAATGGGTTCCAAGATTGGAACCATCTAGACATGTTGTATACATGAAGTGTATTTTTATGCCAAGTTTGGTGCACACAAGGCCCCTGGTGTGACTATTGTCATGGCAGACAACCCCTGAACAGTGTTTGTGGCAAGTTTGGTGTGGATTGGAGCAATGGTGCACTTGTGGCCCCCAGGGCCCCTGACGGGGCTCCTGGGAGCCACACATAGTCCCTGGTGTGACTATTCTCATGGCAGATCCCTGAACAGTGTTTTTGCCAAATTTGGTGTGGATTGGAGCAACTGTGCTCCTGTGGCACCCAGGGGCCCTTGGTGTGGCTATTCTCATGGCTGTCCCCTGGACCAGTGTTTGTGCCAAGTTTGATACGGGTCGGAGCAACGGTGTGTCTCGCAAAAAAAACGATGTTAAGGTTGTGAGTCACAACCTGTGACGCCCGCCGTCTATTCAATTTTAATATAGGATAGTGACCGTCAGGCCGTGTGTGACTCGTACCTCAACCAGTCTGACAAAGCGGTCGTAAGCCTCCTCTTCCTCCTCGTAGGCTTCGCTCTTATTGGTCATGAGGACACACAACTCGTCGATAGACATGACCGAGCCCTCGTCGTTGTACTGCACCGTTCCCATGATGATGTCGGCCAGGCTCTGCATCAACTCAATCTGAAGTGTGGAGCAGCGGTGGAAAAAGTACTCAAATGTTTTACTTAAGTAAAAGCATCAATACTGCAATGTAGAAGTACTCTGTTACAAGTAAAAGTACAAAAGTATTGGTATCACAATGTACTTAAAGTACCAAAAGTAAAAGTACTAAAACGTTTGAAAATGCGACGCGTTGTGAGCTTGTAGATCGGCTATTTTCAAATAGCCTATGTATAAAATAGGGTTAAAGGGGTTCATGTATGTTCTATAATATAATAATTTATATCTGCAAAGTAACTAGTAACTAAAGTTTTCAAATAATTGTAGTGGAGTAAAAGTACAATATTTGCCTCTGAGGTGTAGTGGAGTAGAAGTAAAAGTACAGAAAATGGGAAATACTCCAGTAAAGTAAAAATTCCTCAAACGTGTACAAGTAAGTACACGTTTGACACTAAAAACACTACTTGAGTAAATGTACTTAGTTACTTTACACCACTGGTGTGGAGCAACAGTTTGATGTTTCATCAAAAAGCTCCAGTACTACTTACTAACTAACTAACTAACTATCAATCTCTTCTTACCACTGTTGTTTATGAAACAACAAAGATGAGAAAATTAGACATACAGTGAAGAAATAATAGTGACCTGTCATGAGATAAATAATTTTGATATACATCAAAATGTGTGTATATTATCTTGTGTAATAGGCTAAACATTGCTCATCCTTGAAGGAAGTCACTGAAAATAAATAAATAAATACTAGAAAGAAATTGCTTAGTTTATGAATGAAAATATAAACGTTTAAGCCTGAAGTAGTGCCACAGCTCATCATAACCATATTCTGAATTGGCCCATTATTGGTCCTATAATTTGTAAAGGGATAGTTCACCCAAAAAAAAAAAATGTTTCTATGGATTAGTCACCCCATATATATGGGGACTTGAATTCATGGATATTTTTTTGTTTTTGTCGCATTTCTAAGCCAATAATTCGATGACCAGCGGACCGGTAGGCAGCAGTTCCGGTACGGCTGCCGGTCATCAAATTATTGGCTTAGGAATGCGATAAAAACAAAAGAAATATCCATGAATTCCAGTCTCCATTGGGGTGCCTATAATCGATAGGAAAAAAAGTCATTTTGGGGGTGAACTATCCCTTTAAGCAGCCCAATGAAAAGAAGACTTCCTTTCACCTGATCCTCGAGGTCCTCGGGGACCTCACAGCAGCCAAAGTCCTTGGCCACGTCGGTGGCATTGCCTCCCATCAGCTGAGCCTCGACGGCAGCAAAGGCCTCCCACACGTCCGCCACGCACTGCAGAGAGGAGAGGAGACAGGGGCAAGACATTACATATCATCGCTGTCAACCAGACACCTTACATGTCCAAAACGGTTACGTTTCAGAAAAAATAACACGTGTTCCAAAGGATCCAATGTAGTTATTATTTGGCTCTTGTTAATACTTAGTAGCAAACATAGCAGATCTATAAGCTCACAGTGCGCTTGTACATCTGCTATTTTTGCTATACCTTTCTGTGACACTGTTGGGCATTCGTTTACGAAGAAACATACAACGTTGACGGAGATATGAGTTTTTTCTGCCCGTCAGCAACAATAGGGGTTCAGCAGACAACAGTAATCGAACTAATCGTCTATGCTAAACAAGTACAACGTTTTCAAAATGACCTAAAATAGCACATCTACAAGCTTCGAGCTTGTAGATCTAATAGAGCTATTCAACATTTTTGTGCGACAGTGTTGTATGAAAAAGTATAAAGTATGGCTTGCCTTAAGTCAGACTAATGAATACAGTCTGACATCCATTATTATTTTATTTAATTTATTTTAGGATTATTTGTGTCAATTCGTTGATATATTACAACAATTTTAAAACAGCGCCTCTGGATTATTCAAAAAAGTAATCAATACAATAATTGCTAAAGAAATAATATACAGTAATTGCAGCCCTAATTACATATTATGTGACACCATGCTTTCTGACTGTGAGAAGACACAATTATGTCCTAAACAGAGACAGATTAAGAGAATGTCTCCATACCTTCTGTGAGCCGCCAACGTCCTCATTCATCAGACTCAAGCCAACGATCTGAAGGAGAGGAAATTATGGATGAACTAGCTAATTTCTTTGTCAAGTGACAGGGACAGGGTTGTGCAACACAGTATAAATGAATCTTACCTTGTTGAAGGTGGAGAAGTCCAGCTTAGCTTTGACCGGAGCAGAGGAGGCCACAGCCCCATAGACCAAGTGAGGAAACTGTAGGAGACCATGCAGATTAAACATAATGCTAGAGATGTATACAGCAGAGTCCTTTGTACACTAGTTATAGGGCACTGTTTCCCAAACAACGGGTTGGTTGGGACCCATGTTGGGACCAATTTTTATGGGTCGCGAGTAAATGTCCCCTTTATTTATATATATATATTTTTTCATTCCCCACATTTAAAAAATATATATTATTACAAAAAATTTAAAAAAAAATTTAAACTGGCCCGGACTGCTGGCCTAGCGGTCCGGGCACCTAAGCTACAATGAAGCCTGACAGTGTGTCGCGGGTTCGAGTCACGTTCGCGACGGCCTTTGCTGCGTGTCATTCCCCATCTCTCTCCCCCGTTTCCTGTCTAACACACTTCACTTCACTATCAATAAAGGCATACAAAAATTAAAGATTAAACAAAACAAATCACAACTTTTCATCAATTAAAAACAATTCCAAAAACAAATCTAAAGTTTTTCATGAATAAAAATAAATAAATCCATAAAGAAAAACCAAAAAAGTTTAAGAAGTAGTGAAAACAGCAGATCTACAAGCTCACAATGCGGCGCGAAGATCTTGTGAGCTTGTAGATCTGCTAATTTCACTAGTTTGGGTCCTGGGCAAACGTCTAATTTTTATTTTGGGTCTTGAGCTAAAAAGTTTGGGAACCACTGTTATAGGGGTCCTTGAAATAAAATAAAAATGTATATGTATATGTACATAATGTTTATGATATGTGTCCACACCTTCCCTCTGAACCAGGCAGACAGGGCTCCGGCGTATGAACCTCCGAAGCTGATCCAGGTGTTCAGGTGGCTCAGGCTGAAGCGTTCGGTGATGTACTGGTGAAACTCTGCCATGTCAGCTAACCTGCACGCCACAGGAAGCAACGCAAAACAACTTAAACACCTTGTGGCCCAGCTCCAATGCTGCATAAAGCACTCTCACACGTTTCTGACAGATGCATGATGAACATGAACACAGATACGCACGCACGCACGCACGCACGCACGCACGCACGCACACACACACACACACACGCACACACACACAGCCAGTGCTCACGCCTGCACGCTGCTCAGGTCATTCAGGTTCTCTGTCTCCAGGCCTTCGGGGTTGATGCTGTCGCCATAGAAACGATGCTCCAGGGCCACCAGCAGAGCTCCATGCTCCTCAGCCATGTCAACATGGTGACCTGCATGGGTCAGTCCAGTTACACTAGGTTATTATCACACACACACACACACACACACACACATGTCGACATGGTGACCTGCATGGGTCAGTCCAGTTACACTAGGTTATTATCACACACACACACACACACACACACATGTCGACATGGTGACCTGCATGGGTCAGTCCAGTTACACTAGGTTATTGTCTCACACACATGTCAACATGGTGACCTGCATGGGTCAGTCCAGTTACAATTGGTTACTGTCACACACACACACGACCGCTGGTATAGTAGCAATATTGCAGATATTTCAGCCATTATTTGCCTTTTTTGTGATGACATCGGTGTCTGCAGTTATGTAGCCAATGTGTCTGACTTGTGTCTGATAGTATAACCAAGCCCAATAAATAACGTTCACAAATAGCTGATCTACAAGCTCACGACGGGTCGCCAAGCAATGCCTCGTGAGCTTGTAGATCTGCTATTTTTGAAAGATTTCAAACAATTTTCAAAATATGGTGCCAGGTTGAAAGTTGTTAATAAAAAAAAAGGTTTTTCAAATTGATTCGAAAACGTTGCACTTTTTAACAAAATATCAGCTAAACATCGGTAATCGTTGGACTAGGACTCTCCAAAATCGGGATTGGCATCGGACCCTGAAAGTCTGCAACCGGCCAGGCTCTAATTGCAGGCAGTGAAATTCTTGTACTTCAAGCTTTTCTCCACAGTGAGGAAAAATGTTGTGAGGATGGTGGAAAGCGTACAGTTAGGAAAGGAGACGAAGGTAGGAGGCAGGATAGATAGAAGCTGACACTGCGTGTGGTAGGTATAAGACCAGGCTTGCAAACAAGTATCATGTTTAATACAATGCAGTAAGTTTGTTATTGCATGTTTCACTTTCTTTTGGAAAGCTGGGGAGCCAAGCTGGCAGAACATGATAGGTCTTGTAGACCAGTGGTTCTCAAAGTGGGGTCTGGGGACCCCCAGGAATCCCATTGGGGGTCCCCTGCAAAATGAGGACCAGTTTAACTTGCCCATTGAGGAAATGTACCGTATAAGAATGACAATTCAGATACTGTATGATTCACTCTCTCCACTGTTAGATCATCACCTATAGTGTAGTCAGTTGTAGAATGATGTACTCAATCAGATCTAACAACAAAAATCCTCTCTAAAGGGAGTCCCTGGTACAAAAAAAAACCTTTCCTGCAGCCAAATACGTATCAATTGTGGAGGTCCTTGATATGAAAATGAAAGACTCTGTATACAACTGATTATCATTGCAGTTAAAAACAATTTTGGCGAACAGGGTAGGGCAGGGAGGCATGGGTGTCCTACCTGCCAGAACGCTGAACTCTGAGATGGGTCCCTCTCCTCCGATGTAGAGGAACACTGGACCGTGAGGACGTTCCCAGTAGGCCTCATTCACAAAGAACCTCTGGAAGACACACAGAAAGACATAAGCACTCCACCCATACAGTGGAGATACACAAAGAGATGCAGGGATGAAAATATATGTGTAATATAATTATTTAATATAATATAATTATTTAATATAATATAATATAATATAATATGATATGATATGATATGATATGATATGATATGATATAATATAATATAATATAATATATAATATAATATAATATAATATGATATGATATGATATGATATGATATGATATGATATGATATGATATGATATGATATGATATAATATAATATAATATAATATAATATAATATATAATATAATATAATATAATATAATATAATATAATATAATATAATATAATATAATATAATAAAATATTATTGTATATAGTGTCTGGGTTTTCAGAGGGTAATGCACAATTATGATTTAACATCTGCATTTTTGTGCAGATGTGCTGGTATGTGTTTGCATCTTTGTATTGATGCTTTGGCAGTGCTGGAATGGAATCTTATCAGGCTAATAAATCAAGAAGTGCACAACATCGGGTGGAAACCTTCATTGTCCAAAATCATTTTTCATTATAATTTTAAAAATGTTGAGCTGATAGATCTTCTATTTTTACTACACAACTTTTTTTGTGTGACACTCTTGACATGATGAACTAGGGCATTCATTTACAAAATAAACATAAAAAGTTTAAATATGGACATTCTGCCCGACGGGTAAAAGTATGATGAAGTAAAGTGAGGCGACACCTGAGGGAAGGTCTCGTCACCCTGCTGGTCAAAGTGATCCAGCGGCTGGTTGATCTTCCCTTCCTTCACGTTGTCCACAGGCCCGTGACCTTTGAACGTGCGTGTCAGAACATGCTGCTTGGCTTTCTGGATCTGCTGCTTACGCACGCGCTCCTTGATCCTCCTCAGAACCCGTCCTGCCAACAGAGGAGATAACCGAGAGGCTTAAGAGGTCAAACTAAAGAAAAAAGTTGAGAATACAGAAAGAAACCAAGAAACAGTAACAGACAAAAATTTAGAAAGGTGCAGGAAAACATATCTGTTATATTCCACTCGATATTTATGCCTTTTTTGTATTTTGTATTGTAGATTTTGTATTTTTGCAAAAACATGAATTAGGTGAATTTCACTTTCCCATGGCATAGGCTAATCTCTGTGCAATGGTGACCAGTGACCTGGTGCTGATAAGGTCCAACTGCCTCTGGTAGCCTGGAAGCTTCTTATCTGACACGTGCAGCCGCTTGATCGATGCCAACAGCTTGTTTACATTTCATGTTTACATATCGTGTTGTTAATTTGATGAACCCCATGAACCCTTCATGTTAATTTGTATTACATTTCTCATTAACAGTGGCGTACAGCTTGCAACAATCACCATGTTGTTATGTATGTGTATTGGGTTATTATATTTTAATATTTTAGCAGGGGTAGGCAACCTTAGGCACGGGTGCCAACATTTGCACAGGGAAGGGGGATCACTGGCACACTGGCATAAGTGTGAGAGAGAGGATTTTTCTTTTAAAATTTAAATATAAAAAAAAAAGTCAGGTAAGGTAAGTCCCCTCACAAGTCACATCTGGATGGAAAATATGTATTATATGCACATCATTCTACAGTTATTCAAACTCTGAACTCTGACTGGGGAGGGAGTCTGGGAGATAGGTGGGGTCATGATTGAGTCTAATGATATTTCTAAAGAAAGAGAAATAAATAGAGGTTATATATATGGACAATCAAACTCTATTGGATATATTTTATTTTGATGTGGTGTCATAATTAAATGTAATGTTGATATGGCACACTGACTATCAAGAAAATAAAAACATGGCACTTCATGTCAAAAAGGTTGCCATCCCCTGTTTTAAAGCAATGTTGCACTTTATATAATGATAATCGCTGTACAAATAACATGGTTCACTTAACACTGCAATCTATAACTTACAGTGTATGTCCTACCCACGATTTGAGACCCAGTGTCCTTGAGTCCTGCATGAGACATGGAATTTCTACCACTACCACTCTTTCAATAAGGCATCCCCACTTGGTCTGGGGATAGGCTATATTACGCTTATGAGCTATCAGATAGTACTACTTTGCAACTCCTATCCAACACCAGGGCCTACATTTCTCAATGGAAGAAGAGTCGGGAGACCATTTGCAGATGTACTTGTTATATTGCATTAACTTAGCCTACTCTATCACACAGATTGGTTTTATTCATTAAGATAAATTTGGATTGCAGATTTCAAGTCAGCATCATACATGAACTGCCTGGGTATTTGTTTTTCTTAGTTTTTATTTTTTCCCCCCTTCATTTGCAAACAATCGATACTTCTCGGCACTTTTTAATATTTTGCAGTAGATACATCACCTGTTTTCGGATGTTTGTATTCTGTTACAATAATGATCAGAACTATCTTATACAGTTTTTTGTTTCTTTTTTTTCTTTTTCTGAAATTCGTTTGTCATAGCTTATCACTAATGAATAACCAACATGCGTACTAAAAAGTGAAGAACAATAATTAACAGTTTATATTATATAATCCATGATAACAGTCACTCCAATAATTCTGGTACAAAATACAATTTCCTTTCAAAGTAATCATATTCATGATGACAGATCGACTCACCTGACTCAACAAAGTTCAAGAGGAGAAAAAGTACAAGACAGTATACTGGTGACAGACGCATCTTTATCACCTAAATGCCCCACCGAGGAACACCTGCACCTAGCTGAACACACACACACAGATGGTACTGTATGTAATCTTGCTGAAAGCTGCGTAGCTCTCCAAATGCTCCTCCGAGTATGGCTGCAGTAAGGACCTGGCACGTTCTTTTGAGTTGCTGGGGTCACTGCAAAAATGCTTTTGGCTGTGCATAATGATACTCTGCTAGTGGCATATCAAACCTTATCAGGACCAGCTGTGTGTGTGTGTGTGTGTGTGTGTGTGTGTGTGTGTGTGTGTGTGTGTGTGTGTGTGTGTGTGGGGGGGGGCGTGGGGGGGGGATTTGGCACCATTAGAAGGATAGCGTTGAACATACATGATACCGGAAATTGTCATGTAATGGCATGATCTGAATAATGAAAAATATGACTGTTTTTCAGACACTAACTTTTCTGTGCACTCATAATTAACTCGTAATTAATGATGAATTCATACATTAAAAGATTAATTAATTCCTTGTCCTCACCATTAACTATGACTTAAGTGTAATATATCATTAGTTCAGGACGTTATTATTCCACAGTTCCATTTCTATGCCCAGGATGAGTGAGTATGAGTTGCAAGGAGGATCAGTCCACCAGAAGCACATGAATTAAAGTCATTTTTGGGGTGAACTACTCCTTTAAGGATATTTTAATACTAGGCTTGATAGTTTTTAGATGTAGTCTCCTCATCAAATTATTGGCTTAGGAATGCGACAAAACAAAAATAACCTCAAGGCTTCATGGGGTGTGTAATTGATAGAAAATAAGTCATTTCTGGGGTGAACTACTCCTTTAACATCTCCCAATCAAAAGCCCATTCATTTTTCCCATAGAGATTTCCAAAAATATTTATATAAATTATTTCAAGCCTGGAACCAAGCCATCCAGGATCCTGGTGAATCATGACCTTAAAACCTTTTGATTCTGTGTCAAAAAATATTTGAAAACCACAAAAAAGGGTATTTATTAAATATAGCCTAGTATATAAAATATAATTAAATATTAAAATATTTTTTTAACACTGAATCAAATGTATTTTGAACATTTGCACATCTAAATCATAACCAGGCTAAGTAGTTGTCACACGATTTCCCAAGTCTCTGTGGTGCGGTAGATACATACGGCAGTGTCCTAGAAACACAAAGTCCCTGGCTCATGTCCACAGTCCACCTTGGATCATCTTCACTTTGCATCTAAAGTTATTATAGTTGAATCATCTGTGTACCTATAGCAGGGGTTTTCAACTGGTGTTCCGTGGACCACTGGTGGTCCGTGGAGGTATTGCACATGGTCCCTGATAATGCATTCAGAAATGTAGTTTTTTTTCTTCGTTATTTTAATTATTTTTTTCTTTTGGAGAAACTGTAGTAACTTTCAATTCCAAAAGTACTTCAAGCTTAACTACAAAAGAGGATCAGCTCATTGCCATCTCCACAGATTCTGTCAAGAGGCACATGTATGAAACACAGTTCCTTGTGAAGTTCTGGATGAGTTGTCAGGCAGAATTCCCAGAGCTTACTGTAAAAGCTAAATGTATTTGACCTTTTATAACTACGTATCTTTGTGAAAGTATGCTGGCATACTTGAAGAATGTACAGGGCTAGCCTCGCGTGGCCAGACAATATCACACGACACACTGCGTGGATGCCGAGGGCTAAAGTGCGATGCAATTTTGCAAAGGCAGATTCGTCTGGAACCAGGCTAGTACAGGGCAAGGTTCGAGCCAGAAAATGACAGACATGGACCACTCGTAATCATGCCATGGACCACTAGTGGTCCGTTGACTACTAGTTGAGAAACAGTTCACTAAATGACCTGGTGACCTAAGATGATCATCACAGTCAATGTAGTCAGTTACTGGGAAGTAAGAGGTCAAGAACTTTCACAGAAAAGGGAATTTCAATCTCAAGAAGGGGAAGTGCACTGCCTGGTTGAGTTCATTATAAATGTGCCGATATAATAGCATGTGTCTGCTCACTCATTCATAAGTTAATGGATAGGAATAGATCAGTGGTTCTCAACCTTTGCATGCAACGTTTTTTGGGTGTTATTTAAGGGCTTGATAGTGCATTATAATGAATTATATCAAGACCTTGTGTGTGAATTATATCAAGACAATGTGTCCATGGACCATTGGTTGAGAGACAGTTATGAAGTTTTTCTTATAACTATAATCATACAGTGTTATAAACTGATTAATGCACCTTAGTCAGGGTGGTGGTCCCTGGTTCACAATCAGTTGAAAACCCCTGACCTAATAGCATGGGACAAAAGTCAGTGCTTTGTTAACAGAAGATTCTTGGTTCAAATCCAATAACCAATATAGCTGCAAGCAGCGATAAGCGGGGCCAGGGAATGAAGAGAGAGAGAGAGAGAGAGAGAGAGAGAGAGAGAGAGAGAGAGAGAGAGAGAGAGAGAGAGAGAGAGAGAGAGAGAGAGAGAGAGAGAGAGAGAGAGAGAGAGAGAGAGAGAGAGAGAGAGAGAGAGAGAGAGAGAGAGAATTTTACATCCTGCCAAGTGAAAAGCAACATGTGGTTTCACAGTGTCTGAATTAAATATTAGATTGTAATGTTCTAATTGACAGCGAACTTGAGAGAAAGAAGACCATGCAATTAACATGAGCATTTTTAACCTTCACTAACCCTAACCTCAGTAAAACAACGCTTAAGCCTATCCTCAGGAAACACTATGTGTTATCCGAATAGTGCCAAATCATGATCACCTCAATACATTGTCGTGGACAGGGATCGAACCAGCGACCTACGGACTCCAAGACTGCCTTTCTTCTCGTTGAGCTAGATATATGGCCTCCCTGATAGTGTCTGATGATATTTATAAGTATTTCCGTCCATTTTGAACCAGGCCTCTGTGTCTCGAACTACTCTATATCACTGGTTCACAAACCATTTACCAATAAAGGCAAACAAAACGTTGCTATCTGAAAAGTTGTGAGATTGTAGGTCGGCTATTTTCACAATGAAGTTTGTCATACATTAAAAGAGAGACAAAACTATAAGTAATATGCACAATAAGCCATAGAAACCTGAGCTTAAGGTCATGTTTTTTGCAATGCCACCTCTCACCCACAGAGAAAGAGAGAGAGATGGAAATGGAATAGATTGAAGTGTCATGAAAGTACTTGCGGTCTTGTTTCCAATGAGGGCCTGTGAGCAATTAGGGGTTAAGAGGCTTGCTCAGGAACAAATTTCATTTCATAGACGCATTTGCTGGCCTGGAATCGTACCTGGGGCAACTAGGGCCTCTGGCTCCCTAACCACTCAGCTATGGCCGCCCAACAGAATAGATTGAAGAGAGAGAGAGAGACATGGAAACATAATAGATTGAAGAGAGAGAGATGGAAGCAGAATGGATTTATTGGACATCTCAACCTATTGCCATTAACAGGAATCGAACCTTCAACCTTCGGATTGACAGGCTGCAACACTACCTATAGTGCTATAGCTTTGTCCAGGCTGAGGTTGTCTGTTGAATATAAAATTGAACCAGTGAAAGCAGCCGATCTACAAGCTCAGAAACACGTTATCTGAAAAGTTTTGAGATTGTAGATCAGCTATTTTCAGAATGAAGTATGTCATACATTGCAAAAACATACCCTCTCAAATAAGCATTTCATGTTATCTTTACCGTTTGCACATGTATTCATTGATACAGTCATGTTTTTTGCAATTCAATTTAAATGAGTCTGCATCAAGTGAGGCTTGAGCCTATCCTCAAGAAACACTATGTGTTATCCGAATAGTGCCAATTCATGATCACCTCAATAAATTGTCGTGGACAGGGATCGAACCAGTGACCTACGGACTCCAAGACTGCCTTTCTTCTCATTGAGCTAGATATGGCCTCCCTGATAGCCTCCCTGATAGTGTCTGATGATATTTATAAGTATTTCCGTCCATTATGAACCAAGCCTCTGTGTCCCGAACTACTCTAGATCACTGGTTCACAAACCATTTACCAATAAAGGCATTTTTGTGTCTCCTCGGAACGAAAACTAGTGAAAGTTGCCGATCTACAAGCTCACAAAACGTTGCTATCTGAAAAGTTGTGAGATTGTAGATCGGCTATTTTCACAATGAAGTTTGTCATACATTGCAAAAACATACTCTCTCCAAGAAGCATTTCATGTTACCTTTAACAGTTGCACATGCATTAATTGAGAGAGAGAGACATGGAAACATAATAGATTGAAGAGAGAGAAAGATGGAAGCAGAATGGATTGATTGGACGTGTCAACCTATTGCCATTAACAGGAATCGAACCCTCAACCTTCGGATTGACAGGCTGCAACACTACCTATAGTGCTATAGCTTTGACCAGGCTGAGGTTGTCTGTTGAAGATAAGACTGAACCAGTGAAAGCAGCCGATCTACAAGCTCAGAAACACGTTGCTATCTGAAAAGTTTTGAGATTGTAGATCGGCTATTTTCAGAATGAAGTATGTCATACATTGCAAAAACAAACCTTCTCAGATAAGCATTTCATGTTATCTTTATCAATTGCATATGTATTCATTAATACAGTCTTGTTGTTTGCAATGCACTTTAAATGAAGTCTCCACCAAGTGAGGCTTGAACCAGCAACCTTGATGTTGTGAAACATTCACTTAAGCAGGAAGCCATTGGACCAAGAGACCTGATACAGTGAAAACGGAGGTCAGACAGATGATACAAAAACATACCCTCTCAAATAAGTATTTCAGGTTATGTTTAACAATTGCACATGTATTAATTGATAATTAACATGATGTGTGCAATGCAACTTTAATGAAGTACGCATCAAGTGAGGCTTGAACTGGCAACCTTCAGGTTGTGAGGCACACGTTTAAGGGAGAAGCCATTGGACCAACAGACAAGAACCTGTGAAAAAGGAGATCACACAGATCATACAGTTTCACGCAAATAGCTGAAAAATCCTGGGTTTAAGTGTTTTTCAAACTGCTCAAAATTGCGGACAATCTAAGGGCGGAGCTTACTGGTCAACGTGATACATGTGTTCCTCATGAGTCAAGGCACATGTGTAAACAGGTTTAATGGCTGTCGGCCAAACGAGGCATGACTTTTGCCTGTTTAAAGTTTGCACTTTCAAAAAATCGCTATAGCGCCCCCCTTTGACCAATTGGAGTAAGATTGGTTTCAGTAATATTTGGAATGACCCTCAACATTAACGCAAAGTTTCAAAGAAATGTGAGTCTGCATGTATGTGTTAGGGGCAGATGAATAATTGTCATAAAACTGCAATATTCATTGGCTCATTAAAGCTTCATTTTTTCACTTATGGAAAATCTTTGCTGCTTGTTTGTCGGCATAGGTCCAAAGTTCATGTGTAAAACGTTTCGTGCAGATTACTCAAACATCCCAGGAGGAGATAGGTTTTAACTGTTTTTCATATAATTCAAAATGGTGGGAGATCTAAAGGTCAGAGGTCAAAAGTCAGAGGGTTAAAGTTGTTCATCATGAGTAGACGCATGTGTGTATTGAAGTTTTATGGCTGTAGGTCAAACAGGGCATGAGTTGTACCTGTTCAAAGTTGGCATTTTCAATTGATTGCTATAGCGCCACCTTTTGACGAAAGATTGTGAGATTTATTTCTTGATAGTTTTTCATGACCATCTACCATATGGCCGAGTTTCGTAAAAAGCGACAGCACGGTTCAGCCAGAACTGCGAAAAGTGGCAGAAACAGAATACGTACAATAATAAGACAGGTCCAGAGCTGAGCTCTGGCCCCGTAATAAGAACCACGGCGGTACAGTGGTAATGACTCACACACAATATTACATTATTGTACAGTCCAATAAATTAGGATTCATTCATAAAAATAGCAGAATGTCAAGGGTTGTGACACACACACACACACACACACACACACACACACACACACACACACACACACACACACACACACACACACACACACACACACACACACACACACACACACACACACACACACATCCTATGGAGCTAAGTATTTAAGTGTCACAAATATCTTCCATGCCTCTGTGATACAGGAGATGAAACGTTGTTTCATAAACACAAGGTTGTTGGTTCAAATCTGGCTTTTGGAACTTTTTCAGGCTAGGACATATTAAATATCCTTAACATCTCTCATGCCTCTATAGCATGACAGATATGTCAGTGTTTCATAAACACAAGGTCCTTGGTTTGAATCCACTATTTGAACATTTTGACATTTAAATCCTAACCAGCTTTTCAGCTATGACCTTCAATTGTCAAAAGTCACCAGGCACTGCAGGCAGCCACTGTACCAAACGGATACACCTCTGGCCACAAAAGCCTGTGTGGCTAGAGGTGCTTCCCTTTTGTGATGTCATGCACGTACTGTAGCTGAGCTGTGATTGGTCTATTTTTGAGGGGATAAACACATACGTACATACATAGGCCTACGTACGTACTGTACATACATACGCATACGCATTACGCATACGCATACGTACGTGCGTACATGAATTGAATTATGGCTGTGCAGTGCACCCTTTATAGATACAGTGAATAAAATAAATGGCTGGAAGTGAAACTGAATCATACATGTAAGTGTGGTGCCAATCCACGCTGCCACTTCCTGTGACAAACAGGAAATACTATTTCCACCCTTTTCTAGAAGGTCTATATCTAGAGTGTGAAACATGTGGTTTATGCAACTGTTAGGTTCACATGCGACACATTAGGTCTGTCGTTTGAAAGGGACATCATTGCTAAACAGTAGTCAACCATGACAGGAATTGGAAATTGGACAGAAAGTGGACTAGAGCTGGACAGTCACAGAATGGCCTATTCTGTATTGTATGGCTGTATTTTAGTGTTGGGCTTTCCTCTCAATGCTGTGTCACTCTGGATTCTGGCGCGCCGTCACAGCCTTAAATCTCCCAGTGCCGTCTTCATGATCAACCTGGCACTTTCAGACCTTCTGCTGGTGCTCTCCTTGCCTATGAGAGTCTATTTCTATGCTACGGGTTCCTGGCCCCTGGACATTATGGCATGTACCTGGGCCACTATGCTCTTCCGCAACAATATCCGCTCCGGTGCCATCTTCATCACCTTCATCAGTGTGGACCGGCTGCTGGCAGTGGTTTACCCTCTGAGGTTTGGGCATCTGAGAACCACCACCAATGCCTGGAGAGCCTGTGCCCTGGTTTGGGTCTTGATAGTGGCTGCAAACATCCCAGAGAGCATACATTTTAAAAGTAACATGGAAAGCTGCAATGAAACTGCATGTTTTGTAATGCAACGTGTCTGTGATGGTGAACCATCTGTGATTATGCTAGCAGGGATGTATATTTGGCGTGTTTTACTATTCGCCATGCTAGCAGTCAATGTTGTGTCCACTGCTATGGTGTACTGGACTCTTCGCAGACATCTCAATGACTCTGCAAGGATCAACAACAAGATGAATGTCATGCTGATTTTTGCCATGAACTTGTTGATGTTTGCGATTTTTTTCATGCCTCTCAATGTGGTCCTAATGGTTAAATGGAAAGCTGCCATCAAGCCCACAGAATGTCTCTGTAGTGTTAACTGCTGTATAGATCCACTGTTGTATTACTTCTCTTTGGATGCCTTCTGGAAGAAACAAGAGAATGTGGACGCCAGTCTTGCAAGAGAACAGTTGGCTACAGTAGGTGAGGATGATGCTCACAGAGTCCAAAGTCATTTATAATTTGGTTCATTAATAAGTGACATTAAATGTCCCTTTTGTCATCATGTCATGTTTTCCACCTTTTCATCAAAATGTGAGATGTGAATCTTTTTGTGTTGTGTGTTAATTATTGGACAATATTTGTTTCATGTTTTTGCACCTGCATGACCGAATCCAATTCCTGGACTGTATATTCTATATTGGCAATAAAGTGTTTCTGATTTATGTTGGCTATTATGAATATATTTCCTTTCCTTGCAGCTGCTTTCAGAACTAGGCCTACTACCTACTATGTGACAGACGTCAGTGTGAGGGTGGTGGGGGCGCAGTCTGGATTTCTGCTGGTTAAAATGGGGGTGCCGCAGGGATCGATACTGGGCCCTGTCCTGCTTACTATTTATGTCAATGAAGCTGTCTCTTCCCTGTTGCCACATTCACATTTACGCAGACTATTCTGTACTGTACTGCGGTGCTGATTCTGTCTTTCAAACTGACACGGTTGCCATTGCTCTCTCTGCTGTCTCAAAAATCTAAAATGAATCAAGAGAATGAGGCCAGGACATTGTGTGACTGTGTGTGTGTGGCGTTTATATTGTGTGCTTATGTCATGACGTAGAAAACCGGTTTTGTGAATGAGGGACACAGACAGACAGACAGACACATGTCACACTCAAGTGTGAAAAGGGATTCTGAGAATACACATTGGCTCAAAAGACTCAACATCCGCCAGACACGCAGCACGTAGAGAGAGAATGGATGTGTATTGAGCTGTTTGTCGGCCTTAAGGGCGATATTCATAGTGACTATGCACAAAAAGCTGTCTGGCGGAGGGAAGGCACAATGTATTCGAGGTAAGGCACGGGCCTTACTGAGCCTAGAGTGCATCCGCCTCTGGCTGTGTCTCTGCAAGATTGTGGAATGAAAATGTATTATTTGTGTTGTCTTTGTCCCCAAAAGGACCACAACGGAAACAAGACTTCTGCCTACAATGCATGCATGCATTCATTCATACATGCATACATACATACATACATACATACATACATACATACATACATACATACATACATACATACATACATACATACATACAAACATACATACATACATACATACATACATACATACATACATACATACATACATACATACATACATACATACATACATGCATGCATGCATACATGCATGCATGCATGCATGCATGCATGCATGCATGCATGCATGCATGCATGCATGCATGCATGCATGCATGCATACATACATGCATACATACATACATACATACATACATACATACATACATACATACATACATACATACATACATACATACATACATACATACATACATACATACATACATACATACATACATACATACATACATACATACATACATACATACATACATACATACAGGTACATACCGGTACATACATGCATACATACAGGAAAACCCTGTTCTAGGCTGCTTGGCCTGCAACACACTGTAAACATAATGTACGTTACACCGATGGCACTGACTAACCATAAGGATTGACAAATTGTTCCTTCTCCTCCTAGTGGAACTACAACATTTTGACCCAGAAGCTCTCAGAATGGAACTATTCAAATTTCTATCAAAAGGAGGTCATTACATTCTGGAATTTAAAAGGAGGGCACAGGTTGAACTACACGTGATCGATACTGGGCCCTGTCCTGTTTACTATTTATGTCAATGAAACTATCTCTTCCCTGCGGTTGCCATTCACATTTACGCAGACTATTCTGTACTGTACTGCGGTGCTGATTCTGTCTTTCAAACTGACACTTAAAGGGGAATTTTGGACTAAAGTATTCTTACCTTTTCTATGACGTTATGATATCTTAGGATGAATGGTACAGTAGAAAAATTTCATAACTCCACCCCTGAGCCGCCACAGCTTAAAAGGTGCGCGGATAGGCCTTAGGTTAGATCACATATTTTAATAGTTTTTTTTTTAGTATTTTTTGGTGAGATCTGACGTTTATAGTGACAGAACACTATGCAACCAAAAAAAAAAAAAAAAAAAAAAAACAGAAGTCTCGCTAGACGAGATTGAAATCTCGAGATTTCAATCTCGTCTAGCGAGACTTCTGTTTTTTTTTTTTTTTTTTTTTTTTTTGGGGACAGTGTTCTGTCACTATGAACGTCAGATCTCAAAAAAAAAAAAAAAAAAAAAAGCTATTAAAATATGTGATCTAACATAAGGCCTATCCGCGCACCTTTTAAGCTGTGGCGGCTCAGGGGTGGAGTTATGAAATTTTTCTACTGTACCATTCATCCTAAGATATCATAACGTCATAGAAAAGGTAAGAAAACTTTAGTCCAAAATTCCCCTTTAAGGCTGATAGAACCAAATTCAATTCATGGTTTTCTTCAGATCCAAAAACATAGATTAATGTAACCTGCTGCATATCTCAACTATCAAATGGTAACGTTTGAAAATGTATCGTTATTCAGTTGTTGTTGTTATAACTTATAGCACCATCTGGACAATCTTTTCTTTCCTTTTTTTCATCTGAATAGTGTGTAAGATTTCCAACCTATCTACCAATATTGGGAACTGTAGTTGTTACAATAAGTTTAGGGCAGAAGAATTATCGTTACATAATTGGGTTTCAGCAGCATCACTGCTTGGACTATTTTACTCACAAATCATTAAAATATGTGATAGTTTCCCCTTTTGTTTGTTCTGTCAAATAACACTAACGTTGAAACATCACACAACCGAACAATCCTTGTCTTTGTGCTTTAAAAGGTTTTACATTTCACTCTCCAAGGAAATGATCTAATCACGATCTCAACTCTCACTGCCTTCTTCACACAGGAGTGGGGTAGACGCCCAGGAAGTCATTTATAGCAAGGGGGGCTGGGCTGGGGGGTCCAACGCACGCGTGCGAACAGCAGCCAAAGAAATATAGATTTGTTCGCCTCTTTAATTGCTCGTCGTCGAATTTTTCACTTTGAAACACTACAAGCCATCTCACTGGATTAGAACGCCCGATACATAATGTGTATAAACGACCCAAGGTTCGAGGGTGTGGGTGGTTTATCCTGGCACCATTTGAGTCATTATGCTGTTTTCACTTTCTTTCTTTCTTCTATTCTTATTCTTTCTTCTTTCTTCCTTCTTCGTTTCATTATATTTTTTTTCTTTCTTATTTTCCATTTAGCTTTTTTTCCTTTGTTTCTGTGGGTGGAAAGGTTTTTTTTTAGAGCAGGGGGGAGTTGGAGGGGATGTTTTGAAAAAATCTGAAAAACCCACAAGAAAGCACTGACCTGTATTAGAAGTATGATATTGCTGGTAACTGTCTCTGCAAAACTGTGGAATATAAATGCATTATTTGTGTCTTTGTCCCCAAAAGGACCACAACGGAAACAAGCCTAGCATACACACATACATACATACATACATACATACATACATACATACATACATACATACATACATACATACATACATACATACATACATACATACATACATACATACATACATACATACATACATACATACATACATACATACATACATACATACATACATACATACATACATACATACATACATACATACATACATACATACAGTACGTGCACACACACACACACACACACACACACACACACACACACACACACACACACACACACACACACACACACACACACACACACACACACACACACACACACACACACACACACACACACACACACACACAATTCAATTCAAAGGGCTTTATTGGCATGAGAAAACATACGTTTACATTGCCAAAGCAGAAAGCACAATACAACAATACAGAAATACAATCAAAACATCAGAATCTTCAATAGATCAATTTCTATGTACCAAGATCACTGGGTGCAGGTATAGTGCAGGAATATACACAATGATTACACACACACACACACACACACACACACACACACACACACACACACACACACACACACACACACACACACACACACACACACACACACACACACACACACACACACACACACACACACACACACACACACGCATGCATGCATACATACAGGAAAGCTCTGTCCTAGGCTGCTAGGCCTACAACACACTGTGCACTGTAAACATAATGTACTTTACACAGATGGGACTGACTAGCCATAATGATTGACAAATTGTTCCTTCTCCTCCTAGTCTATGGAACTGTAACATTTTGACCCAGAAGCTCTCAGAATGGAACTATTCATATTTTATCAAAAGGATTACATTTCTGGTCTTTAAAAGGAGGGCACAGGTTGAACTACACGTGAAAACACTGTGAATGGGTAACTTTTCAGGACATGTAAGTGAAATGTATTGAATTATGGCATCAATTGTGGCTGTGCAGTACACCCTTTATAGATACTGTGAATAAAATAAATCACTGGAAGTGGAAGTGAAACTGAATCTTTCATGTAAGCGTGGCCACACTGCCACTTCCTGTGCCAAGGAGGAAGTACGATTTTCCACCCTTTACTAGAAGGTTATATCTAGAGTGTGGAACATGTGGTTTATGCAACTGTTAGGTTCACATGCGACACATTAGGTCTGTCGTTTCAAAGAGACATCATTACTAAACAGTAACCATGACAGAAATTGGAAATTGCACAGAAATTGGACTAGAGCTGGACAGTCACAAGTATGACCTATTCTGTAGTGTTTGGCTGTATTTTAGTGTTAGGCTTTCCTCTCAATGCTGTGTCACTCTGGATTCTTGCGCGCCGTCACAGCCTTAAATCTCCCAGTGCCGTCTTCATGATCAACCTGGCAATTTCAGACCTTCTGCTGGTGATCTCCTTGCCTATGAGAGTCTATTTCTATGCTACGGGTTCCTGGCCCCTGGACATTATGGCATGTACCTGGGCCACTATGCTCTTCCGCAACAATATCCGCTCCGGTGCCTTCTTCATCACCTTCATCAGTGTGGACCGGCTGCTGGCAGTGGTTTACCCTCTGAGGTTTGGGCATCTGAGAACCACCACCAATGCCTGGAGAGCCTGTGCCCTGGTTTGGGTCTTGATAGTGGCTGCAAACATCCCAGAGAGCATACATTTTAAAAGAACCATGGAAAGCTGCAATGAAACTGCATGTTTTGTAATTCCACCTTGTGGCGGTCGTGGTGAACAATCTGTGATGCCAGTGATGGCTTATATTTGGCCTGTTTTACTATTCGCCCTGCTAGCAGTCAATGTTGTGTCCACTGCTATGGTGTACTGGACTCTTCGCAGACATCTCAATGACTCTGCAAGGATCAACAACAAGATGAATGTCATGCTGATTTTTGCCATGAACTTGTTGATGTTTGTGATTTTTTTCTTGCCTCTCAATGTGGCCATAATGGTTAAATGGAGAGCTGCCATCAAGCCCACATCGTGTCTCTGTAGTGTTAACTGCTGTATAGATCCACTGTTGTATTACTTCTCTTTGGATGCCTTCTGGAAGAAACAAGATAATGTGGACACCAGTCTTACAAGAGAACGGCTGGCTACAGTAGGTGAGGATGATGCTCACAGAGTCCAGAGTCATTTATAATTTGGTTCATGACCCTTTTAAGTGTCAACATGTATTAATAAGGGCCATTAAATGTCCCTTCTGTCATCATGTCATGTTTTCCACCTTTTCATCAAAATGTGAGAGGTGAATCTTTTTGTGTTGTGTGTTAATTATTGTACAATGTTTGTTTCATGTTTTTGCACCTGCATGACCGAATCCAATTTCTGGACTGTATGTTCTATGTATTGGCAATAAATTGTTTCTGATTTAAATGTTGGCTATTATGAATATATTTCCTTTCTAGGCCTACTACCTACTATGTGACAGACGTCAGTGTGAGGGTGGTGGTAGTGGGGGGTCTGGATTCCTGCTGGTTAAAATGGGTGTGCCGCAGGGATCGATACTGGGCCCTGTCCTGTTTACTATTTATGTCAATAAAACTGTCTCTTCCCTGCAGTTGCCACATTCACATTTACGCAGACTATTCTGTACTGTACTGCGGTGGTGATTCTGTCTTTCAAACTGACACTTAACGCTAATAGAACCAAATGCAACCTGCTGCATATCTCAACTATCAAATGGTAACGTTTGAAACTGTATCGTTATTCGTTTGTTGTTATAGCACCATCTGGCCAATCTTTTCTTTTTTTCTTTTTTTTCTTAAGATTTCCAACTTATACCAATATTGGGGAAAACGCTTTTTTTGACACTACTCCTACAGATTTTGTCCAAAAATCCTGCAAATCAGTACACAGTATCTCTATGGAGTTGGTACAACTGAGGTTCAGGAGGTTGACCAAGGAGAAGACAACCAATCACTTCTCTGACCAGCCACCAGCAACTCCACCCATGCCAACCAGTGCCAACCACTCACCTATCTCCAACCAAGTTGACAACTCCTCCCCTGCCAACTACCGGGGTATTTAAACCCAGATTTCAAAAATGGCGGCCTGCTAGTTTCCTGTAACCCTCCCTCCCTCCCTCTGTTTTCTACCTCTATCCTATTCTACAGGTTCCAGGCGGGGTCCCTTAATCTACCTCTGCACGGCTAACGCCTCGGACCCCTAAGCCAAAGTATCTGGGTTCACGACCCCCCCGGAACCTCCTCCTTTTCCCCTCCTAATCACGCCTGCCTTCCCATGACCAGTGCTCTTGACCATCTAAACCGCACGCGTGTAGTGATGACCTTAGATGATCACGCCGGCACCCCAATGCCATTCTCGGGCCCATGACCATCTAAGCCGCACACTCCACGCTTGCGTGTAGTGATGACCTTAGATGACCACACGCTCCAGAATGTCATATCCCTTCCCGTGGCCATCTAAGCCGCACACTCCACGCTTGCGTGTAGTGATGACCTTAGATGACCACGCCGGCCCTCCATGCTGTTCGTGCTCTTGGCCACCTAAGCCGCACACTCCACGCTTGCGTGAAGTGATGACCTTAGATGACCATTTCCCACTCAGCTTATTGGCCATTTATGCCGCACGTCCCATGCTGCCCATGAGACGCTCACATAAACAACAATACCACAACAGCGTAAGATGTTGTTTGTGCCCTTGGCCATCTAAGTCGCACACTCCACGCTTGCGTGTAGTGATGACCTTAGATGACCATTCTGCACTCTGCATCCTTGGCCGTTTATGCCGCACGTCCCATGCAACGCATGCGACGCGCCCATAAACGACCATACCCCTGGGTTTTTCAATAAACAACCTAAACCTATTTTGTCTGATGTTTGGTCTTTCCTAGTGAAATAGTCATTAAACTAAACGGGTCTTTCACATTTTTCATATTCCATCCTGATTGCCTAAAATTGTCTTCCAAAGTTTGCAGGAGTGCTCCGTTTTGAACAAAATGCCTCAAATCATGAACACAGCATGCAATTTCCATGAAATTTTGCACGCACATTCCCACTAAGCCGAGGAAGAAATGGCACTTGAACATTTTCAAATCAGCCTGATGGTGGCGCTATAACAGGCTGATTCGTGTTTTTACCTATAACTGCAATCTGTGTAAAACTTTGTATGCACACTCTCTAGAGGCCAAGGAAAAACCTTTACCCTGCATTTTTCACATTTGCCTTTTATAGCGCCACCAGGAGGCCGACTTATGTAAAACATTTTTTTAATATTAAGCCTTCAGATTTTATCCAAATTTCACGCAAATCGTTACACATGATCTCTATAGTCATGTGATCAAGATTGATCTGTTGGATTTTTTATATTCCATCCTGATTAGCTAAAATTGACATCTAAAGTTTGCAGGAGTGGCCCGTTTTGAACAAAATGCCGCAAATCATGAACGCAGCGTCCGATTGCGGTGAAACTTTGCACGCACATGCGCACTACGTTGAGGAAAAAATGCCATCCTTTTAACATTGCCCTATTATAGTGCCACCAGGAGGCCGATTTTTGCAACACTTTTCTTTTTTATATTACTCCTACAAATTTTGCCCAAACATCATGCAAATCGGTACACATTATCTCTATAGTCAAGAGTGATCAAGATGGTTCTGTTTCCATCCTGATTGGCGAATTCTGAACATTGCTGGCCCACAATAACCTACCTGACCTGGTGGAGACCTGTGCTCCGAGGAGCACTTTTTCTAGTTCTTTCTTCTTTCTTCTTCTTCCTTCTTTGTTTCCTTATAATTTTTTTCTTTCTTATTTTCCATTTAGCGTTTTTTCCTTTGTTTCTGTGGGTGGAAAGTTTTTTTTTTGGGAGCTGGGGGAAGTTGGAGGGGATGTTTTGAAAAAATCTGAAAAACCCACAAGAAAGCACTGACCTGTATTAGAAGTATGATATTGCTGGTAACTATGTGTCTCTGCAAAACTGTGGATTATAAATGTATTATTTGTGTTGTCTTTGTCCCCAAAAGGACCACAACGGAAACAAGCCTTCTGCATACATACATACATACATACATACATACATACATACATACATACATACATACATACATACATACATACATACATACATACATACATACATACATACATACATACATACATACATACATACATACATACATACATACATACATACATACATACATACGCGCGCGCGCCACACACACACACACACACACACACACACACACACACACACACACACACACACACACACACACACACACACACACACACACACACACACACACACACACACACACACACACACACCTAGGCCTACAACACACTGTGCACTGTAGTGTAAACATAATGTACTTTACACAGATGGGACTGACTAGCCATAATGATTGACAAATTGTTCCTTCTCCTCCTAGTCTATGGAACTGTAACATTTTGATCCAGAAGCTCTCAGAATGGAACTATTCATATTTTATCAAAAGGATTTCTGGTCTTTAAAAGGAGGGCACAGGTTGAACTACACGTGAAAACACTGTGAATGGGTAACTTTTCAGGACATGTAAGTGAAATGTATTGAATTATGGCATCAGGCGGCAGTGGCTCAGGTGGTAGAGTGGCTGTGCAGTACACCCTTTATAGATACTGTGATTCGTGAATACAATTAATGTCTGGAAGTGAAACATAATCATACACGCTGTCACTTCCTGTGACAAGCAGTACGATTTTATTTTTCTAGAAGATCTGTATCTAGAGTGTGAAACATGTGGTTTATGCAACTGTTAGGTTCACATGCGACACATCTGTCTGTCGTTCCAAAGGGACATCATTACTAAACAGTAACCATGACAGAAATTGGAAATTGCACAGAAAATGGACTAGAGCTGGACAGTCACAGAAGTATGACCTATTCTGTAGTGTTTGGCTGTATTTTAGTGTTAGGCTTTCCTCTCAATGCTGTGTCACTCTGGATTCTGGCGCGCCGTCACAGCCTTAAATCTCCCAGTGCCGTCTTCATGATCAACCTGGCACTTTCAGACCTTCTGCTGGTGATCTCCTTGCCTATGAGAGTCTATTTCTATGCTACAGGTTCCTGGCCCCTGGACATTATGGCATGTACCTGGGCCACTATGCTCTTCCGCAACAATATCCGCTCCGGTGCCATCTTCATCACCTTCATCAGTGTGGACCGGCTGCTGGCAGTGGTTTACCCTCTGAGGTTTGGGCATCTGAGAACCACCACCAATGCCTGGAGAGCCTGTGCCTTGGTTTGGGTCTTTATAGTGGCTGCAAACATCCCAGAGAGCATACATTTTAAAAGAACCATGGAACGCTGCAATGAAACTGCATGTTTTGTAATTCCACAACAACCTGTGATGCCAGTGAGGGCTTATATTTGGCCTGTTTTACTATTCGGCCTGCTAGCAGTCAATGTTGTGTCCACTGCTATGGTGTACTGGACTCTTCGCAGACATCTCAATGACTCTGCAAGGATCAACAACAAGATGAATGTCATGCTGATTTTTGCCATGAACTTGTTGATGTTTGTGATTTTTTTCTTGCCTCTCAATGTGGCCATAATGGTTAGATGGAAAGCTGCCATCAAGCCCACAGCGTGTCTCTGTAGTGTTAACTGCTGTATAGATCCACTGTTGTATTACTTCTCTTTGGATGCCTTCTGGAAGAAACAAGATAATGTGGACACCAGTCTTACAAGAGAACGGTTGGCTACAGTAGGTGAGGATGATGCTCACAGAGTCCAGAGTCATTTATAATTTGGTTCATGACCCTTTTAAGTGTCAAAATGTATTAATAAGGGCCATTAAATGTCCCTTCTGTCATCATGTCATGTTTTCCACCTTTTCATCAAAATGTGAGAGGTGAATCTTTTTGTGTTGTGTGTTAATCATTGTACAATGTTTGTTTCATGTTTTTGCACCTGCATGACCGAATCCAATTTCTGGACTGTATGTTCTATGTATTGGCAATAAATTGTTTCTGATTTAAATGTTGGCTATTATGAATATATTTCCTTTCCTTGCAGCTGCTTTCAGAACTAGGCCTACTACCTACTATGTGACAGACGTCAATGTGAGGGTGGGGGGCAGTCTGGATTCCTGCTGGTTAAACTGGGCCTGCTGGATCGATACTGGGCCCTGTCCTGTTTACTATTTATGTCCATGAACATTCACATTTACGCAGACTATTCTGTACTGTACTGCTGTGCTGATTCTGTCTTTCAAACTGACACTTAACGCTAATAGAACCAAATTCAATTCATGGTTTTCTTGAGATCCAAAAACATAGATTAATGTAACCTGCATATCTCAACTATCAAATGGTAACGTTTGAAAATGTATCGTTTGTTGTTGTTGTTGTTGCACCATCTGGCCAATCTTTTCATTTTATCTGAATAGTGTGTAAGATTTCCAACCTATCTGCCAATATTGGGAACTGTAGTTGTTACAATAAGTTTAGGGCAGAAGAATTATTGTTAAATAATTGGGTTTCAGCAGCATCACTGCTTGGACTATTTAACTCACAAATCATTAAAATATGTGATAGTTTCCCCTTTCGTTTGTTCTGTCAAATAACACTAATGTTGAAACATCACACAACCGAACGATCCTTGTCTTCGTGCTTTAAAAAGTTTTTATTTCACTCTGCAAGGAAATGATCTAATCACGATCTCAACTAAGGCTCTCACTGCATTCTTCACAGGGGAGTGGGGAGTGATGCAAGAGTGAGATGAACATGATGACATAACAATATGCAGGATGGAAACCATGTATCATCGCTGTCGGGAGGAAATCTCCAAAACTGTGCCTTTCAGGAATCTTCCAATGCAGTAGTTCTCAAACCTTTTCGTGCCAAGGACCCCCAAATTGATAAATATTTGGCCACGGCCCCCATCTGAATATGTTTTGTGCCAGGGACCCCCAGAAGAGAAGATTTATGTTTTAAAAAATGCTAAATGATTGAAAGTATTCCAAACATTTTTTCAATATTTTTCCAAATAATTCAAAAATAGCAGATGCACAAGCTCGCCACTTCATGCCACGCTGTGAGCTTGCAGATCTGCTATTTTTGAATAGCCAACGTATACATGGATAAAGTGGTTAAAGTGATTGTGATGTTATATTAACTAATTTGGCTGGGGACCCTCTGGAACCCCACCGAATGACCCCTGGGGGTCCCCGGAACCCATTTTGAGAACCACTGTTCCAATGGATCCAATGTAGTTATTGTTTAGTCACAAGCTCTTGTTAATACTTTTCAATCGAATTCTGGAGTTATGAGGTTTCTGCCCAACAGCGATGATATAAAGTGAATGAAGACATGAAAGCACTGACTGCACCTTTCATACTTGTTAAGGAGAAACAAACAAATATAACCCTACACAAATATAGCCACAGTTATTTTAACTACTTTATTCACAGACAAGAGTTCATCAGCAGACAAAATATACAGGTCAAGGTTGTTTTGTTTAACATGTTTCTAACATAATGATATAATAAGCTCCTTTATAAGTAGTGATGATGACTTTAGTCCAGTCTCTGACTCTGGACTAAGGCTTTAAGCGTGGTCTTATAAAATATTCTACCAGTGATGTTTTTTTCTTATAGATAAACACATGCAGGGGTGACCAAAGATAGTGTTCTCAAATGATTCACAAACGCACCGATTAAAGACTGCGAAACAAAAACAACTGCGTTTCCTGCTTGAAAGGAGAAGATGGAGTAAATGTAATATTATATGCAATAGGTGTGGAGAGAGAAGTAGCTCTGCATAAAGCGAATAAAGTCTAATGCCCAATCATTTCTACTTCAGTGTCAAGCCATTAGCACATGATTAAAACCACTTAAACCCTATATATCCTTTGTGGACCGGGGTCCCCCTGGGGTCGATACTAGGCCCTCTCCTTTTTCTCCACGACACCAAATCTCTTTGCCTTATTATTATTATATACTATTATATGCACATGCCTAAAATATTCTAGGCTAATCTGTTTCAAGTGGTTAACCAAATGTACCTTTCTCATTCTCAATCGTGATGTAACTCGGCTATGTGGGGAGGAAATGGAAGGCGTGACGACAAGTAAAGCGGTGGCTAAAAGCTAGGTGGCAAGCAAAGGGGATGTGTGTGTGACAGGCAGCGCTGGCGGATATGACAAGACGAGAGATAGCGAGATAAGAGCAGAAATCTCTCAGAAGTAGGGTGAATGTTTGTTCAGAAAAGCAAATAGCTGGCTGTGCTTCTAGGACACAATTAAGACACAGCAATCTCAAGAGCAAGGGGGGGAGGGGGTTGCAAAAGTACAGTCACCTTGACAACACATGGAGACGAAGGTCTCCCCTAACAACAGTAGCCATCACGCTAATCCCCTGAAGAGGAGAACACAAAAAAATATTACCCATCATCAGTTATCATTGGCTGAATGATGTCGCTACATGGTTAAGAGAGAACCAGTGACACTACCTACAACATAGTATTGCAATACACTCAAAATAATTAGCTCGGAAAATTAAAAGCAACGTTTAAAAACAACATAAAAAGAAGTGCACCGTTAAAATAACAAGGACCACCAAAAAAAAAAGAAAGAAATAGAAAACACAGTTAAAGTGCAACTCATACATAAGACATAGGTGCTACAGTGGCTGAATGTGCTTTTTTTTCGTGAGAGGTTGGGACAGGTACAGCGATCCCATTTACGCTTCCTCACAAATCACTGTCTCCACCACAAAGGTATTCTCAAAGTGACGAATGTGATGGCAGTTCTTCGCCTCACGCTTGTTGATGCCTGCAAGAAAAACAAACAGTGGTGGTGGTGGTTAGATGAGGCAACGTGAGAACATACTGTACACTGTTGCTTTGTTGTTTGTGACTGGGCCTCAAAACTGATGAGTGAAATCTGTGTTTCTAAAGAGAACTATATTAGGAGTTAAGTGTTCATTATATTTGGAAACAAAACATTATTTGGAAACAAAACGTTTCCATTGGGGTTTTATTAAAACCACAATGGAAACAAGCCCCCATGGGTTTTTATTATCCTTTTAGCATAGCTTGTTAAATTGTACTTGCCATACTGTTTTCAACATCTTAAAAAAGTATTCAATCAATCAATCAATCAATCAATTTTACTTTGGGTTTTTGCAAAGATCTTGAACAGGGGTGACTGCATGTTTAAAATCTTTCCCCCCCATTTTGTCATTGTTAATTCCCCATGTGTACTGCGTTTCCAGTCACCGATGACCCCTGCTGTTGGCTTGGGGAGGGTGTAGACTACCATGTACCTCCTCTGATCCACACGGAGTTATCAGCTGCTTGTTTTCACCTATCAATGAGGAGTGGAGGTTCACACTGTCTACCACAGAACCCCTCACTGCTAAACAGGTACCCTGACCAACCAGCAGGAGTCGCTAGTGAAGGGAACAAGGTCATGGTTCTTCGACTGCTTCCCACCCTCGACCACTGCAGTGCCAGTTGTGTTCATTAGAGTGCCATGAATCTGGGTCTCTTTGGGTGACTCTATGCCACCCAGACATCCCTACTTTAAGACGTTTGAAGACATATAAGAAAATAGAGTGAATAGAAAATGAGAGAGGATAACAAATCCAACAATATTACATACTAGGGAATCAGTGTATCAATTAACACATTTATGTTATATTGTTGCATTCTTGTTATTCTCAGATGCTAATAAATTCCTTCAGCACCGTTTCCCCGAGTCTTTTATTCAAGTTTTTATATTCTGTTTTCATTCAACAAATCTGCCAAGAAACATCACTTAAATTTCAGGTCTGTTGTCAAATAATATAATATACCAAGTAGCAAAGGATCTCCCCTCAACCTCACCTCAAACAGAGTGTCTATTCTTCTTTTCTAGGGCATGTGCAGTCAGTGTACTAGTCACAAAATCTGGGACGAAATTTACATCATATGACGCTGACAAGTTTGGCCTTAACACCTAACAATTACCATAATCCCTAACATCTAATATTTCCAGCCCTCTCCCTCCAGGCTATAATGCCAACCTGAGAGAGAACACTGCACCTCTACATCATTGGTTCTCAAAGTGGGGTCCGGGGACCTCCAGGGGTCCTTGAGGGAGTTCCAGGGGGTCCTCAGCTAAATGATGGATAGTTAGGAAGTAGGAACCAAATGGACCCTTATGGGTCTGTAACTTAGAGAGTGTACAAATGGAACCAAATGGACCCTCACGAGTCCATTTGGTTCCATTTGTACACTCTCAGAGTTAAATTAACATGGATTTTTACAATATAAATTGGGGTCCCAGAGATAGAAATGCCATTACATGGGGGTCCGTAGCCTAATGCATGTCAAACTGGGTGGTCCTTGAAATTAAAATGGTTGAGAATCACTGTTAGAGCCGTAAAAATCTTCTCTTATGGGGGTCCCTGGCATATCTTTTGAAATGGGGGTCCGCGGGCTAATACGTGTCAATTTGGGGGTCCTTGACATGGAAAAGTTTGAGAACCACTGCTCTACATAATCCCCTAACAAAGCCCCTCATTCCCCCAACTCACGTCTGTGGGAGGTGCGGCGCCTCAGGCGGTAGGTGTCCTTGCCGTTGCACAGGCGGTAGATGAAAGGTCCAAGCTGACGCATATTGTGCACCTTTCCAGTCACAACCATCTCCTCGTGGATGATATAGGTCTGAGGCAAGTATGTTCCTTTCTGCAAGAGACAGAGTCATATGAATGTGTGAAAAGCTGAAAGAAATCTCTTCAATTTTTATTAAAACTATAAATTACCCTAACCATAAATACTTAATTTTTCACACTCTATTTTATTCCTTCTATTATGCATTTAAATGTATTTTATGCCTTATGTAAAGCACTTTTAATTACCTTTGTGGCTGAAATATGATAATAAAATAATGTAAGAAATACATTTGAAATGTAGCTTGGTTGAATGGTCAAGTTGAGATGCCACACAGTTTGCAGAACATGATATGGTTAACACACAAGACTAGTTCAAAACCTTGTATATGGCTGGACCATACACAAAAGACTAGAGGACTTTTCATTTGAAACAAGGGTTACTATACAGGAAGTTGTGACACTCCACCGAATACCACAGGATATTATATTATCCGGGAGCAGCAACATACTCAAGTGTTAATAGGCGGCGGAAGCAGCGCTGTTACCTTGACGTTGATAAGTAGTTCCCAAAGGTTGCGAGGCGGCATGACGATGGTGGTGTTCAGCTCAATGACGTAGCACTTGTCCAGAGCGATATCATGATAGGCCGTCAGTCCCTGGTAAAGACAACGTTGTTTTAGCAACCGTTCTATACTTTCACCGATACAGAACGAAAACTCCTTTGTGTTCATTTATCTCTGGGATTGTAAAAATTATTCTCAGAGTTAAAACGTGTTACTGTGTTGGACATTAAAATTACTGGGAATTATCTATTGGTACAGGGCAACATTTCTGGTAACAGTATTTTCCAGAGAATGTTGCTAGAAAATAATACATCCACAGAGATTTAAAAAAGGTGAGGAATAAAAGTATTGCGATATGTATTCCTATAAGGCAGCCATCACGTTACAATCTTGCAGACTACATGATTTCTGCCTTTGCTGCCTTATAATGGTGACAGGGAAATAGTATGCATCATAGGTGTTGTAAAAGTGCGACATCTAGTGGTTGAATTTAGTCGGGTGCCACTATGTTCCTTTTTTTGTGTGAATAAAATGTTATTTTGACCAATCTGTATGGCAGAGTATGTTAGTACAATATAACTAACAATACTGCAGTGGTTGCATGTGGTCTCCCTGCTCTTCGATTGAGAAATGCACATCCGCTACTACGGTACTTCACAAGTGGTACTGCCTGAAGGTCAGGCAGTACCACTTGTGAAGTAGTAGTGGATGTGCAGTCTCAGAAGAGCGAGCACGCAGGCTCTATTAGCTCAGTGGTGGAAAAAGTACTCCAATGTTTTACTTAAGTAAAAGTATCAATACTGCAATGCAGAAGTACTTTGTTACAAGAAAAAGTCCGGAATAAAAAATGTACTTGAGTAAAAGTACAAAAGTATTGGTATCAAAATGTACTTACAGTATCAAAAGTAAAAGTACTAAAATGTTTGAAAATAGCAGATCTACAAGCTCACAACGCGGCGACGCGCTGTGAGCTTGTAGATCGGCTATTTTCAAATAGCCTAGGTATAAAATAGGGCTTAAGTGGTTAATGTATGTTTTATAATGTAATAATGTAATAATCTGCAAAGTAACTAGTAACTAAAGTTTTCAAATAATTGTAATGGAGTAAAAGTACAATATTTGCCTCTGAGATGTAGTGGAGCAGAAGTAAAAGTATATAGACAATTGGAAATACTTCACTAAAGTCAAATATATATATATACATGAGTAAATGTACTTAGTTACAGAAGTGTCAGAAAGATTTCTTTTTCAATGCAAGCGGATGGGTTTTTGACGAACTTTAGACTTGATTATCTTACCTTAATAAACATTGTCATAAATACTATATGCTTCCAGTCGCTATAGTCAGGGGATATTAAAAAAATCTTGGAATAAATTCCTTACCAAAAAAAATCTTCACCAATGTGTTTGTAAAGGTGTCTAGTAACACATCTCACAAAGACTGAAATGCAGTTTCCCTAGGAGAATTTTTGACAGCTGCTGAAAGTTGCGGTACCCACCATTTCCCTGCATTTCCATGCAGGGAAAAAAAAATCTAATTTTAATTCTGTTTTAAGTAGCATGTGAGGGGTCAAACTAGGGTGTTTTTATGATTCTGAATCCATTGCAAGCATTTGTTTTGCCAAAAAAACGGCCATAGCCATCCTTTTCCAGGTATACTTTTTGTGTAAAAAGCCCATTGAGATTGGGCTGTTTTTTGCCCAAGGAGTGGTTTTGGTGCAAAACAAATGCTTGCAATGGATTCAGAATCATAACAACACCCTAGTTTGACCCCTCACATGCTACTTAATACAGAATTTTATTTTCTTTATTTTTTTTCCTGCATGGAAATGCAGGAAAAAAAAAAAAATGGTGGGTACCCCAACTTTCAGCAGCTGTCAAAAATTCTCCTAGGGAAACTGCATTTCAGTCTTTGTGAGATGTGTTACTAGACACCTTTACAAACACATTGGTGAAGATTTTTTTTGGTAAGGAATTTATTCCAAGATTGGAATTTGTTCTGCTAATATCCCCTGACTACTAGTTTAAAGTATTCTTTCAGTCATCATGATGTGCGTTTTGGTAAATTATGGTCCCATTTATTAAAAAAATTACGATAAAGTAGGGTATGCTCTAGGAGGGGCGGGATGATTTGATTGACAAGCTACACAACCAATAGCATTCATTCGCCGCCCCCCGCTCTTGACTGACAAGCTACCCAGCCAATAGCATTCATTTAGGGATTGATTTCCGGTTCCTATTGCCGGTTGCTTTTTTGTATATATTAAAGGTGACGGATCTCAAATAGCTGAAAAATCTGCTTCATTTACTGTCTGTAGAAACCAATTGCGTCACTTTGTCCATTCATTTTTACAGTCTATGGTCTGTCCACGCCTCACCCTGTGGAAGTCGTGGATGATGTCAGCAGGGTCGCTGCCTCCAAAGTGGGGCACGGGCACGGTGATCTGCTCATAGTTGTCGTCCAGGTAGATGCCCACGTTCTCCTCCAGCTCCTGGCGCCCACGCAGTGGCGCGTACATCGAGTCTTCATACAGCACCCTGCAGTGGAACAGGTTCTCCTCTGGCATCTGAGCACGCACGTGCGCGCACGCACACACACACACACACACACATACACACACAGGTATCAACCTACATTTCTCTGCTGTAGGCCTGTAAGACGAGGAATAAGAAGAATAAAGTGGAAGTTACGTGTGGTTGCAGGTGTAGACTTGGCCAAAAAACTATTTAAAACGTTTTTGGCCCTTAAAAAGAAAAAAATTAAAAAAACTAGACTAGAGTCGACTAAGAGACACTTAGTCAACTCGGACGCCCCGCGACTAACCAGTCGACTAGTCGACTTAGTCGAGGTCAGGCCTACTCTGCTGTCGGGCAGAAACCAGCTAACTCCAAAAAGTTCATTTTTCAGGAAATGACAAAAACAAAACAAAAAGTGGAGTTAGGAGGTTTTGTTCATCATTGATAAGAACAGCTGAATGGACCTCCAAGCTCACAATGAGGTTGGAGGTCAAAAGGGGGTGGAGCTTGGAGTCAGCAAAACCAGCTAACTCCACCCCCCTTTGGTGGAGTTAGCTGGTTTAGCAGAAAGTTTGAGGATCCAATGGAGTTAGCTGGTTTCGTCAGAAGCGCTTTTTAATACTTTTCATAAAGGGATAGGTAAACGTAAAGGGTGATCAATAGCACTGATAGCAACGATATTATACATCTTTGTGTTGTTGTTGTACCATTACATGCAATGATATGTATGGTATGGTGTTAGTGTGTGTGTGTGTGTGTGTGTTTGAGAGTGAGCATAATGTATTGTTGTATTTCTTGGGGCGTTGTTTGTATTGTTGTGCGTGTGTGCATGCTTGCAAGTATGTGAGTGCGTAGGGTTTTCCACTTTTCCATGTCAAGGACCCCATTCATAAAAGAGAGGAGGTCGCACAGCTCTAGCCACGATGCAAAACTTTTTTTTATTTTGAAGAGAAAACAACGTTTCGACAAAGTCTAAGCAGACTTTTGCATTGTGGCCACGAGCTGTGCGAGCTCCTCTCTTTTAAGCATTCGTACTGTATATCTCCTGAGGTCAGCACCTCCAAATTACTGGTGTGCGCTCCTGTTCCAGTGTTTGAAGGACCCCAATGCAACCATTGCGTCTGGCTGCGGTCCACCTTTCGAGAAATGTCTTTTTTAAAAGCCTAAGAATTTGTGAAAAGTAGCTGATCTAGAAGCTCACAACGCGTCGCTCTGCCACGCATTGGGATCTTGCAGATCTGCCATTTCTGCCATTTCTGAAAGTTCTTGAAAGATTTTGACAATAACATGCATAACATGTAGGATACCAACAATTCTTTGATTTTAATTTGAATCGAAATGACATCTTTGTATATATTTTTTCCTTCTGCTTTCCAATTGGCCCCCTGACAGCAGTGTTCGTTTTAGTCATGGTCTTTTGAATAAAATTCCATTTAGTTTTAGTCATAGTTTAGTCACCTGAAATGTTTTAGTTTTTGTCTAGTTTTAGTCGACTAAATATCATAAGATTATAGTCGACGAAATCTACAGCTGATTTAGCCGACTAAAATGTATTTTGGCGGTGCCTTGATGGCGTCGTAATGGCTGATTTTACACTTGGTTTGCATGCTGAAAATAGCCGATCTACAAGCTCACAACGCCTCGCAGCACAACACGTTGTGAGCTTGTAGATCTGCGCAACCAAACATCTTTTAGTTCTACTGGATCTCTTCTCCACTCGTCCCTCACTAACATTTTAGTCTAGTTTCTATTTGTTGTGTTAGTTTCAGTCATCGTAGCTTAGTTTCTATTTCGTTTTCGTCAATGAAAAAAGGTAGTCGACGAACATTTTTCGTCATAGCTTTAGTCGACGAAATCAACACTGCCTGACAATCCACCTGGGAGCCGTGGCTCACTTTGAAAACCACTGTCCTACACTATTCAGCAGAGAGCAGACAGCGTGTCTTACGTGTGGTATGAAGTAATAGCGGTACACATAGATGGAGGCCAGCACCAGTCCAGACATGAAGACCACCAGGCCAAACGTCAGGCAGCACAGTCCGTTAAGGGCAGACTTCCTGGGCCGCAGCGGAAAAGGAAGAACCAGCTCCTCATCATCCTGGAACACACACACGCACACGCGGACACAAACACAGAAACACGTGCTTATTATATGAACGTGTTATTTGCAGGCGGCATCAGCCTAGTTTAAATCCATCACGACAGTCAGTAAATGACTAAGCTAAATACTTGCTAAAAATGAAAATCGACCACACGTTGTACGAGGGAGAAAAAAAGACACGAGAAGCACTAAGCGTGGTCCAAAAGGAAGCAATGACGAAGCACTTGGTAATGGGAGACTCTTGACTCAGATGGTGAGTAATCCTTTCAATCCGCCTCCAGTCTTGCAGACCATCTGCCACGCGCTTCAACCTGTGTTGGCAGCATGGCACAGCTTGGCACAGTTTACACACACTATGAAAATAAATCCCAATACATGGGCCTCTGCTTACTACCATATCTCCACTGCCAAGTGGGAAAGGGAAAGGCTATTTTAAAAACAATGCATTAACTCTTTGTGTGGGAATTAAACATTACTTAGACCAATCTGTATGGAGAGTATGTTAATACAATACAATACAATACAATTACAACTAACAACTGCTGTGCTTTTAGTTGGTCACATCAAAGGTTTCAGCAGTATAAAAGTCCTTGTCGTACAAGCTCCATCATTGCAATTTCAGGAAAGAAATAGAGAAAGAAACAAAAAAACTGGCCAGATATCAATATGAGCAGTGTGAAATATATAAATAAGGTGCATGATATACAAAAATGTGTGCACCTGCTCTTCTATTGAGAATTTTAGATTCTGTGGTTGAGTACTTGTTGACAAGGGGTATTGCATGAACGTCAAAAAGTGCAATTCATCCTCTGTCGAACCGGGCTTTCCTGTAGCTCAACGGTAAGAGCTTTGTCACTCGCTAATGCACCTGGGTTCAAACTAATCCCTGGTAGGACTTAAAATGTTACAGATTGCAGCTTTAAGCCCTATTAACAACATTTAAAAAAGAATATATATATATATTTATATATTTTAAATGTTCACTCATAATGAATGCCCAAAACAGGGACACTGAGGTGAAAGTTGTTAGAAGGACAACAAAAGGCTGCTACTCTCAGCTGAAGAGGAAAAAAAGTCAGGCTGATGCCATTATTACAAGGAAGATGGAACTGGAAAGAGAAGGATGATGACACTCCTGTGATAACACGGTATGAACAGGCAAAACCTGTTTAATAAGAAAACTAAAACGTAGCCTGAAAGCAATATCCATGCTGTACCCTTGTAACTTAAACCTAATATTAGGGCATCTTTTCGTGGTGTAATTTGATATATACTGTATATTTCAGTGCACACTTTGGAAAGCCTATAACCTCTGCTGGAAAACAGCACCGGGAAAGAGAAGGGCACGCAAACATGCAAATAAAATGTCTCATTCCTAGGAGACACTGTCCACATTCTGTTCTCTCACCCAAAGTGGGATAGAGATTCTCACACAGTGACTGTGTGACACACACTTGGGTCTATCTATCTGTCTCCTAATAGCAAAAAAAAAACTCATTTGGATTTAGCTAAATAGGATGCTCAGTTCACAGTACACTCCGAGAGTGTACAAATGAAAGAGGTTACGATGTAAGAAGAGGTTACATTTGTACACTACATTTGTTTAAAGCTGAAATCCGGAACTTATTTTAATGAATAAAATGCTATTTTAACCAATCTGCATGGTAGAGTATGTTAATACAATATAACTATCACATCTGTATGGTAGAGTATGTTAATACAATATAACTACAACATCTGTATGGTAGAGTATGATAATACAATATAACTATCACATCTACAGTATGGTAGAGTATGTTAATACAATATAACTGCAACATCTGTATGGTTGAGTATAATACCATATAACTACAACATCTGTATGGTAGAGTATGTTAATACAATATAACTGCAACATCTGTATGGTTGAGTATAATACAATATAACTACAACATCTGTATGGTAGAGTATGTTAATACAATATAACTGCAACATCTGTATGGTAGAGTATGTTTATGTTAATACAATATAACTATCATATCTAGGTATGTTAATAATAGGAATAGAAATGCTGTCTCTCATGATGTGCAGCTGGACACTCGGGTTCGAATCCCAGGTAGGTAGGGGCATAAAAGTAATGGATTGCAGCTTTTGAAACCCACAAGCATGATTGTTCTGGGTCTGGGTGAAGTTGAGGCATTCCGCTGGCAGTGGAGTAAAGTAGGTACATTTACTCAAGTACTGTACTTGTACTTAAGTACAATTTTGAGGTATTTTTACTTCACTGGAGTATTTCCAATTTTCAGTACTTTTACTTCTACTCCACTACATCTCAGACAAATATTGTCTGAAATCTCAGACAAATATTGTACTTTTACTCCACTACCAAAACTTTGGTTACTAGTTACGTTGTAGATTTTTATTATTATTACATTTACAAAACATATATTAACCACTTCAGCCCAGTACATTTCGGCCATTTGAAAATAGCCGATCTACAAGCTCACACAATGCCATCGTGAGCTTGTAGATCTGCTATTTTCAAAGCATTTTTATACATTAGAACATTTGTGAAATGGGACATTGTGCATAAGGAGTACTTTCACTTTTGTACTTTAAGTATATTTTGATCCCAATACCTTAGTACTTTTACTCAAGTAAATTTTGAATTCCTAACTTTTACTTGTAACAGAGTATTTCTAGTACAAAATGAGAGTACTTTTTTCCACCACTGGCTGCTGGTGGTAAACCAACTTGCAGCGTGCACCATTTTGTCATCCCCAGATGATTAGCCTATTGTGCATCCCTTGCTGTTCAACGTCTCTGGTAAAGGAGTCGTTTAAATATCCGTTGAAGGAAAAATCTATCCGTGGCACATATTAATACACCACTACATCGCCCATAATATCCTTTCGTCTAAACGATTTATACCAATTTATACTGCATATTGAATTATTAGTTATTACATGTCGGCATTGGCCTGGGACAGCGGTCTAACTTAAGGTTATAATAACAGGTAACAGCGGTGTTGTCGCAGAGACCATTCACTCTCAGGCATCATTTTGTTTCCATACAAATGGCGCTGGATGCTGAGTGTCAGGGGGAGAGAGAGAGAGAGAGAGAGAGAGAGAGAGAGAGAGAGAGAGAGAGAGAGAGAGAGAGAGAGAGAGAGAGAGAGAGAGAGAGAAAAGGTCCCCTGCTGCGTTATGTTGCTGTGCAGGTGCAGCAGCCTATAGAGGACAAGTGTTATTACACTGTAATAACAATGACACAAACCAGTATTGTGACTGCATTTTGTACTGTAATTTGTAATTGTAATGTTGATATTTTGTCAATACAAAAATAGGAAAATAATAAATACATAAGTTAAATAATAATAATAATGATAATGACACAAAAATCGAAGGACAACACCAACACAGACCGATCGAAGGACAGGACAGTCCATCACTCACCTCACTCACCGTCTGGTCACTCTGGTGGTGTGGGATGAGGACCTCGGTCTTGTCGCCATCGGGCTCTTCCTTCTCCACTTTCTGTCCCGCGACAGACTGGAAGGTGATCTTCACCATGGCTTCAGCTCTGGTCCAAACTGAGCTCTGTGAGCAGATCAGATCAGCAGCACTAAACACACGGTCTTTATGTTGTTCAAACACAGCCTGCTGTGGACGGGATGGGCCTCTTCTCTGCTGTCTGTCGGTTTTATATGACTGTCTGTCTGTCTGATCGTCTGTCTGTCACCACTGGGGCAGTGGGGCTTATACAGTAGCAACAATCAGTGTTGCCAGGTTTTGTGAGAGAAATAAGCAACCAGGTCCACGAAATGAAGAAGCGACTAAGCTATTATAGGCAACATGAGCACAAGCCCCCAAAAAACGCAACCCGCACCTACCAATATTTACGAGCAACTTCACATAAAAATAGTCGCTTATAATAAGCGGACGTGGCAACACTGGTAGCGACAACGTATCTGGTTTGTCTTTGGTCTACCGGAAGTTAGATGCTTGCTGTTTTTTTCCAGACGTCTTAAAGGGACAGTTCGCTTTGTGTCTGCATCTGCATGCATTGCTGACAAGTCGGATTTACTGGTCTACAGTGGCTCTGGTGCACATCAAAGGGAGAATTATCCATCTCCATCCAGCTATGTTTGAGTTTTTACTGGATTTTGTCCATCATACCAAATAAAGAATTATCTCCAAACATGTGTTGGAGTTTCACATATCTTTTAGTTTTAGTAAAGAAATTATTCTCCATCTACCTGTAGCTTTTACCTAGTATGTTTCAGTCAAGAGAGGCTGATTGATCTACCAATCAACTAATGATTCATGATAAAACAAACACACCATAAGAGCCTGTGCCGTTATCAGCCAGGTATACCTATACGCAAACATAAACAGCAAACCCCTTTGATTCATATTACGAATATGGAAACACTTTCAACATGCCAGCCTTTTTGAGGTATTGGTCGCATTATTCGCTGATACCAACAATAAGCCTCTCCGATCTACTTACTTTACGGGGTTAAACTGTCCTGCATTTTGCTGGGGACCCCCTGGAACCCACAAAATGACCCATGCAGTGCCCAGGCCACACTTTCAGAACCACTATTCTACAATAGTCAGGGGATATTAGCAGATTTCCAATCTTGGAATAAATTCCTTACCCAAAACAATCTTCACCAATGTGTTTGTAAAAGTGTCTAGTAACACATCTCACAAAGACTGAAATGCAGTTTCCCTAGGGGGATTTTTGACAGCTGCTCAAAGTTGGGGTACCCACCATAACCTTATGCGGGGGAAAATATCAAAATTTAATTCTGTTTTAAGTAGCATGTGAGGGGTCAAACTAGGGTGTTTTTATGATTCTGAATCCATTGCACCAAAACCACTCCTTGGGCAAAAAACGGCCCAATCTCAATGGGCTTTTTACACAAAAAGTATACCTGGAAAAGGATGGCTATGGCCATTTTTAGCCCAAGGAGTGGTTTTGGTGCAAAACAAATGCTTGCAATGGATTCAGAATCATAAAAACACCCTAGTTTGACCCCTCACATGCTACTTAAAACAGAATTAAAATGTTTATTTCCCCCCCGCATAAGGCTATGGTGGGTACCCCAACTTTCAGGAGCTGTCACAAATTCTCCTAGGGGAACTGCATTTCAGTCTTTGTGAGATGTGTTACTAGACACCTTTACAAACACATTGGTGAAGATTTTTTTTTGGTAAGGAATTTATTCCAAGATTTTTTTAATATCCCCTGACTACAAGCTCATGTGCCGAAGTTTGTAGATTTGCTTGTTTCAGCATGCGACATTGTCATACTATGGAGTAAATGTGCAGTCAAAACTAAGGAAATATAGGATTTCTTTTTTACACTGTAGGTTTTCACACACAACATAAAACATTCTAAATTGATCCAAGTTTGTATACTGTCGCGGTGTTCATGAAAAGCAGTAGCAGAAGGAAATGCGTTGTATGACAAGCTGTTCCCAAGCAACGCAATTCCAATTCCACTGGCAAGGTCAAGGTCTATTATAGAGTAGGCTAATATATATTAAAGTGGAGCAGGGTTTCAAAAAGGCAATTTTCTCCTCCATTGTTGAATAGAAACAAGCAAAACAATGGAATGAAAATGAATAAAATAAGTTTGTTAAAAGGTATGTTGTTAAACTAAGGCTTCATACAAAAAGAAAAGTGACCACAGGTTTATTTTTATTCCAAATGTTTTTGTTGTTTTTTCCCTTTATTTTAGTTGTTTCGGTCGTAGCGCCCATGCCGTTAGACACTTCTTGAAAGAACCCACACGCTCTATGTTGGAACTGGAGTCAAAGTCAGAGCACAGCCATACAGCTAGGAGTTAAATTTAACATCTCAACGTTGTTAAATATTCAAGAAAGAAAAATGAAAAATAATTCCAGTAAGTCTTTAGTAGAACATCATGCACAGCCAATGGAGGAACATACAAGTTCAGTGTGCATGGAGGAACACTGGGCCCTTTTTAGGTAGTACAGTTACACTCACATTTTTGCTCTTTGGCATAATGACAACGCTTAACCGCCTTGCTTTAGCATTACGTGATCCGTGAGATTCATCGCACATTAACAATTCAGTCGAGTGAAAGATGAGATTTTGCTCAGCCCCATGTAGATAACCCCCAACATGCCCAAAGTACTTGGTTACCCACAATGCCGTTACACTCTTTATGCAACTGTACTGGAATTGTAAACCCTCAGGGAGAGAAAAAGGCTAGAAACTTGAGAAGGGGTCGGGGGAAGAAAAAGTTCAGAATGATGTGCCGAGTTCCTGAGCATCATGACTAGGCCTGTCACAATTATTACATAATAATCGTCTAATCGCGATTATTTGAGGTAATCGCAATTATTTTTGCATAATTGTCATAATCGTTTCCATGTTGAAAGATTTTCACACATTTTCAAATAGTTAAATTAAATGCAGAAATAGCAGATCTACAAGCTTACAACACGTCACAAAGTGACGTGTTGTAAACTTGTAGATCTGCTATTTATTAAACATAAGTTGTGTATATTTCAGTTATTTGTCACATCCGCCATGTGCAACTTTTGAGTACGAAGCCTAAAAGGCTTCATATGTTCCAATAATATTCAATGCCAAACACAATACAATCGTTAATCGCAATTATTAAACTTAAATGTGTAATCGTGACAGCCCTAATCATGACAGTGTCACCCCTGAAGCCACACTTCAGTGCGGGACCACACAATGCTCCTAAAAATGAAAAATAAAACCCAAGTTAATAAAGTATCGTGGTTGGTTGGTGTTGATGACGGGGTCGCGGCCCCGCGACAACCAGTCTGGGAAACGCCGGTCGGTCGCCTCGGCAGGACCCCCGAAAAGTGCACAACACGCACCAAATCCCTTTCTCTCCACTACACCCTTAGGTCTGAGTTATACGTAAGTTGTGCGTAGGGTGTCGAGCGCCGCGAAATAGCCGATCTAAATGCCGCGATACGTTGTGAGCTTTTAGATCGGCTATTTCCGGCGCTCGACACCGGTACACAACCAAGTATGAATTATGACCTATGATCGCATCGTCCTCCCTATCCAATCCTGTCCGTCTTTTCAATGATCTGTGAGATATTCTCAAATACTAGATGCAAAATAAGAGATCCAGAGCTAATACCATGACATTCCTCCGCTGTACAAATTATTAATGTCCCATTAGGTTAGCTAAACATGAGCTGGCCCTTTTAAAGTTTATGTACAAAAAGAAACCCACCAGCAACCATTTCAGCAGTAAAATTAAATGCAAAAAAAAGTAGATTTGATTATAAACTAACCAAAAACAAGATGTTTAAGGTAATATATATAATATATATATTCATAATGTCAAGGTTAAACAAAATCTAGAGAGCAAAAAAAAACAAGGCATATGTACATGTTTCACCCTGTCCCCCCAAAAAAAGACCCAACTCTCAGGCTGTACCAAAATAATACCTAGCATCGCTCCCTACATTTTCCTCATGTGCTTTCAAGTGCTGTGTCGTTACAAAGCACACGGGAGCTGAATGGTTCTACATGACGTCGTCTTGAGACCCAGTTTAAGAAATGCGTCACTGGATGAAGGCATACATGCGAATAGTAGCTGTTGGGGGGCGATGCGTGTGCGTGCCTGAGTCTGTGGCACTGAACATGGGAGCCAGACTTGGCAAGGCTGCCTCGGCGCTGTGGCCGGGTACAGCCGTGGAATCCGTCACATTTCAAGGCATGCAACAAAAACCCCAATGTTCAACTTGCTAGTACCTGTCGCAAGGTTTTAGCCCATTATTCTTGTGAGTCTGTGTGCGTCTGTGTGTGTGTGAGCGCGCATGTTTGTGTCTCTCTACCAGGAAGTCTGCATAATGTTAAATGTGTTGAAATTCTCTTTTTTTAACTCGACATTTGAAGGACTGTTGCGTCATTAATGATATAACGTTAACACGTCTCAATGTGCAAGAAAGCAGCAGCATCTATTATTTTCTCTTATTTCGTTTTGAAGGAAAAACTGAAAAAAGGAAAAGAAAAGAAGAAAAAGAAAGACAAAAAATAATAATAATCAAAATGTCCACTGAGGAGCAGAGGAGTTGGCAACTTCCTGATGAGTAGATACGGGCATGTTAAGTTTGTTTTTGTCGGTTTTCCATTTTTGTTTCCTCGGAAACCAGAAACAGCAGCTGCTGGGGGGGTCGTCCATTAAGCAAGACTCGGATCTGGACCTGAATCCACATTAAATGGTCCTGGTGGCTCCTCCTCCTGTCCCTGTCCCCCTGCCCCCTCTCCCACCCCACCCCACCCCACCCCACCACCCCTCCCCCCCAGCCCTCAGGCCTCCTGGGGGGCAGGTCTCTTCAGGTCCCTGATCTGTTTGACCAGGTAGGTCTTTTCGTCGTTGAACTGTTCGTCCTCGGTCCTGTCGTTCTGGAACTTGCTGAGAAACTCGATGAGTTTGGTCTGGTTCTTCAGCAGGATGTCCAGGATGGGCTGCGTCTTGTTGGGGTTGGCCACGAACACCTGGAGAAGAAACACACACGGAAATGTCTGTGTTGGTTCGAGATAATGCCGGTCGGGGATAATTCCTATGCTTGTGGTTAATGGAGCACTTGACCAATTATATGAAGATAAGGCTGAAATTGGGTGCTCACTAAAGCTCATTATAATATGGCACCATTTCTGTCTACACGCTCTGTGTCTCACAATAGCTGTCGACAGTTCAGAAACCTGCCTACCAGTGACGTCATCTGTACGCAGGTAGGGCAGATTATCTTTATTTTAATTGATGCAAGAACAATGGCTTCTATTTCAGTGTGCCAACTTTCCAATAAGAGAAAGGCTGTAGTTTCTATTTGCTTGGAATCCCTATCGAGGATGTCATTTGTGTAGGCAGGTTTCTGAACTGGCCACAGCCCATCTCTGGGACACAGAGCGATTAGACGGAAATGGTACCAATTCATAATGAGCATTAGTGAGGACCAATTACCTTACCTCTTCACAGAAATAGCACTGGCTTACATTTCACCTGATCCCTGATGAACATGGCACATTGTGTGCTTGACTCCTGCCTTCTCCTTTTCTCCCAATCCGCAGGCCCTGCCATGACAATCTGTGGACCTGACGACGTTGCCACTGTCTTTCACACCATTTAATTCTTACCTTCCTTTTATACAAATAAACTGCTAACTTCATCTCCTGCGATTTGGTCTATCTTTTTACATTGTACACCACTGCACACTGCTCACGGGTCTGCCATGCCGGGTGTGAGTAATCCCGAAGTGGAGTTTTGGTCACTGGAACGGTGATGCACGTCACCTGTTTGTGAAGTGGGTATTTTCAAACCCTGGAGTGGATTTAGGGGAGCACAATACTCTCTCTCACACTGTGAGGTGGCTGACGCGTCGTCCACTTCGCATCGCAGATCCACCTTACAGCCTGTAAGGTGGATCCCGAACTTCTAGTTATATACATTACCAATAACTATTAGAAAAATTCACATTTCTCCAGGATATTGTAGTTCAGCAGTAATAATTGTAATATACTTCTAATTGGTAACATTAATACTCTTTTTATGATTATTATTATTACATGCTATTACTAACTATTAGGACAATTAATAAATCTCCACTGTATTGTTTTACCTTAAACACATGGAAAGCCTCAAACTGAATGTTGCGGCTTTTGTCCCGTAGTAGGTTCATCATTAGTTTCAGGTTCTCTGGCTTGCTGATGTATTTCGTCATGATGGTGAAATTATGCCGATCCAGAAGCAGCTCTCCCAGTAACTACAGTGATTCAGGGTAAGAAAACATTCGGCATGAAGCAAATAAGATAAATGTTTGCTTCTCAAAACAATTTCATGTTCACCATTTGATACAATTCTTTATCCCTAAGACTCTTAACTACATTGCAAAATCCTCAGTGTTAATTTAACTCCGACAGTGTACAAATGGAACCAAATGGACCCGTACAATTTAGGCATTTAGCAGACGCTCTTTATCCAGAGTGACTTAAAATAAGCAGTGTAATACATATACATCAAATGCAGAGAGACAGTGTAGAGCCTCAGCCAACTAGGATCATAGGTAAACCAAGAACCTAGCATCAGTCTAAACAATATATCAAAAGATAATCTGTACATAGAAACTATAGAGACTATAGGACACCAGGTAAACAATAAACCTAGCATCTGTCTAAATAACATGCCGTCTGAATTACATTTTAACCTTTGCATAAGTCTGCATGGTCGTCATGGCTAGGTCAAGTGCTACGGGCTAAGGTTGGAGTCTGAAGAGGTGAGTCTTCAGATTACTGCGGAAAATTGGGAGTGAATCTGCGGTTCTAACTGTTCCACAGTCTGGGACATGTGGAGCGTTGTCCCGGATGACACAAAATGACACAGATTAATTTCAAGCCAGGTTCATGTGCTGGCAGGCGATGCCCTTACACATAAATTAAATCTATATTAATATTCAAACAGCGATGAAAGCAGGAGTTAAATGTAACACAGGCATGCTGCTTATCAAGCAAATATTTCAGAGGGCACCAACTGAAATACGTTACGCAATCTGCTCTGTCCACAAGATGGCGCTTCATCATTAACAATGAGATGGTACTTTCAGAAACCCAACACTGCAAGAAGAAACCATCCCTCATCTAAAAATAACTCTCTAGAAAAGATGCGTACCTCAAGATATGACCCGTTTACTATAGCAAAAGCCCTAACCCTTACCTTGAGGGATTGCCTTTTAGTCACGTAGTTCTCCGAGTGGAGTAACTTCTCATATTCACTAAAGAACTGGAGAGACAGGGATAGAGAGAGACATACACAGAGAGAGAGAGAGAGAGAGAGAGAGAGAGAGAGAGAGAGAGAGAGAGAGAGGACAGAAAATATAATCTTTTAGGCTATGTAACCCACTGGTAGCCCAAATCAGATTTTTGTCCAATCCAGATTGGAAAAACACATTCCTAGGTGGTTTGAAAAGCGATTCAAGACTCAGTCTGGACACTTGGATGCCGAAGTCAGATTTATACTTTATTGTCCCAGAGTGTCAATCGCCGAATATAGTCTATCTACAAGCTCACATCACAGTGTTGTGAGCTTGTAGAGTAGCTATTTTCGGCCATTATAAGTTGTTAAACATTACCGTTGACCTATCTGCATTTCTGTTGACCTATCAATGTCTGAATACACACATCTGAATCTGATCACTTGCAAATAACAGTGTGGACAGTCAGTATTTGAGAAACAAATGGGATTTGCCTGCAGTCTGAGCAAAGCCTAAAATGTGTCATGCAGTTTATGAGTCTTGGTTCTAAACACAATGACAAGATAATAAGTGCTCTCCACCCACAGTCACAGGGACTTTGTGCTCAGAGACCACACATGACATCTCAAATGCCTGGTTTGATGTTGTAAGCATTCAGCTGCTGTCACAATATTCTGCTCATTTGCATAGAATTGGTGAAACACATCGTAAGTTCATGAAGAAGTCATGAATGACTTCAAGTTTGCTTTTAAGGCTGGAAAATGTATTGATATTATATCAATATTGTGATATGGAACTAGATATTGTCTGAGATTTTGGATATCGCATGGAAAAAGTGTCCTGGTTTTAAACCCTTTATTATACTTAAAATAAATTTAGAAAATAGAAAAATAACAAGTCACACAGTACATATTGAAGCAAGGAACCATTGAAAAAGCTTGATAAGTTATCGGAAATCCCACTACGTTAGTGACCCAAGTTTACTGAAGAAATTGTGGAAACCAAAAGGCAAATCATTACCATGTTTGGTAATTTTGGGGATTTTTCAAAGACTATTGTAGAGAGATACACAATGCCCTAGATATGTTTAAATGTGAGATGACCCCCAGATAATTAATAAAACATTATAAAAGAGGCAAGGCACCAAACTAAAATGACTAATTAAAAAATTAAAATGTAGTATTGTGTATGATACATTGCATGTTGTTTTAGGGTCTGTATGTGATCTGGCTCGTACTGACAATAGGAAATAGTTTAGTCTAAAGACAATCAGTCAATCAATCAATGAATGTATGACCATTCATGTGTGACTGGAATCCACAGTTAACAACAAGGAAGTGCAAAGGTTGTGACATGGTAGAGGTTTGTTGAGATGGCTTTGATGTAGCTCCTTAAGTTGTAAGCTATTCTCTTGGCAGGCGAGTGAGATTCACGCCATGCTACCTGTGCCACTTTGAAAGCTGCCTCTGGCACAATAAACGAATACTCATTAAAACTGCATGAGAGAAAACTGTGAACATTTCTATAAACGACTTTCAACCTGGCAGCTCCATTTTGGGCATGTCATTACAGGTGAATGCTTTAAAAAAATGTGAAACAAGTAGCAAATATAGCCGATCTACAAGCTCACAACGAGTCACGGTGTGATGCGCTGTGAGCTTTTAGATCGGCTATTTCTCTCATACGCCAAAGTATGAAATAGGGCTTTAAGTGGTAAAAAAAAAGCAATGTAGCCTCATCAGGTTTCAGGTCAGCCTGGTCTTCTTACCTTATCGTAATTCTGCTCCAGGAACTCGGCGCTCAGTAGCTTGTGTCTTGTGAGCAAGTCCTGGAAATACAAAACACAGGAGAGTGAGTAACAAAAAGAGACTTCAGGTGGTTCAAATGGTTTCTTCCTTCCAGGTCGGTCATGACCCAAAATTGCATTATAAAACAAATTGCTCCCTGCTCATCATGCCATGTCAAGTGTTACAGATGACAACCAACCTAACCATTGATGGCTCTAATAGCCAAGGTACATGCAGAATGATACGGTCAACAGGAATGATATCAAAAACAACTATTATTAACAATTATTGTCTGATGTGCATAAAATATTTCTCCTCAGACAGTCAGAAGTAATCTTGCCTTTATTATTCATATTCAATTATTGACTAATTCTTTGTTATTTTGAATTATTTACTTGTTCTATTCTGGTATTATTATTAACTGGCAGCCTATAATAAGACTAAAAACAATGGTGGTTTTCACTGTCTGGCGCTGGGTGCTCACACCAGCCTTGGAAAGCGGTTAACCTCTGAATTAGGACAACAGAAACGATACTGAGATGGGAAATGAAAAATAAGTGCTTAGGTGCTGAACCCTACAGTCTCTGTCCAAGTTTTCTATATGTATTATAATCTATCGTCTCTGTCGCGTGGAAACCTCATAAATGATGTCCAAAACAGTTACTTTTCAGGATTCAAATTCAAAAATAGGAAAAGTAGCAGATCTACTTTTGATACTTTTGTGTGACGCTGTAGAATGATGATCAAGTCGGGCATTAATTTACGAAAAAACACGAAAAGTTAAAATATGGACTGAGATAAGAGGTTTCTGCCCGACAGCGACGCTATATTAAAAGCCTAAAAAGGAGGCCAATCTGGAATACAGCCATATCAATACTTGGGCCTGAGTTTAACTCACCCTACATAATGTCTGCTACAACTGCAAATGTCAACCACTGTAGCAGTTTGTCAGGCAGGGAACTTTTGAAATTAGCATGCCATTACATAATTGTTGTTGTTTTTGCAATATACAGCACAGTAGGTCTATAGAGATTGAGACTCGTGACTTCATACGTACACCTTTAAAAAACCCTGTGCAAAATCTAGGAAAATGAGGCCTAACAGTGGCAGATGTTCAGAGCATTAATTAAAACCAAAACGCATACAGGCCTGATTAATATGGACATCTCTTCAGGTCAAGCAGCTGCCTTAGCAAAGCAGTACTCACTTTAAAAGTGGCAAATGCATCCGAGGCGATGTCGAAAGTAGACATCTCCACATATCTGAAGAAGTCGTAGAACTGCTCCGACCACAGGGTGATCTTGGCCAGCGGCTCATGTCTGATGCACTCTCTCAACATGATGCCGCAGTTCAGGGCGATCTCTGGAGACTCGTACCTGGACACAGCAACAACACAGGCTCCAGTTAGCATTCTCAATAGGGCTGTCTCTCACTCAGCCATGCACACGCAGAGTCACTGAACACATACGTACAGTAACCACACTACAAAGAAATGACTAGGACTGCAACCATCGATTCGTTGTTGTCGGGGAGAAAGCTCTTATCTCCATATTCTAACTTTTTGTGTTCTTTCGAAAATTAATGCCCTACTTGATCATACTACAGCAGGGATATTCAACTAGATTAGGCAGGGGGCAGTCATGGGCCACAAGACCGCGACAAAAAAAAACATTTAACCACTTGTTGTGTGCTATAGGTGCGATAGGACACAATAATGGACACATTGTGTCCATTATTGTGTGGACATTGTGTCCATTATGGTAACTTATTAGGGCCTGCTTCATACTGCATCCATGCATTTTGATGTTTGATAGGAACATTTCTGTGTCAGTCCTTTATAGTGCACAGGCTTAGATTTTGATATTAAGAAAATAAGTAGATATTTCAGTATGTTCTGTGCAAGGGTCCCTGGCATGGAAGCATCTTTGTAAAAAGAGTATTGGGGACCAGGTGAAGTGTTTTTTTTTTTTTTAAACACTTTTTTATTGGGGATAATTCAATAGTATGTCAAAAGTCATTGCATACAAAGTCATTGCATATAAAGTCACCCCCATTTTTTTCTTTTTTTCTACACATCACAAGACAAACCAAAACACAACATGCAATCCCCCCCAAACAGAAAACTACAAATAAACAGAAAAAACAAAACAACGACGTAACTGAAATTAAGTACTAAAAAATTAAAAGTACAAGCAAGGTCATGGGTCACATCATGGGTCACAGCCATTGTCATTGTTTCATATTCACCCAAGGGAGGGACACTGAAATCCACTGTCCGCTACACTTGCTGCCCACAGAGCGTTCTATTCTGGAGAGGTCTGCTTATTAAAGTATTCAATGAAAGATCTCCATGATTCAAAGAAGCCTTCAGTGGTTCCTCTAAGAGAGAATGAAGTGTTTATGTTCGTATGAATGAAAGGATATTTCATTTTGTTTGTTTTGAGTACCTGGGTGATAAGAGCACAAGGTCTTATGATGTATTTGAAGTGGATGAGGAACTCAGAAATAGTTACAGATGGATGGTTTGTGATGGATGCACTGCACTCAAAAACCCATGTTGTGCTTTGTAGTTAATAATCATAATAATTGCCTTGAAAGCTTTTGCCTTACTTGAAAGCTACATTATTCTGAAAGTAGTTAGAAGCATGGACGTAGACAACATTTCCGGCTGTTTTGTTTCTTTGTACCATGAAAAGGTCTTTATACTTTTAAAATATATTTCTGGGGCTTCTTCTGCCTTTATTTAAGAGGACAGTAGACTGACAGGAAATATGGAGAGAGATGGGGGGGTGACACACAGCAAAAGCCGTCGGGATCAGGAGTCGAACCCGCAACACACTGTTAAGACTGGATTACCAGCCTTTGTGGTATGTGCCTGGACCGGTAGGCCAGCAGGCACCCCAATACTTTTACTTTTGCCAGATGCTTAAATACATATGAAGTGAGCTACTTTAACAATTTGACCCAAGGGATTTTCTTATGGCGTGACTTACATTTACCCGCATTTGGGTTCCTGTAGCAGTGTCTTGACTGCAAATGCAGTACCGTTAATTTCGGACCCTGAGTGTCCCAAATCACTAATATTCCTCCATTCTAAATAGTAGCCTACATTTTCTTCTTATCTGTTAATGGTTGATTAACCATTAACAAGCTTCAGTAAACGGTTAAGAAAAACATTCAAAATGGTCATCCTGTACAACCAACCATATAATAAATATTTACATTTAATTTAACATTGGAACATGTAAAAAGAACATGTTCCAGGGGGCACAAGAAAGCTCCGCTGGGGCCGGATTTGGCCCGCGGTCCGCCAGTTGAATATCACTGTACTACAGCGTCAAACAAAAGTAGCAAAAGTAGAAAAGAAGCGACGCGTTTTGAGCTCATAGATCTGCTGCTTTTGCCATTTCTGAATTTGAATCCTGAAAAGTAACAGTTTTGCACATATGAGGTTTTCACCCGACAGAGACAATCTACTGGTAGATTGTTTTTGATTAATCAAATTAACGATTAAACTGATTATTTCCAATGGGGTCTAGATAAAAACAATGGTGATGTCGGGGTGAACCACTTTCCCCCTCAGTAATCCAGGCAATTTTACATTTGAAAATATGTGCGGCCAATATTTTATACAAGATTGATTGCTTGGTTAGCTGAGACTCTTTCAACCTTGGTGTCCATATTTTGGGCATGTTATACTGTAGGCCAAACTTTTCAAAGAAATGCGATTACATTACATACTCAGCGAGAGAACTTTTAATTCCTTAACTACTTAAACACTATATACTCATTTGACCAGGGTCCCCCAGTGGTCTTTTCCTTGAACCCCAAATCTTTTCCCTCTATACCAAATCTCTTCACCGCAAATAGCCGACCTACAAGCCCACAACTTGCAGATATGCTATTTTCGTCTAATGTTCAGATATTTTCATAGAATATTGTTCACCTATTATGACATGTCCAAGGGACGCTAGGGTTCAAGTAGCCTGGGAAGCAAAGCTTTTCGGGTCTATGATCCGGTCGGGAGCGGAAGTAGCCCTACGTCACCATGCGCGTCATCCGCGTCATCAGGTGACCGGATCGCACAATCCGGAAAGACGTCACCCCAAAATAGGTCCGTCCTAATAAAATCCTTGATGCGGCGTAGTTTAGCTTATTTTTTAAATATAAATGTGAGTGTACTTTCCGGAGACTATTTAGCGTCTGTATTATCCCACGGGGAAATTCTATTCCATTTAAATAGGGATTGGGGAACCAAAACAAAGCGTTGTTTTCCTCTTTCCTCCGAGGCTTTCCTCCGAGGTGGAAAGACTGGTGACGCGAGGTTAGTGTTCAAGTGGTTTTTAATGGCACCGAGGCGGAATGTTGGAAATTCTGATACTGTTCATATAGAAATGAGAGGCTGTATTCACTGTGTGTGCGTGTGCGTGTGCGTGTGCGTGTGTGTGTGTGTGTGCATGCATGCGCGCAGGTGCGTCTCCTCACCCCTTCAGCAGCATAAAGAGGATGTTCTGTTGGGTGCAGAGGTACTCCACCGTGGGCGTACGGGTGCCGATCTGACGCCTCAGGATGTTGTTAAAGATCTGAGCCACATCCTTCTTCCCCTGTTGGCCACACACAGACACAACACAGGCCAACCTCAGTTATCCAAGATCACTGGGAACCATGCTCAGGTTTTGATGACCGAAACATTTACAATGTTTTCTGCAAAGACTATCCATGTCTTATCCAATACAGCAGGGGTTCTCAAACGTTTTTATGCCACAAACCCATTTTATGGTGGAAATGTTTGGCGACCCCACAAGATATTTATAGTGCAATTTCAAAGTGGATATAAAGAATATCTTCAAATAAAACCATAATTTTTTGGCCTTATATATGAATATTTATTAAAAAAATTAATTAAAGCAGTGATTGCTGAAGTGATTCCTTGTTCGATCATTAGCAATTGATATTAAGTTGCTATGTGTGCAGTTTGTGAACGAAGCTGCACAAATCGCAGAGTCCAGTGGCAAAGCCACACAATGTTGACTATAGTGGTGATGGTCTACGCCTCATTTGGCCAAATGGAAATAGATATAAATCGTCTCTGTCAGGTGGAAACCTCATACTGCATGTCCAAAACTGTTACTTTTCAGGATTCAAATTCAAAAGTAGCAGATCTACAAGCTCAAAGTGCTTGGCTTCGGACCGCATTTAGAGCTTGTAGATCTGTTACTTTTGACGCTTTTGTGTGACACTGTAGTATGATCAAGTAGGGTGTTAATTTACGAAAAGACACAAATATTTAGAATATGGAGATAAGAGGTTTCTGCCCGACAGTGACGAAACACTAATACCAATAACAACAGAAGTGTTTCACAATGAATGAATGAATGTTGGCGTTAACTAAGGCAGGCATTCAACAAAAAAGCTAATTCTTCATGCATGGATGGATTTTCAACAACAACCCAACTTTCTCATGCTTTCACTTTCCCTTCACAAGGCTTTTCAGGCTGATTCATGGCTAAATGTGGTTCAGTTTCGTGGTGTTATGCATGTAGCGCCATGAGCTGTGATAGTCTACTTTTGTGGGGACGGACACACACAGACCAACACTGTTCTAGACATCTTAAAAAAGAAACCGACCCGGTGAGGTAGACAAGCTTTGATGAGTGAGGTTCAGATAATTACGCTTAAAAGGATGATAACCCACAAACTTGAGTTTTAAGATTGGTATCAAGGCAGTGAAAGCGGCGGAGGTTGACATATTACATCTCGTTTTGAGATGTTGGCTGGAAACTGTGATAATAAGTGATACTTTGCATTGGAATATGTCAATTAGCATCACTGCAGTGGCAAAAGACTTGCATATTCAATGTCTATCCTTCTGCTGCGAAATCTGTTTTCAAATGCAGCGTTGCATCAGTAGAGTGAAGGAAGGCAGAGGTCTTCTCCAGATAACGGGGACAGACGTCACGTAGCTACTATGAGAGATGAGCAGGCGACGATTTCAACACCTGCGCAGTGACAATATCAATCTGGTCAATGTACTTTCCCGTACTAATTGCATGATATGTGCACGGCAGCACGTCTTGTGCCTCTGGGCGTGCTCCCATGCGATAATTAATTTGTATCCTTTCCTGTTCCAATGCAGAGGAGGATGACGCGGAGAGTAAAAGACGCTGAGACAGACAGCACGACAAAGTGACTCATCGTGTGATGGAGTGACTCACGGGAGCCCACAGCAGTAGCTAGCACACACAGAGCCTGGTTCTGACATATTGCAGGGCGAGCCACTCAGTCAGGTACAACCCAGCATCTGTCCACCTGCACGTTACATTTCCAAAGAAGTGTGTCTCAACTCGGCTTGCGCATAACGCAGTCCTCCCTCCAGTCTACGTGAGATAGACTTATGTTGTCTCACCTCTCCCATTGTATGATAAATCCACGTAGGCAAGCATGCATCATGCATACACGTTTTTCTTGAGGTTTGTTCAAGAGCCAGACCGATATATTGGTCTGGCCGATTATATCAGCCATTATTTGACTTGTTTGATGGCATCGGTATGGGCAATTATGCAACCAATGTGTACCAATTCTTTACCACTTTCAACCTGGAGTCCCTATTTGAAAAGTTTCAAAAGTTTCCAAACATTATTAAAGTTTTTTTTTAATTGCAGGTTAACAAGAACTTGTAGATCAGCCATTTTGGAATAAGGCTTTAGTGGTTAAATAAATTAAAGTTCAGTTAATGTTTATTTTATATTTTCGTACTTGCTTGTTCATAAAAATGTCCATCAAAACATAATTAATCAGTGGTCTAGGACTCTCCAAAATCAGGATCGGCATCAGCCCCAAAAATCAACAACAACAAAAACAGTACTGTCTTTATCTATACTGTATCTTGTATAAGGCACCTTGAGCTACATTCCGTCTATGACAATGGTTCTCAAAGTGGGGTCTGCAGACCCCCAGGGGTCATTGAGGGGGTTCCAGGGGTGCCCTAAATTATTGATAGTTAGGAATCAAATGGAATCTTGCTGGTCTGTAACTCAGTGCACAAATGTTACCAAATGGACACGTAAGGGTCCATCTGGTTCCATTTTTGCACTCTCAGAGCAACTAGGTCACTTTAAACCTACAAGCTCTACCTGCGACCTAGAAGCTCTTAACGCGTGTGACGCGTTGAGAGCTTGTATTTTCAAAAATATCTTGGGAAAAAAAGTGAAAAGTGAGTCCTTGGCTCAAAAATATGTTTAGATGGGGGGTCCGTGGTCAAATTATATTAATTTGTGGGGTTTTCTTGACATGAAAATGTTTGAGAACCACTGGTTTAAACAACATTAGGAAGCAAGCCCAAATAAGCAACTACACGTTAGAAACAAGTCCAAAAATACCGCAACCCACAACTATCAATATTTACAAGCAACTTCACAGAAAACCAAGCCCAAAGTCGCTTATAATAAGCAGACATGGCAACACTGCCACTGATCTATGAATTGAAAGGTGCCGCCGTACACATTCTGGATCACTGTTGTCACGGTGTTGCCGGGCGGACTGGTTCTTCTCTCACCTCAAAGTCGATGAGCTGCAGGTCTGCTACGAGGGTGCTGAGCAGGCCGCTGTTGTAGAGCTCTTGAGCCAGCTGGGCCACCGCCTCCGTCTGCGGCTCCTTCTCATTAGTGCCGTACAGGATCTCCTTCATGGCCACAAGGCTCTTCGACACCTCCTCTGTGGCCTGGACGGACGGACGGACGGACGGACGGACAGACAGAGACAGACACAGGAGTGGAGAGAGACACATTAGTTCATTCTTCTCTATCCTTATTGACAAAAATGCATATCGTCGCCGTCAACCAGAAAACCTGTATCTCCATATCTCATCTTTTTCTAAAAATAAATGCCCTATTTTATACTTCATGACAGTGGCATCTTGCCACACAAAAGTCGCGACAAGATGCATTGTGAGCTTGTAGATCGGCTATTTTAGCAATGTTTTGAAGTTTTTGCCTATAATTACATTTACACAGTAGGGATGCCAGGTTGACAATAATAATTATTTAACCAATGAAAAGTATTAACAAGAGCTTGTTACTACATAACTACAGTGCATCCATTGGAACACAGGTTCTTTTTTCCACCCAACAGCTAAAATATGAAAAATATACATACCTGTCAAAAGGATAAACACACATTAAATGAAGTACATACCAAAAAGACTACACCACACACTACCAGTCAGTGAGTTTTCTCATAGCGATAACTCATAGGAAAAAAATGGTGACACTAATAACTGTCTTCACCAGCCTCTCCTGTTACCTGCAAGGAGGAGGTGATCAGAGATGATGTGTCTATGGTTGTCACGATCATGACATTTTAGTTGACAATTAATTGTCATAAAACTAATTGCGAATAACACATTTTTGTACTGTTTTTTGTAAATAAAAATTCCTGTTTGCCTTTTAGTTTGCCAAACATTGCACAGAGCAGATATGACAAAATAATTAAATATACAAAGAAATGACTGACGATGACTGCTTGGTACTAATAATCAAAATGAGTAATGTGCTATGGCCAAAACAGTAAACAGCCATGTGGCGCATAGGTCAGGAGCCTATCTCTTGTTTCTGTAGCGTGAGGTGGCTTGATGTACAAGTACACCCCCTGGACATGATGTACTGGAAGAAGCCCAAGAAATCCACGTTGAGGCCTTTAGGAGGGCCATTCAAGCAAGACGCAAAGGGAGCCTGCAGTACCACCACGGGCCAAGATACCATCACGCCAGAATGAAATGTTTGGAGCGGGGGAGTCTGGTGCAACGCTCAGGTCCTGGACCTGGTGAGACGGAGGAGGAGCCCGGCCAGGAGGCCATCCACAGAGCCTAGCCCCTCCACGTGCCAGAGCCTCCGCTTTCCCCCGTTCCTGGCAGAGTAGTTTCGGACAAGCGTATTGAGTGGCCTGTCTTTCCCTATTTAGGACTGACCGTGGGTAGCTACCTGGGACGTAAGTCAGGGCTTGATCAACCCTGGCTGGGTCACCTGGGCGAGGGTGTATGTTGCGAGACCCGAAACATCCTATGAACCCAGGCTACAACACTGATGATACGTCCCAGGTGCATCCATGTGATGTTTTTTCGTTGTACTGTACAAGTACACCCACTGGACATGACGCTAGTATGTTGCAGGGACTTGGGAATCCAACCCTTGATGCTGGGCATTGTTGGGTACCATTTTTATAGTCTTTGGTATGACTAGGCCATGGATTGAACCCCGACCTCCCAAACTCAGGGATTGGTCTCACTAACCACAAGGCCACTGAGCTGGTATGGGCAAAACAGGCCATTCATTGAATATAATTGTATACTTTCCAAAAACAGCAGAAATAGCTGCTCTGAAAGCCCCCAACGTGTAGCATCATGACGCGTTGTGAGCTTGTAGATCGGCTGGTTTCGCTATTTTTCAATAGATGAATTCATACACGATACTGACGATTATGCAAAATCATTGTTATTATTTCAAATAATTGCCATCAGGCAATTATGTAACATAATTGTGAGAGGCCTTGAAATTCCAATCTTGGAAATGGTTCGCAGGAAAGTAACTGAGAAGAAGCGCTGCCAACAATACCTTCTCTGCCTTCTTGTCGGAGATGTCATGCTTCTCCAACACCGTCATGCTGTCCTTCAGGTTCTTGACGATGTCCGCTGGCGACTTGTGGGACTTGCCGAAGGGGAAAGGCATGGTGGATTGTTACCAGGGGGCGACCAGGCAGCGCGCTGTCCACCTAAACAGACAGGGCAAGACGAGAAAGGGCGGATCAGAGCCCTGGGAGGACAGGAGATGAGGATGACTTCAAAGGAGGCGTGTAAACGCTAATCTAAGCGTTCCTAAAATTGGAAGATATTACTCACTCTGAATAATGAGCAGAAGTGAGAGAATATGAGAAGAACAAAAGCCTAGACTTCAGCAGTACGTAACGTAATGCATAATCTTGGACACTTAAAACAAGAGTGCTGGCTAACAATGGACCAGTCAGCACCGAGGATCTAATCTGTCATTACTAGAATCCAGTTATGGTTTACAGAGTTCCTCTGAATCCTCTCACGATAAAACAGAGCACAGAGATAGAAAGGAGGGAACTAAAATACAGGCTATGACTCACCAACGATTCATAAGGCACAACTGTGCTCAGATAACGATGATATCACACAAGTCTGGACAGAGGCAGATGAAACCCGATTTTAAGAATAGCAGGAGTAGATAACAGCCAATGTGGCGTTTGATGATGAATACACACTTTGAACTTCTTGAACTTAACCCTCTCTCATGAAACTAGGTCTATAGGTCCTGTGTTTCTTAACTGCCATCACAAATGAATGGCAGTGGGATGTGGCGATTAATCATTATCTATCTATCTATCGCACCTAGATATAGAAGACTTATGACAGATTAATTCAGCAAAATAACTTTTATTTTAATTTTAGGTCTCTCTCATCTTCGTCATCCGACTGATCGCTCATTACAAGGCTGTAAGCAAAAGAAACAGTAATACAATTATAAAATGACAATAGGATGCATAAAACAAAAGTACAAATTAATAGATACAGTTACAGTGCAGAGGAGAAAAGAAAAGAGCAAAAACAAAAAGACAGCAGCAAACAGAAAGGTCTTTAGTTGTGTTTTAAACAAAATAAGAGTGGCAGCAGACCTGCTGTTTTGGGGGAGTTTGTCCCAGATATGTGGTGCATAAAAACTAAATGCTGCTTCCCCACGTTTATTTGAGAAAGCAGACCTTTCCCAGGTGACCTGAAACAGTACCTAAACCCTGACATAATTCATATCGTCCTTTGCATGACCCTCTCCCCCAAACACTGGTTATAACCTATCTACAGTAAGTAAACACTGGCATGAGTTTCACACACACAGTTTCTCAATGAACATAATGTGTCAGTCCAAGAGAGACTCGAATCATGAGTCCACACACACACACCCTCAACTTAATACAACACTCAACCAATTCATAAAGATGAAGTAGCAGAAACCGTCGAGTCCCTTTCATGCAGCCACCATGTGGCCCTAACTAGGTCACTTTACAGGAGACTTTATCCGACACACACGTTCCCTGGCCCGCCCATCATCAACCTTAACCTCAACATGTGACGCATTAGCAGCTTTAAAATCCCTCGTGGTGTATATCAATTAACCAAACAAACCCTAGTCCTAGCATCCCTATTCTGGGCATGTCATGTAATAGGTGAACATTCAGCAATAATAAGCAACATTTGGTGAAGATAGCCGATCTACAAGCTCACAACTCAATGGGTTGTGAGCTTGTAGATCGGCTAATTTCGCCATTTGTGCAAACGTATAGGGTTTAACTCGTTAAGCTTAGTGCAGGACTAGGTGCGTCTCTGGTGTGGGTGGGCCCATATGCTATATCAACACTTATCACCACCAGCACTGATAAGTGTCGGCGCTGATATGGCCCTACATTTGTCTTCTGAGCTCAGATAGTGGCTGTAGGGTCAAATAGGATGACTGGGTCAACTCTTCTGAGAACTGAAGGAAAAGAAACCAAAGTTTCTTCTTCAGAAATAAAAGGTGTCTGTCTGATAGGATGGATGGTCAGACAACTTTAAGTGCCAGTGGTGTGTGTCTGTCTGTGTGTGTGTGTGTGTGTGTGTGTGTGTGTGTGTGTGTGTGTGTGTGTGTGTGTGTGTGTGTGTGTGTGTGTGTGTGTGTGTGTGTGTGTGTGTGTGTGTGTGTGTGTGTGTGTGTGTGTGTGTGTGTGTGTGTGTGTGTGCATTGAATATGGATTTATAGAGAGCCAATAGCCTGATATGGACCTATTTACAGTTAGTCTCCTGTGACCTCTGAACTAAAGATGTTAACAATTATTTGATTATCAATTGATTGCTAATAACAATTTATATTCTTATTAAACAAGGGTGACTCACTTTAAAACACTTCTCTGGGGTCATTTTCATGTCTACTCTGACTTTAGTGTGCACCCTGACCCAGGGCTGTTTTTATGTTGTTTGATTCAATATTTGGAAATGTCATATTCGTTTGATCGACACGCCCCCCTCCTATATAAGCCCATTCAACTTCAAACTCCATGTTACCCACGTTAGACTCATTGAAAACATATCCTTGCTTTTACAGACAAACTCCTTCTGCCAATCAGCACATTTTTGCCAAATCGGGATGGAAGAACAAATGTAATGGCAAATGCAATTTCCACCAAGAAACTTCGCTAGTGCATTGTTCTTGTTTAATTGCTGTGATTGCATCTATTTCAACAACAACTGTATAATAGCTTGGCTGTTACTGTATTATTACAGCATTAAAGTCCTCATGACAAGGCAATGAATCATATTTGATTCTACATTCCTTTAAAAAGTAGCCAACAGGACAAGGCTATGAGTGACAGCTTGTCAACCAGTGTCAAAGTTACTTTGCACGTCTCTGCTTCTGGTGACTGATATTTACCATTGCCTTTGCAACCAGAGGGATTATGTTAATGTGGTTAGTGCTAAATGCTTTTTCACTCTTATAGTAGCCTGGTACATAATATATTCCATTTCATATTCTATATTCTATTTCACGTAACATTTATTTTAGTTATACTACAACAATTCCCCTTTCTCAAATGGTACAAAAAAAATTTGATTAAGGAATTATAACACGCATGTTGTATTCTGTATATCATAAGCTATATTTAGCTTTTTAAGTTATAGATAGACCTATTGATCCCAAGGGATATTCAGATACTCAGGAAAATCATAGATTATCAATTAATTAATGATCAATTGATAACGTAATGTAAACAACTATAAAATAGTGGAATTTTACATCCTTCCTACCTAAAGTTTGTTCCAGGGGACCCCCATAAGAGAAAATGTGTCAAGATTTGTTGTGAACTTGTAGAACGGCCATTTTCAAATAAACGAAAAATTAAATAGGGCAGTGCCGTAGTGTCTAAACTGTTACTCATTTTGACCCCTTTGAACCCCCTTGAGGACAAGAACCCGTGGGGGTCCCCAGACCCCACTTTATGAGACCCACTGACCTAAACCAAAAGCTTGTTGCTGTCAAAAAGCGTCCCCTGTAACGTCTTGGCAGAGGGTCCACATTTAGAACGCTGAACTAGAGCCAGGAATACAACCAAGCAGTACTTAAGTGGCAGTGACAGTCCATCATTCATATCGGATGTGTCATGTCATGCGTGTGACCTCGCTGAAATAGAAACTCGACTGTCCTCGCTCTGAACTCTGCTCCCTCGGTGGCCGGCCGGCCCGGCGGCAGAGTTCTTCCTCGCTAATTCTTGATTAATCTCTGCGGCGCACACCTCCTTCCCACCTCGCCAGGTGGCCAAATCCGCCTTTCACTATCTCCTAGACAGCAGGCAGCATTCTGACCTGCTTCAGTGTCCATGACGCAAATAGGACGCCTGCCTCGGTGCCTCCACATATGGCAGGTTAAACAGCACAGCAGCTGCCGTGCCTACCTCACCACCCAACTCTGATGTGAAATCTGGTGGCTTTGAGCTTGGAGGGACTCTGCAAGACTTCTTCCCCACATAATCCTAAGTGTTAATTTATCCATTTGTAACTCAGAGTGTACAAATGCAAACCAAATGGACCATTGGACCCGTCACATTTCTACACTCTCAGAGTTCAATTATTAGAGATGCAGGCTTGACTCTTCACACAGATTTATCATGAGCTAGAAAGACATTTTTAAAAGAACTATGTGATGATGTGAACAACACAACGTATATGCACACAGCAATAAAACAATCCTTAACTTAATTTTCTCACCTATTCACTAGTGTTTTTTTGTTTTTTGCCATTAGTTAAAAGTCCAGAGCAAAGTGACTGTGCCTCTACACTTGTCTAACAGCCAGTCTCACCTGCTCTCAGCTAACGTGGCCTGTATTCTATTTAAAAAATCACTGTCCACCAAACAACAGTGCTGGTGTGTGTGTGTGTGTGTGTGTGTGTGTGTGTGTGTGTGTGTGTGTGTGTGTGTGTGTGTGTGTGTGTGTGTGTGTTGCCTGTAGCAACAGTAAACCCACCAAGGATGAGTCAGTGATGTCACATCTAAGTGTCATGATCTAGCGGAAGTGATTCAGATTCAGACCCTTGGACCAAAACAAAACGCTCTCCAAAAAATGACTTGTTTTGTTAGTTTTATTTTAATGTATTTGTCAAGCGACTCTTGCCATGCATGACTACAATTTTTACTAACAAGCTTGTAGATCTTCTATTTTCGGGTTTTCTTACTAATAAAAATAGCACAATCAACAGGAAGTAGACATTTTAATTAAAAAACAATCAGTACTGGGTTTTGTGATGTTCTATATTGTCTGAATCAGCTTTGTTTGAGTTTGTTTATGTGCTAAAAGAGTGACTTTTAGGGCTGTTTTACTGTACAATGTAAGTCAACAAGGAGCATATTTAGAATTCTCAATGTCTAATCAAAAGAGCAATTATTTTGTATTTATTGTTCACCTTTGGAGTTACATGCCAACGTATGACTACACAATCCACACGTCTACTAAAGTGGTCTTGCCCTTTAAACTCACTAATATTGCAGCTGTATGGATAGCTTGAATTATCCTCTTTCGTTGTCTATCTTCTAAAGCTCGTTTAATACAATCAGATAGGACTTTTCTGTTTGGATGTATGGGCTGTCAAGGGTTGTAATTGCAACTCTAGATTCCAGATATTAAAAACAGGATCTATGAGTTGCTTGCGGCTAGGCTACATAGGCTACTTTGCTATTTTTCTATATTATACTTATTTGTAACTTAATTATCATTTTTTTACTGCCAAAATATATCTGCTATGTTCAGTGCACGACACTGGCAGTATAGTATAAAGTATAAATCAGGCATAGGGTGCGTTCGGAAATACAGCACTGAGCGCACTGGCCAATACAAACTAATAGGCGAGTGCGCTCCGGTGTGCAATATCCGAACGCACCCTTAAACAGACAGAGCGCAAGGGTTTGTGACGTCACCGACACATCCTTGGCGCTTTGCCTCGCAGCAGCAGGCCTGTGGTCCAGGCTTGTAGCTCCACTGCTAGCAACATGAACTTAAAACCACATGAACATGTCTGAGCAGCAGCGTCAGATACCACTGGCGAAAACTGGCGTGGATCGCCGCTTCGAGCAGCACGTTGGGTCTGGTTAGCATGCGATCATCACACTGTCGTTCCCCCCAACACCATCATCATCATCATCAATCCCCCCAATATGTCTGCTCAACATCATCATCATCACCACTAGCCAAGGCTAGGAGGCTAGCATCTCCGTCTGCTAGTGATGAGCAGCACCAGTCTAAAGTACAATGGCTTCACGGCTACAGTTTAGATCAAATAAGCACAAGATCAAACCTTCTTGAACGATGTTCTTCTCACTTGGTCTCCTCGATCCTCCGATTTGTCTGGATCTGCACAACAACAAAAAAAAAAGAGGCAATTTTTTGGGGACGCTGGAGTTGAACGAGAAACTCCTTTGTTTTCCTTGTTGTGCGTCGCCTCCCCTGGTTTGTAAAGTGATGGTGTGGCCCACTGTTTCCTAGTTCTTTCTCTCTTAGTGCGACTGTGTAGGTTTAGCAATGTGGCTGCTGCTCTGGGGCTGTCACTGGGAGCTAGGTTGGATCTGGCGCCCCCCCACTGGCTGGATGAGGTTATGGCAACAATACTGGTTGCTTAGACTTGGGGTCTTCAACGGGGAGGGGGGGGGTGTCCTCAGAGTTACTACAGGGGGTCCACCAAATCTTTGTGTGATAAGAACTTTTGGTGTAGAGGGAAAAAAAGAGCTGATCAAGTATAGTGCCAAAGGTCAAGTTCACTGGATATTGAGGGTTTAAGTGAAATAAACAAAAAACATAAATTCACACAACACCGATAGTCTATGAAGCTATCTATGAAATCAATTAAAAAGTTTAATCTGCATCACAAGTTTATACAATATGTAGTGTGGGGGTCCCTGCTTCATCCCTCTCTCATCTAGGGGTCCTTAATCTCTCAAGAACAGATTCTGCTCTGCGTTGAGATAGTACAAACAGCAGAGGGCGCTGTTTTTCATTCTCACTGGCTCTGGGTTCCCAGATTGAGGGGTCCTTGGCCTGAAAAACGTTGAAGCTTAGAGGGAAGGTGGCAAATATCCAGCAGAGGGCGCTCTAAGCCCATAACAAGAGCCCAAGGCAGTGTTGAGAGACTAGTGACGAATAGTCCCTACTAAGTTGTTGTCATTGATGTAATCAGTAAAAGCTCAGTAGCAGCTAAATGTATTTATTTACAAAAGAAAGATCTCTATCTATCTATCTATCTATCTATCTATCTATCTATCTATCTATCTATCTATCTATCTATCTATCTATCTATCTATCTATCTATCTATCTATCTATCTATCTATCTATCTATCTATCTATCTATCTATCTATCTACCTATCTATCTATCTATCTATCTATCTATCTATCTTATTTTGGACAATTCTCAGACCCAAGTCCAGAGGATGCTCTCTCTGCTATATAGAGATTAAAGTGAAGAGAGTGTGTGTGTGTGTGTGTGTGTGTGTGTGTGTGTGTGTGTGTGTGTGTGTGTGTGTGTGTGTGTGTGTGTGTGTGTGTGTGTGTGTGTGTGTGTGTGTGTGTGTGTGTGTGTGTGTGTGTGTGTGTGTGTGTGTGTGTGTGTGTGTGTGTGTGTGTGTGTGTGTGTGTGTGTGTGGTTGGGTGGGTGGGTGGGTGGGTGCGTGCGTGCGTGCGTGCGTGCGTGCGTGCGTGCGTGTGTGTGTGTGTGTGTGTGTGTGTGTGTGTGTGTGTGTGTGTGTGTGTGTGTGCACGCGCGCATGCGTGCGTGTTTGGCCTTTTGGGGAACATTTCCGACAACAACATCATCGCGTGGCTGACTGCATGTTGGTCGCGTGTCCAGAAGTCCCCTGTGCGGTGGACGACCCCCTCCCCCAATACGTTGTCCTGACCTGCAGGACATTGGAATGCATTTCGATGACGGGTTTGCAGGAGTTTACTCAACGCGAGAACGAGAGAGCCGTGGCGGGAAAAGTAGGCTACTCATTTATTCTACTTAAGTAAAAGTATCAATACTACAATGAATGTACACATACTCTGACTGTTACAAGTAAAAGTCCGGAATTCAAAATGTAATTGAGTAATTGAGTAAGTACAAAAGTCAAAATGTAGGCTACTTAAAGTACCAAAAGTAGAAAGTAGCCTACTCATTGTGCAGACTGTCCCATTTCACAAGTTTTCAAATGTATAACAATCCTTTGAAAATAGCAGATCTACAAGCACACAATGCATTGTGAGCTTGTAGATCGGCTATTTAAATGACCGAAATGTACTGAAGTGGTTAATGTATGTTTTGTAATAATAATCCAAATCTACAGTAACTACAGTTTTCAAATAATTGTAGTGGAGTATAAAAGTACAATATTTGCCTCTGAGATGTAGTGGAGTATAAGTAAAAGTACTGAACATTGGAAATACTTGAGTAAATGTACTTAGTTACTTTTACACCACTGAGAGAGAGAGAGAGAGAGAGAGAGAGGGGGGGGGGGGTCCCCTAACTCGAGATTTATTGTCCTGCTCTTTATGTCCTCTTTCAATGGCGTGTAAGGTCTGCTGGCCAAATGTTAGGCCCAATTATTCCAATTATTTATCAATTCGATCAACAAGTGTGCATGACACCTGTTGTAGCCATCCATCCATCCACCCATCCTGGATGGATCATGGATGGATGGATGTTGCAGCCTAGGCCTACTTATGAATTCCTCCTGGCACTTGAATCCATAAACGCATATTAGGCCCACCAGTCATTTATATGGATTGGGGTCTGTCACTCAGAGAGTGTGCAAAATGGTCCATTTGGTTACATTTGCAGTTTTGCACAGGCATTAAATTAATACAGTGTATGGGGTCCCCCAAAGATAAAAACAAACAAACAACAACAACAAAATAGTAGCCTATCAAATGGGGGTCCGTACTAGCCTAAAACATTGGTTCTCAAAGTGGGGTCCGGGGACCCCCAGGGATCCTTGGGGGGGTTCCAGGGGGTCCCAACAATAATTTTAACCACTTTAACCTTTTATACTTTGGCTATTCAAAAATAGCAGATATACAAGCTCATAGCGCGGCACCTAGTGCTGCTATGAGCTTGTAGATCTGCTATTTTTTTTTTGTTATTCTGAAAATTTGTGCAAACCTTTACAATAATCTAAAGCGAACATTTGTAACTCAAATCTTTGCTTCTTGGGGGTCCCTGGAACAACATATTTTGAGATGGGGTCCACAGCCAAATACATATCATTTTGGGGGTCCTTGAGATGAAAAAGTTTGAGAACCACTGTTCTATAGGCTACACTTTGTGGCACTGACTGGTCAGCCACTGGTCAAGCACCTGCTCCGCTCCGGCCGCCTCCTCCTGCTCCCCAGACCGACTGCATGGCCGCATGCTCCTCGAGGTTATTCTTCCTTTCATGGTGATTAGATTCGCTTCAATACCGCTCATTGTTCGCCCACGTTTCCCACGATCGAGCCTTTGCCTGGCAGTGAGTCGCGTGGCTGTGGCTCCACAGAACAGATCGAGCCCCCCCCCCCCCCGGCGCAGGGCCAATATTACTCTCTGTGGGGACATCTGGTCAGTCTGACATCTGCCTCTCACTTTGCCTCCCGGTGAAATAACAGAACACACAACAGATGTTTGACATTTTCCAAACGCCGGACGCGATCAAAGCAGCCGTAATTAGTCTACCAACACATAAGCTTTGTGTGCATGCTCTTGAAAACTGGAATGAGCGCAATAGCCTATAGGCCAGCAGTGGCAACCATTTTCCGGTTCCACTCAAAAAAAGGCCATTCATTTTTCCCATAGAGATTGTAGAAATATTTATATCAATTATGTTAAGCCTAGAATCAAGCAATAAAGGCTCCTGGTGAATCATGACCATAAAACATTTGATTTTGTTGAATATTTAATTATATGATAGATGTTTTGCAGTTTTCCTTTATTATTTTTCTTCACAGAATCAAATGTTTTATGGTCATGATGACCCTCTATAATTAAAAATTAAAATGTAAAACACCTTAAATATTGTATTCATTTTATAAATAGTTCACATTTTACTCAAGGCTGACGCCCGTTGCAAGTTGATGATGTCATTTGTCCATAAGTGGTCCAGCCCTATGGAATGTATGGAATGCATGTGCTTATAACAATGTATTTAAAATTGTTTTAATGCTCATTAACCTTATAGGAAGTATTAAATTGTTTTTTTTTATTAAGACATGCTAATAACATTCAATAGGGCTGCCACACATGGACAAGTTGAAATGACATCATCAACTTGCAACGGGTGTTGTCCCCCTTGAGTAAAACATGAACTATTTATAAAATAAATACAATAAAGGTGTTTTTAGTTATAGAGGGCAATTATATTGTATTGAGGCATATTTGGCTTATTAGCCATGCAGGGGTCCTTTTAACCTCCGCTAAACTGTGCCTGCCCTAAACACAGTTGTAAACCAATTGCAATAGCCCCATTTAAAGATTGAAATAGCCCATATAGCCTACTTCTTCAACGTGGCCTATAGACTTCAAATGGCCATAGCCTGGGCTGCGCATAGGCCTATATAGGCCCTTGGCTCTTTGTCAAACGTCTATCTATAGTGGGTATATTTTCTATGAGCCTTGAGAGAATAGGTTTCGCCTTTTTGCAGGTAGGGTAATGTTGCCCCTGTTCAGTTGAAAAGAATGGGCGAGTTGCTCCCCGGAGTAAAACCTCGGTCATTAGACACCCTTGTTCATCCCTGGGAATGACAATCCATGTGGACACCCGGCGCTCTGCGTCACCTATCTCCCTGTGAGAAAACACACACAGAGAGAGAAGAGGCGGAGGTGGAAAAACGTTTTTTTTACTTGAGTAAAAGTATCAATACCGCAATGTAGAAATACTCTGTTACAAGTAAAGGTCTGCAAAATGTTACTTGAGTAAAAGTAGCCTACAGAAGTATTGGTATAAAAATGTAGGCTACTTAATGTACCAAAAGTAAAAAGTAGCATAGGTACTCATTATGCAGAATGCTAAAAGTTTTCAAATGTATACAAATCTTTTGAAAATAGCAGATCTAGCTTGTAGATCTGCTATTGTCAAATGGCCGAAATGTATATAAGGCTGAATGGCTAATGTATGTTTTGCAATAATAATCAAAATCTACAAAGTAACTAGCAGATAAAGTTTTCAAATAATTGCACTGGAGTAAAAAGTACAATATTTGCTTCTGAGATGTAGTGGAGTAAAAGTACTGAAAACTGGAAATACCCCAGTAAAGTGAAAACACCTCAAAATTGTACTCAAGTACTTGAGTAAATGTACTTAGTTACTTTACACCACTGTGAAAAAGAGGAAACGAAAGTTTTTTTTTTTGTCGGTGGGGAGGAGGTGGTGCATGGTTTCAGGCTGGACATCTGTCGCTTGTGTTTGGTGTATCTCGGGCTATTGAATGGATCCAGTGACCTGTCAGTCTTGACTGATGGGAGCGGACCGCTAGGGAGCGACCCCGTGTGTGGGAAAATACCGCAGCCAAAGAGCTCGGCCATTCACATGCTAATTGTGCCCTATAAATAAGAGGGCTGCGCCGCGCCGAGGGCCTTATAGACGCAACTGTGTGTGAGAGATTCAGAGACACACAAGTGGGCTACCCCGAGCAAAACGAGGGAGAACATGACCGCATCCTCCATGGCGCACAACGTGGGGAAACACTCAAGTGCGAAGCAAGAAAGAAAGGTACCTCCATCCAACCGGCTGGATCCATTCTAAAACACAACAGCTCTCTGTCTCTCTGATCTGTGTTCTTTCAAGCTTGTTGCGCCTGCCTGTTGCTTTTTGTTGCCACTAACCCGAGTGCCACTTTTTTATTCTTAGCTGAGGAAGCCACTCATCGAGAGAAAGAGACGAGAGAGGATAAACAATTGCTTGGATCAGCTTAAAGAAACTGTAATCGGAGCTTTTAGACTTGATGTGAGTATTGTTCATATCCACTGTCTATATCTAGGGCATTTATTAGCCTATAGTCTAGCCTACTTACTAAAATTGCTTCTATTTTTCTCTTTGTCACAGCAATCCAAACTCGAGAAAGCGGATATTCTAGAGATGACAGTGAAACACTTGGAAAACATTCAAACTACTACATTCAATGGTAAGTGATCGGCCTGAATGAACACAACATCACATCTTACGAGCAACAAGTGTATTTCATCATTGCCCCACTGGCAGCCTACCAGTAGAGGGCAGTATCGATACGTTAGAAAGCCAGTAACGACAGGGATACTGATGTCTCTTGGAACGCTTGATAAGTGACAGTGAATTCCAAGGGCTTGGAAAGACATTGTGTAGGAGATTTAACGAGTAGGATGTACAATATTGCCATGTAGGCTTCAGCCTCCATGAATGCCTGTAGACAGCTCCCACCATGGGTTCAGTGTTCAAGGAGATTTACTGTCACATTAAAATATTTATTGTTATTATTACATACTGCACAACAACAACAACAACAACAACAACAATAATATGACAATAATCATCTCAGAAACTCCCACTGGGAGTTTACATCATCAGAAGAGACAGATAATATAAATCAGGCTAAATAAGTTGAAGACAAACGCATATAGGCTACATCAGTGTAGGTGTGACCATGTGAGTTGTGTATTCAGGAAAACAACATATACAGATACACATATACAGGTGCATATAGCAAACCAATACGCTGCTTTTGTACAGTATATTAGAATTATGGTGTGAAAATAACATGATTTCACCCGTGTCAGTTGTTGCATTGCCTGGTCTGGGTGCAAGTTGTGTTGCTGCCAGTGGTGTAACTAAGTAACCAAGTTAGTAACCAAGTAACTACATTTACTCAAGTACTGTACTTAAGTACAATTTTGAGGTACTTTTACTTTACTGGAGTATTTCCAATTATCAGTACTTTTATTTCTACCACACTACATCTTAGAGGCATACTTTTACTCCACTACAATTATTTGAAAACTTTAGTTACTAGTTACTTTGCAGATATACATTATTATATTATAAAACATAGTTACTTTGCAGATATACATTATTATATTATAAAACATACATTTACCACTTTAGCCCTATTTTCTACCTAGGCTATTTGAAAATAGCCGATCTACAACCTCACAACGCGACGCGTTGTGAGCTTGTAGATCGGCTATTTTCAAACATTTTAATACTTTTACTTTTGTTTTTTTAAGTACATTTTGATACCTATTATTTTGTACTTTTACTCAAGTACATTTTTTATGCCGGACTTTTACTTGTAACAGAGTACTTCTACATTGCAGTATTGATACTTTTACTTAAGTAAAACATTTGAGCACTTTTTCCACCACTGGTTGCTGCACACTTCTGATGTCATTCTCTCCTCCCTCTGTGAAGCAGATCCTATGGTGGGCCTGGAGGCGCAGCAGAAGTACAGCACAGGCTACATCCAGTGCATGCACGAGGTCCACAACATGCTGCTCACCTGCGAGTGGATGGACAAGACGCTGGGCTCCCGTCTGCTCAACCACCTGCTCAAGTCGCTGCCCAGGTCCACTGACGAGCGTCCCCTTCAGCCCGCCACGCCCCGGCACGACGTCTCTCGGCCTCCCAGTCGAGGCGCTGGGCTCCCCAGCACGCCCGTCAGGCCCGGGAGGCAGACTCAGAGAGAGGGGGCCCCATGCCTCGTCGCTGCGCCCCATCAGGACAGGCCCCTGATCCTACCAAGCAGCCCACTGCTGCATAGTCCCCATCATCACTTGGGTGTGCTGGAGATGTGGAGACCCTGGTGAACTAATAGTGCACTGATTCTCAAAGTGGGGTCCAGGGACCGCCAGAGGCCCTTGAGGGGGTTCCAGGGGGTCCACAGCAAAATGAGGAACAGTTTAAACAACTTAAGCCCCTATTTTATTTTTCGGCTATTCAAAAATAGCCAATCTACAAGCTCACAACGTGTTGCGATGCAACGCGAGCGCGGCTATTTTTAAATCATGTTGAAAAATCCTGGAAATTTGTGATTTTTTTTAAATAACTTTAACACAAATCCTCTCTTATGGGGTCCCCTGGCACAAGATCTTTTCAGATGGGGGTCCACAGCCAAATACATACCTATTTGGGTATATAGTTTCCTTGGTATGAAAATGTGTGAGAACCACTGAAGTAGTGGACTTGACTTATTGCTCTTAAATCTCCAGTTTGTTAGACCTCTTCCTCTGTTATGTATCTTATAGATATGCTACTCAGAAGACAATTATTCTAGGTGTGCTATATGATTCTATATAGACCTTTTTCAGTACTTCCCTTCAGAAGTTGACTTCCTGTAGCCTGCATTATAGAAGGCTCTTATTAATCTTTCTTATATTTATTGAATTAACCACTTTATTTATTTGATATTGTAAGGTATATGTCTTTGCTTCCTCTAGGTTTCGCTTGGCACTGTATAGTTTGCATTTCTTCTTCCTTTGTCGTATTATTAACATAAAGCATTAATAAAAAACGTTACACACTTTAATTTGTTTTGTGTACTTATTTTGGAAAATGTTTCATGTTTTTCTTTTGGTTTTCCTGACATTTCACACAACAACAAGCAGTGGTGGAAAGTACTAAGTACATTTACTTAATTACAATTTTGAAGTATTTGTACTTTACTTGAGTATTTCCAATACTTTTACTTCTACTCCACTACATCTCGGATCCAAATATTGTACTTTTACTCCACTACATTTATTTGAAAACTTTAGTTACTATTTACTGTGTAGATGTGTACAATAACCACTTCAGCCCTATATATACATTTCGGCCATTTGAAAATAGCTGATCTACAAGCTCACAATGTGTCGGGATGCAACGCATTGTGAGCTTGTAGATCTGCTATTTTCAAAAGATTTTTATACAATTGAAAACTTGAAATGGGACATTCTGCACAATGAGCAGTTTTACTTTAGGTACTTTAAGTACATTTTGATGCCAATACTTTTGTACTTTTACTCAAGTACATTTTGAATTCCGACCTTTTACTTGTAACAGAGTATTTCTATATTTCAGTATTGATACTTTTACTTAAGTAAAAAATTTGAGTACTTTTTCCACCACTGTCACTGATGACAAGTGATGGATGGGTCAAGGGTCATGTCATTTCAAATGTAACAAGCACAATGTGACACACCCATGTCACGTTTATGCAAACATTTACTCATCTTATAAAGAGTTGAGCTGAACTTTTGCACTGTAAGAACCAAATGCATTCAAATTGAACTGGTTCTCAATCTATTCTGAATCAGGCTCAACCTGGATGGCTGCCGTGTTATTAGTGGTCAGATGGGTGGGCCGTGTCACCCGTGTGCATTTTCAGAGCATATTGATTTTAATGATCCATCAAATCAATTGTGTTCCGGCTTTTTTTTATACATTATGTTTTTGAAATGTATGTTATATTATCAATAAAATGTATGTTATATTATCAATAAAAGCCATATACTTGCAGTATGTGGCTGATTTAGTTGACAGTGCAACCAGCTTATAAGCCAAGAAAATGATGATGTAGAATTCAAATCTTCTGCACTATCAATATGTATTAGCCTACGTGTTAGTGTAACGGAAATATAATTTATAGTCCTGTTTGATCATTGAGTCAGTATTCATCTTCAGTTTTATTCTTATGGCTGCACTCTGAAATTGTTCATTGTTATGATAGGTCTGAAACAAGGATGATAAGAGTGAGCATGGGGATGAGAAGGAGACGCATCCACTGTATTTACTTAACTCTGAGAGAGTGGAACCAAATGGACCTTTCCCTTTGATTCCAATTTTTGCAGTGGTTCTAAACCTGTGATTTATTTATTATTTATTATTTATTCATTTTTTTGGAGGGGGTCCCTAGATGACAGTAAAGTGGCAATTTAAGGACTTTTACGACCTTTTTAATATAAAAAGAAAAAACACCTGCACTGCATCAAAAGTAATCAACTAACCATACTATAAAAACTGGTCAAACATTGGCCAAATTGTCAAACAATAATAAGAAAGACATAAACTTCTTCATGTTTTGCCAATTATTTGGGGGCCCAGTTGCAGTATGCTCACGGCCCACCAGTGGGCCCCGGGGCCACAGCTTGAGAACCACTGTCCTAGAGAGAGAGAGAGAGAGACGCCCGGTCCCTCGGCGAGTTCACAGAACAAAAGCTGGCCGAGACAGCTGCTCCCTCCCCGGCCCACACACTCCATTAAAGGGAGAGCTGGAGCAGAGAGCGTGGGGGGATGGCGAGGTGCCAAAACTCTCCACTTCAAAGATGCCATGTTGTCCCCCTTATTGCACCATGGCGGAAACGCCGTGCGTGGAAGTGCACCGTAAAACAAATAGCCTTATATATGCTGTTATACCTGAAAGATGGCGCAGCTAGACATTCTCAGGGCGTTTCCTGAACGCAGACAGACAACTATTGTAGTGGTTATTTGCATGACAATACGCAAATACATAACGAGGGCAAACTAAAGGCAGCAGGCCTGGTCACTCTCAGTCTCGTTACCCATCAATATCGTGCGTCACAGCATACCCAAGGGAAATGCCATTCAGTTTAGGCGGGCCTAAACCAGTGGTTCTCAAACTTTAAAATGTCAAGGTCTCCCCTTAACGCTGACAGTGTACAAATGGAACCAAATGGACCCGTGAGGGTCCATTTGGTTCCATTTGTATACGGTCAGAGTTACAGACTTGCAAGGGTCAATTTAGACCCCCCAAAGGAACTCAGAGAGTCCCTGGAATCCACTTTGAGAACCACTGAGCTAAACAACTATCAGACCAAGCCTGATGCAATAGGGCCTGTTTATTATCTCACACTAAAATAGACAGAATCCATGTCATGCATGGAATATGTTTTGCGCATCAAATCATATAAACCAAACATGCACATTCCAGCCTTTCTCGGCAGCACAGCCGTATTAGTAATAGCCTCCTGCGTGAGAAATGCAGTTGCACAGTAATGCACACAATTCAGAAGAAGTCACTACACAACGGGAAGAACAAACGAGGCGCAGGCAGGCAGGGCAACACCTGTCGCTTTTCTTTGGAGAGGGGCTCTTAATTCCCCCGGCTGGTTCAGTGCGGGCCAAGAGGCCGCCTGGCCGCCAGCAGCTGCCAACTGAAGGCATCGCGTTACATCCGCCAAACAGCCGGGTAAATCTGAAGGGGCTCGGACAACACAGGCAACGGGAATAGGACAGAGTAGGGCAAAAAAAAAAAAAATCTGTTTTGTGTAAAGTATTAAGTAAAGTAACACACACACACAGGATTGAAATTGATGTTATGTACATGTTACTTTCATCTATTTTTGTGATGGTTAATTATATGGTTTAATACATGTCTCTGAAGTTATTTCCATGATGAACAACATGCTCTTATTAAAGAAATCATATGAAGTTAAGGAATTCTTTCAGACTTTTGTTTTTGATTTATTACTCAACAGTTATTTTAATAATCGTTGGTGACAAACAAAGGCAATGGTGGACTAACTAAGAACTGTACTCAAGTAGATTTTTGGAGTAGACCTACTTGTTTTCCACATTTCAAATAGAAATATTGGTATTGTAGGCCAACTTGCAAAAATACAGTTCTAATTCACAAGCCGATCAAACTCTCAACTAGTTGTGGTGCGACTCCTGAGCTTGTAGGTCGGCTATTTCCACAATTTTTGAAATATATTTTATTTCACTTTTTAAAAAAAACGCTCGAATACAGAAATGCATTGATATTTAAAAAAAAAACTGTACTTCGTAATTTGTACTTTTGAATACTTGAGTATAGCTAGTCTGTCCACCGTCACCATGTAAAACAATGGTTCCCAAATTTGATCTCCCCAGGACAACTAGTGAAAATAGCAGATCATTTTAATGTATTTATAAAATCATTTTGAAAAATAATTTTATTTATTTGTGTCTGCTTTAAAAAATATAAAATGTAGGATATTTACTTGCGACCCATAAAAATGTGTCCGCAACCCACGAAGGGCTCCCGAGTCCCGACCCAGTGTTTGGGAACCAGTGATGTAAACAGTGGGGGTAAAAAAAACGGTGCCGCCGGCCCCCTAACACACAAGATGATCATCAATAGGCCTACTACAGATCCTCGCAGTAGACGGGCCGGTAGACAAAGGAGTGCGTGTTGATTGGCTGCCGCGGTGTGTGCGCTCCGTTGTCCCCCCCTACAGGAGCGGCCAGACCCCCTATTCATATGCTAATGACTCCCTATAAATACAAACAACAGCTACCCAACACGTCTCACTGGGATCGCACAATAAACAGAGGGCGCCTCGCCTGAAGTATTGATTTTTATTTCCCCCCCACACGCACGCACACCCTCACCGGTTCCTGTTGCCAGCTGCCCCTCATTCTCGGATTTGTTGGATCTTGGACTGATCGCAGTGGAACCGCGGACATAATACGGCGACCTGTGTGCAGTGCACCGCGTTGGGCTCCAAAACATCATCGATGATGGCCCCTTCGCCTCGACCCAGCAGCCAGACCGGACTGGAAGGGGACGAGGATGATGATTACTGGGTTCAGAAAGGGGACAGAAAGGTAGGCAGCTCTACACGTAGGGGCTCCCATTTGGAACCTCTCCCTCCGCTAGCTCCGAGATGAGGTCCCGCTGCGTTGGGTGCCGGCAGAGTGCGACACCGGCCAATATTGTTGATTTTTTACCTTTTTCCGCACATCGTATCCAAAAAGTAAAGGTATTTCCCCCCTGTTCTCAGATGTTTTACATTTTAGCGGTAAATACATTTTAAGTGACGGGTTGAAACAAGCGTTTAAATCGCTTATTTAGTCAGCCTGAGCCATGTTTTCCCGATGCAACCTAACGGGAGCAGCACTGCGCATAAGGACTGGGGTTGACTGGCCACAGGCTAGACTAAATAAGCGATTTAAACGCTTGTTTCAACCCGTCGGTTACATTTTCTTTACCGCTAAAATGTCAAACATCTGAGAGCAGAGGGGAACACCTTTACTTTTTGGATACGATATGCGGAAAAAGGTAAAAGAAATCAACAATATTGGCCACCGTTCACCGGTGTCGCACTCTTCCGGCACCCTACGCAGTGGAACCTAATCTCGGAGCTATACAGCGGGGGAGGGAGAGGTTCCAATTGGAGCTACTTTACACGATACAATCCTATCCATTTGTATTGTGTATGGGCGCACTTTATGAGCCACTGCTGGGTTATGATCGCTGTCGTTACACATTTATAACACATGTTTCTCCTTCCAGACCAGAAAGCCGCTGGTGGAGAAGAAGCGACGGGCTCGCATCAATGACAGTCTGCTGGAGCTCCGGACTCTGCTCACAGACACAGACGTAAGCAGTGGTGGAGAAGCAGTACTCAGATCTTTTTTACTTCAGTAAAAGTAGTAATACCGCAATATAAAAATACTCTCTTACATGTAAACGGCATGTTCAAAATGTTACTTGAGTAAAAATACAAAAGTATTGGCATCAAAATATACTTAAAGTACCAAAAGTGAAAGTACTAAAATGTTTGAAAATAGCAGATCTACAAGTGCGACGCCTTGTGAGCTTGTAGATTGGCTATTTTCAAATAGCCTATGTATAAAATAGGGCTGAAGTGGTTAATGTATGTTTTATAATATAATAATTTATATCTGCAAAGTAACTAGTAACTAAAGTTTTCAAATAATTGTAGCGGAGTAAAAGTACAATATTTGCCTCTGAGATGTAGGGGGGTAGAAGTAAAAGTATTGAAAATTGGAAATACTCCAGTAAAGTAAAAAATACCTCAACATTGTACTTAAGTACAGTACTTGTACAGTACTTGTTACTTTACACCACTGGACGTAAGCAGCCCATAATGTGACCAATGTGAACTTTGATTCATAGCTGGGTTGCTAATCGGAGTCCAACTCGTTGTCTTTTCTTCACAGTTTCACAATAAGATGGAGAACGCGGAGGTCCTGGAGATGACAGTGAAGAAAGTAGAGGACATCCTAAAGAATCGAACCCAAGGTGAGAGCAGATGGTATTCGCTGTGAACTGTTTATGATGCCTGAACCTCTATATCAGTGGTTCTCAACCTTTTAAGGCCACGAGCCCCCAAAATAATCATATTTAAACTGGGGACTCCCCACCCTGACAAGCACTTGGAGTGTAGGAGTTGAAGCACTACATTTAGTTTTACTCGGTTCCACAGATAAATATTGAGGCTCACAACGCCTCATGTTGCGAGGCGTTCTGAGCTTGTAGATCGGCTATTTATCCTCTGTCTTATATCATTTGACAATTTGGCCAATGTTTGACCAGTTTCTATAGTATATTACTTTTGATGCAGTAATGGTCTTTTTCTTGGCTTTTGGTTCAGCCACAAACATTCTCGTGTCAATGACCCACACATTGTTGAACCCCCATCCGAAAAGATGTTGTGCCAGGCATCTTCATAAGAGAAGATTTGCGTTACAAATTAAGCAAACTATTCCTCATCCTGCTGGGGACCCCACTTTGAGAACCACTGTATTAGGCCATTTTACCAATAAGGTCTAACCAGGTTCTCTCTCTCTCTCTCCCCCCACAGAGACTGATGTACAGAACAGAGAGTCCAGTGAAAGGTTCGCAGCGGGCTACATCCAGTGCATGCACGAGGTCCACATGTTCGTGTCCAGCTGCCCGGGGATAGACGCGACGGTCGCGGCGGAGCTCCTCAACCACCTGCTGGAGTGCATGCCTCTGAACGAGGACCACTTCCAGGACGTGCTGATGGACTTAATGACGGACACAAATTCTTCTTCCGGCCAGAACGGCGGCGGCACTTGGAGCGCCGGCGAGGCGCTCTGCTCCGCTCTGGCCTCGCCCGGAGGAAGGAGCACCTGCGGCTCCTCCGCCGCCTCCATCTCCAGCGGCGAGGACCTGTCGTGCTCGGACATGGACGACACGGAGAGCGAGCACAACCAGAGCTGCTCCAGCTCCACCACCGACGGCATGGAGAGCCGAGATTCCCCCGGCATCATGCCCACTACTATGACCTCCTCCGAGTCCATGTGGAGGCCCTGGTAACATTGTCAGCCAGCCTATAGCCTATCGTCATCACCTCTGGGATGTGTTATTAGTGTGGAGTATATAGGCCTACCCCGAGGCCAAGGTCGTGACTTTTCCCCCTATACCCGGAGAGCATCGTCGACGCAGGAAATTCACTTATAGCGCAATGGAGGGGATACAGGAAGAGTGGGCACCTGAGAAATGTGAAATTGGCTCTTTTCCCCAAAATGTGAAAAAGTACAGAAGTAGAAAGTATGCCTATGCTTTGGGAAATGGTCTAACAAGTAGGCCTATTGGTTAAATGACTTGAACATGCATGGCACATCATTATCAGACCTAAATGTACCCTTCAACTTTTTGTTTGTGCCATAATGACTGACTATCCACAGGTTTTGTAGCAATTCGTGAAATGTTAAGCCTTAATGTAAAATGTTCAAGAATGTTCAAATCATATATAGCCTACTTTACCAAAGCACGTTCATTCTTTATTATTATTCTTTTCTTTTCTTTTTGGAAAAAAAATGCCAATTTAACATTGAGAAGCCTCAGGTGCCCACTCTTTTACCCAACAGAGAGTAGTAAAAAGGAAGGATTTGCATATTCAATTGTTGTTTTTTGTAAATAATGATGTGTATAAAGGATTCACAAGGACAAAGCTCTTTTAGAAAACCGAGAACTTTGGCATGCGACCCATATAAATATTTCTATTGTAGCTATTTAAGGCCACAGAGGCCTGTAGTTTATTTGCCCCATAGCCTCCTCCAGGATGTCGTAATGATGTAGACGTACGCGTGTTTTGTTATAAAAATGTGGAAAAAAATTTGATTAATAAAGTAATCTAATGCAAATGTCATCGTTCAATGCCCTTAATTAATAGCTGACAATTAAAACGAGGTTTGTGCAATAAACTGTATGTTTATGGCCCATTCAGTTATGCCCATATAGGCTAATTGATTAATGTAAAAATGTAAGTGTTCACAATGTACATTAACATAACACAAAACACAAAATGGGGGGGGGGGGGTATAGCAGTTAGGGCAGACCTAGCAGTTATTTGATTGTCTTTGTCGATTACACAAAAATGAATCGCTCATTGTGTCTATGTAGTTTGTCATTATAGCTGTCATTGGTAACACCTGTGAAGGAAGTAAGGAGGGGGCCCAATTTTTCCCCAATACGGCCCGCTGTGCATAAAGCCTATTGGTTCAACGTTGAGAAATATATGTGAACAAAAATGAATGTCTGCTCATTCTGGTTCATGTTCAAACCTTGCTTCAAGTCTGTTCAAGTCTAGTCTAGCCCCATAAAAGACGCCTCCTGTGTGCACATGAAAGGGTTCCACACCTTTGCCTGACCAACCCCTAAGAAGTGTTGTCCCTCACACCTCTAGATAAAATGACCATGTTCCACAAAGGAGCGTTAGATCCTGTCGGTCCTCCTCCTAACTAACTAACCCCCGCCATCAGAGGGGAAGCATTGTGTTCTGGAACAAGCCGCCACACAGTGGGGGAAGAAGTACTCACATTTTGTACAAGTACAAGTTTGGTATTCAGTTTTGGGTAAAAGTACAATATTGTACAGTATTGGTATCAAAATATACTTAGAGTACCAAAAATAAAACTATTCATCATTATGCAGAAGGTCCCATTTCACAAGTTTTCTAAAGCATAAAATGTATAAAAATCCCTTTGAAATAGCAGATCTACAAAGCGACGCGTTGTGAGCTTGTAGATCGGCTATTTTCAAATAACCAAATAGGGCTGAAATGGTTCATGTATGTTTTGTAATAATAATCCAAATCTACTAAGTAACTAGTAACTCAAGTTTTCAAATATTTGTAGTAGAGTAAAAAGTACAATGTTTGCCTGTGGGATGTAGTGGAGTAGAAGTAAAAGTATTGAAACTAGGAAATACTCCAGTAAAGAAAGAAATACCTCTAAATTGTACTTAAATACAATACTTGAGTAAATGTACTTAGTCACTTTCCACCACTGCTATATATATAGGCCTATTTCTTACTATGGTCCCAGGCTGATGTTGTCACCCTCTCAAAGGGAGAAGTAGCTCACAAATCGGATTAGCATTGCAAGCCAGGCAGCCGCAGGGGGTCTTGTAGCTGTTCACACCTGGGTCACAAATTGGACAGGGTGTGAATGTTGGTGGTGGGGCCATTGAAATGGGAGGGGGTGGGGGAGGGGGGGACAGGGTGTGAATGTTGGTGGTGGGGACATTGAAATGGGAGGGGGTGGGGGAGGGGGAGGGGGACAGGGTGTGAATGTTGGTGGTGGGCAGTGGTGGAAAAAGTACTCAAATGTTTTACTTAAGTTAAAGTATCAATACTGTAGAAGTACTCTGTTACAAGTAAAAGTCCGGAATAAAAAATGTACTTGAGTAAAAGTACAAAAGTATTGGTATCAAAATGTAGTTAAAGTACCAAAAGTAAAAGTACTAAAATGTTTGAAAATAGCCGATCTGCAAGCTCACAACGCGTCGCATCGCGGCGCGTTGTGAGCTTGTAGATCGGCTATTTTCAAATAGCCTAGGTATAAAATAGGGCTAAAGTGGTTAATGTACGTTTTATAATGTAATAATTTATATCTGCAAAGTAACTAGTAACTGAAGTTTTCAAACAATTGTAGTGGAGTAAAAATACAATATTTGTCTCTGAGATGTAAAGGAGTAGAAGCAAAAGTACTGATAATTGGAAATACTCCGGAAAAGTACAAGTACCTCAAAAGTGTACTTAAGTACAGTACTTGAGTAAATGTACTTAGTTACTTTACACCACAGGTGGTGGGGGACATTGAAATGGGAGGGAGGGGTACAGGCGATGATCAAAGCTGTCGGTCTTGTGTGTAACCATGACACAGGAGAGGATCTGAGGAGAGCCACAGAGCCGGCTTCTTTTCCATGCAGCTTTTCAAAGGGCGGAAGAGACAAGGGGGGGGGGGGTGCACTGAGGCCATAATGCTCCAGGGCCTTTAATAAGTAGGGTCATTTTTCTTCATTAATTTATACAGGATAGGCCTACCATACTCTGCAAATATAGCTAGACTCATGCTGATATCGGTGGGTAGCCCTGACACTGACAGCTATAAGCTGACTGTAATAGATGTCAAGAGACCCTTTCGTCATATGATTGATTGTGTTGCAGCAACACACCTAAATACCGGCCACCTAATGGTGATCGTGGCTTAATTGACCTAGACAATGACACACTGGACTGGCTTGCTGCAACGGAGCTGACATACGACAGAAGAAGAAGCAGCAAGTAGCAACACACAACAAACACAACATATCCTGATGATCTGCTTGTCGATCTGTTATTTTGGCCATTTAATTATTTGTTGGAAAAATATTGCCCTAATTAGGAGGGACACGTTGCTTAGGATAGGATAGGATAGGGTAGGATAGGCCTAGGGAACATTTGACAACGACAACATGGAAGATCAACCTAAAATCCTCATGAAAAAATCTATGTGTAAAAAAGTTTATCTATGTTAACCAAAATTGACAGTTGACACACCACATTATAGGTGCTTTAAGTTATATTTTATTGTTAATATAAGTGCTAAATAAATTCTCTCTCCTGATTTGATGAAACTGATATAGTACCAAGCAAGATAAACAGATCAGAATATAGCTAGAGTTGACCTAACCATTCAACAAAATAAACCTCTATGAAATAATTTTATATTACATAAAAAATGTGAGGGAGGATTTGCATCCAAAGCCTGCATGAATTCGTGGCAAATGCATTCTGAATACAAAAGATGTGTGAGATGAGCGCATTGGCATATGGTGCTGATCCCTGGAGACTGGCTGCTTCTCAACGGTCTGTAGACTGGTGAAGAACAATCACAGTTGACGCAGGAGTAAGGTCATGCTCTGCTAGCAGCCAACCCACTCTGGCAGATTGACTTTTGTTACTATTTGCCATTGACTACAACTCATGAGCGTTTGTAGTCCTGGGAGGCATATGGACAAAAAAAGCCAGTCAAATGATTCCATCAGTAAATTTATTACAATGTCTCAAACAACACAATATTCTCACCTACAAAAATGCACAAAACTGTGCAAGTTTAATATACCACAGGCTCATGCAGTGGCAAAGAAACAAATTGATCATACATATCATAAGGTGATGGTACCGTGTGTATGAATTTACTGAATAAATTACTTCCTATGATGACCCACATGCGCGTAATTCATGTAAAATAATTCCCTCCATGAGACCTTAGAAGATGGGTAAGGCTTTTAAAAATGTGCAACACCGTTCCCTGCCTCGCTTAAGTCTTCCATTTACAGCTGATGTCCTAATATCAGTTTGCAGTGAAAGATCATTCATGCATTTTAAATGCATTACATGCATGTGGATCAGCAAAATGTAAGTCCCTGGAAATACATTTTGCACAAAATAAGAGAAAAAATACAAATATAGATAATAGTTGCCATTTTTTTGGACGATATATTTGTTGGCTGATGAGAGCCTGTCCTATCCATTCCTTCATACATTCATTCATTTATAGTGATAGGTAGCCCAGAGAGATGTGGAGGCCACCGTTTCACAGTGTCCTCAACATCCCTTTATGTCTTTTTAACATCTTTACAACTGATGTCTGACCCGACTGAGTTTGTAGCAGTGAGGACAAGTCGGTTTGGCGTGTCAGGGCCTTAAGGCAGAGCATACCCCCCATCCAGAGACTCTGTATACCCCATACACTGGAATTGATTAAGTATCTTAACTCCATCCATTGCGTTTTGTCCACAAACATATCAGTACATCCTATGTTTGTTATTATTCACTACTTCACCTGTTTCAGAGGTAGGTCCACAATGACACTCCATAAACTATTGAAATGGGGAACAAAACAAAAACACCTACACACATACACAGAAGTAAAAAATAGACGAGATTGAGACGAAGAAAGAAAACGAGTTCTGACAAATGACAAGAGTAAACGCAAAATAGAAAAGTTACAATCATGGAAACATATTAACCAGTGACATGACCTTGGTCCAGACTATGTTCCTATACAGGCACAACCCTCACAGGTTTTATCCCAGTGCCTCAATTGTTCCCAGCTATTGCAATAGTGTGTACACCGTCTGTAAATGGAGCCAATATGGATCCTAGCTTACTTAATACTTCATGTAACGCGACATGGGTCAAACATCTTGCACAACACACATCCTGTTCGGATGTGGGCACAGCCGTGCACTACCTTGGACTGCATCATATAAAAAAAATAACATACCTTCCTATAGAACCAACTGGCTGTTAACACATTGAGTACCAGAGGTTTTTTAAAACAGGGTAGAGCCAGTGCCAGCATATTTAACGATTTTTTTTATCGTTAAAATCGTCACAAAATATTTTCTGTGATCACCGTCCTCACGGTGATCCCCTCATTACACACACACAGGGGTCTCGTAGAATCGAATCGAAAAGAAAAGAAAAACATTCGGTAATCCGTTCCATAGTTGCAGCCAGTTGAAAATAGCATGTTTCGCCAAATATACATAGAAAAAAAATAATACACGGGAGCCGAGATACAGGCTTTTAAAGTAATAAGTTAACCAGGAAGTGGATAGGAGTCTAAATCTTCGAAAAATAACATCTCCTGGTGCTGTTTTTTTTTTTTTTTAAACGGCCATAGCCATTTTTGGCACTCAATGTGTTGTTAAGATACAGAGACAACAAAATACTTTTCAGTGCTGATTTGAAGCTTGAGTTCTGGTATTGGTAACAAGAAAAACAGCTTTCACAGTACACAGGTAAATACATGTCTTCAGAGGCCAACACTGCTGTATGAGGTCACACAGCGAGTGGTACAGGCAAGTTAAAGTTTCCGTTGGAAACCTGAGTATAGAATCATTAACTTGTTAACCGCCAGAGTAAAACATCGTGTATAGCCGACCTTGCCAGCGATTCTGAGCGTTTTCACTAACCTTTGAAAAATCATAGAATATTCTTCTTCACAACAATCCATCCACCTATCGCTTTAACCCATTAAGACCTGAAGCCGATTCTACAAATCTCTAAATCCCAACAGTTTTCTAAAAAAACGTATGTTGCTATATCAGTGGTTCTCAAACTTTTTCATAATTGTCAAGGACCCCCACAATTATATGTATTTGGCCGCGGACCCCCCATCTCACAATATTTTGTTCCAGGGACCCCCCAGAACCGATAAAACAACTCACAAAAACAGATAAAGAGGCCTGTCGCGGCAAAGGTTTTCAAGTGCGTGTGTGCATTAGGCACATAACTTCTTATCTCACATCCACAATGTGCGTGTATGTATGCACGTATATCTAAATGGGCAGGGACAGATGCAGCAATGGCCCAGAAGGTAGAACGGCCACCTTGGACCCGGAATGGCTACTTCCGGTTCGATCCTCCTGGCTTCGTGTCAAAGTGTCCTTGAGCAAGGTGCTGAACCCCTTGCATAGTTGCCTCCACCGTCTCCACCGTCGGTGTGGAACATATTAAGTTCACATACATTTAAAGGCTTAGTGGCCAGGTCATACCAAAGACTCTAAAAATGGGACCCAATGCCTCCCTCCTTGGCACTCAGCATCAAGGGTTGGATTGGGGGTAAGTCCCTGCGACATGCTAGCATCATGTCCAGGGGTTGTACTTGTACATCAAGTAGCCTTACGCTAAGGAAACAGGAGATAAGACTCCTGTCCTATGGGCCTCAGGGCTCGGCAAGGCTTACTTACATTTAACCCATTTAGTCCTGAGGCCGATTCTAAAAAGACCTAAGTTTTCTGAAAAACTTCAAATATTTATTCAAAAAATTACAACATATGTATGTTGCTATATACTGTACATAGCAACAAGAACCCAAAAAGGGGTTCCCGTCCTGAAAGGTAAAGTTACAAATAGGGGTTCCCGCCCAAAATGGGTTAAAGGCGCTTTGGATAATTGCACTATAGATATGCAGACATTGCAACCGTTTTAATTGTCTGTTCCTTAACCTGATGGTCCATAGCTGGTGGAGTGTGTCCCTCTGGTGGTCATCGAGTGTCTAGGAGCCAGAGTCAGGCTGGGGTGTGGACTCCTCTGCCTGGCCAATTGGCCACGTGGGCACTGCCCCCCCCCCCCCCCCCCCCCCTAACTGGACTCTCCAACCATGTCCCCCATGTTTTGCAGATCCTCCTGTATGGGCTCCGATGCTGCGTCCTCACAGTAAACACACTCCTGGTGGAATCATAAAAAAACAAGCACTCTCATTGATACACAGTCTAGATGGATACAGGTCGACTGGGCACATAAACATTGCGGGCACCTGAGTGTTAAATTGGCATTTTTTTTCCAAAATGTGAAAGAATTGAAGAATAAATGTATGCTGTGGAAAATGGATGGAAATAATGTAAAGTATACATGATTTGAACATGCACGGTACAGCATTATCAGACTGAAATTTACCCTTCAACTTCTTGTTTATGCCCCAAAATGACTGGTTATCCACAGGTTCCGAAGAAATTGTATAAATATTAGGCGTTAAACGACATTCAAAATGATTATATGTATAAAATAAATGTAAATATGAATTAAATAGGTGCCCAGAGGTCTCAGGGGCCCAATATACCAGTTACAGATCAGTGATTCTCAACCTCTCTCATTTCAAGGACCCCCAGTTTGATATGCATTAGGCCACAGACCCCCATTTGGTCGAATATTTGTCTCATCTCTGGATCCCCAATCCAGGCTGTAAAATCTGCAGTGTTTATTTAACTCTGAGTGTACAAATGGAACCGAATGGACCCTAGTAGGAGTATTTATTTATTCACTGACAACTAATCTAAACTGTACACACAATGAATTACTGCATTCACAACTTTGCTGTTGAATCCTAATTTATACTCCGCAGTATGACGGTGTCAAATGTGTGTGGGTGCGTTGATGTGATCCTGACCTTGACGTTAATAGCAGAAGGCAGGCCTCCCCTCCTCATCCAGGGGTGTTCATCCAACAGTTCTCTGCGCTGGTCGGAGGAGAAGCGTGGCTGGCTCTTCTGCACCTGTCTGAGCCTCTCTTTGTCCTCTTGCAGAACCCTCTGTATGTCTCTGTAGGTCAGGTAGGAACACAACATCAGGATTTATTATCACATCACTGAGTGAAAACATCAGCATGGTAATAAAAATCAATAAAAGGTCATACAAAACATTTACAGTCAACTGCAATCGAGGATTCTATGTGCAGCCCCCATCTGTAAAATCTGAATATTCTCATTCCTAATCGTTTTCTGTTCTGGTTAATTTTCCCATTGCTTTGTTTGATTGGCTAAGCAGTAGATTTGAACCGGAAACACATAACATGTCATATGTGGAACATATATGGAACCAGTGGTGTGCTCTACCCGTGTTACGCTATATACATAATGTGACCTGCAGAAAACCTTCGTGGCCAGAATCTGATACGCAGGAGGAGGGGCTGGGGGCAGCAAGAATGTAGACTTCAATTCAAATGGCCTTTTTCATGTGATAATGTGGCATCTGAGGTGAAGGCTTACTGTGTGATTATTGTCTTGAGGTGATAATGACCGCTGGCCGTTGGAGTTTTTAAGTGATTCACACATCAACTACTTAACAATAGAGCGGTTATTTCATTCGGTGACCACAATAATTATAGCATGCCCTCCGAAAAAACCTAGAAAACAAACCTCGAACACGCCACTGTATGGACTCCAGTTATGCTCAGAGCCTATTAGTCTCTTTCCTAAATAAGAAGTGCGTTTTCCCCCTGAGCATTTAGTGGTCCCAGTTCTCTAGTGATTCTGTGTCAGATTAGCCTCTCTACATATTACGAAAGATAAGATTCAATAAAGTTTAAGAATTGCAACAAAAACTAACTAAACATACCCTTTACTAGATACAGCAAATGTCTAAGCCAGCGATTCCCAAACTGTGGGCCGTGGGGGTATTGCAAGTGGCTCCCAAAATAATTGTCAAAACACCAAGATGATAATGATAATATGACATTAAAATACTGAGATACTGATAAAAAGGCACTTAAAGTATATTATGTTAGTTCCAATGATCCTAGCAAGAACACAATCGAGCATAGAACCATGGCCAGATGGGTGGGCCAAGAACACTGTCAAGATTTTCAAGTGGGCCCTGATCCAGGAAAGGTTGGGAAACACTGGTCTAAGCAGAACTTGTCCGAGGCGGTCTATAGAGCTCCTAGTTGACGTCATACATTTCTAGCATGCATCTGCCTTGATCACTCTGTTCCTGTAACGACTGAAATCCCCCCCACGGGATCAATAAAACTATCCATCTTTCTATCTATCTATCTATCTATCTATCTAACAACACAATGTTGGCAGGCATAATGGAGTGCCACTGATCAACAGCAGTCTTTTCAGTGCCAATCATTTCCATAACTTGTACAATGGCAACGTATTATTATTCAAGGTGGGCAGGTAACATGGTATTAGTCAACCTGGGGTTTATTTTGAAGTCCAATTTGTATTTAAGCTGGCTTGGCACTGGTGGGAAGAAAATGGGGGCGGCAGTGGCTCAGGAGGTAGAGCGGCCGCTTGGCAACCAGAGGGTTCCCAGTTCGATCCCGGGCTCCCCCAGAGTTAGTGTCGAAGTGTCCTTGAGCAAGACGCTGAACCCCTAATTGCTCCCGATGAGCAGGTTGGTGCCTTGCATGGTTTCCTCCGCCATCGGTGTATGAATGTGTGTGTGAATGGGTGAATGTAATGCACAATCATTGTAAAGCGCCAAGCGCCATGGATAAAGGCGCTATATAAATGAACCATCTACCATTAAGAAAACATAAGTCACTACATATCCAGAACTCTTTACCTTCATTTATACTCCCTCACATGAGGCTCGCAGAAAATAACACATTGTCAAGCACTGCGTCAAGCACTGTCAGTAGGTTGAAAATCTGTTCTTGTCGGCGAGCGTTGCCATCGTGCAATGGGAGTATGATGAATTAAGCTTATCACTCACCTGGATGGCATCTGGTAGGTCAGCCACAGACCGTCCCCTTGACCCGACACCTGGCTCTGGGACTGGCCCCCCTGTGAGCTGCCCCCTGCTCGGGCCATGGCTTTGGTCTTGGGGTCCTCCTGCAGAAGGACTTCCACATCAGTGAGTGAAGAGCTATCGTCACTGTGGGCCCCATGTGCCGGAGACTCCATCTGCAAAACGAGGAGCCGAACATGACAAATCCATGGCAGCAGGCGTTTGAATGCAGCAAAAAAGGATTACAAAAGACCAGCACCACCCCAGAAACGGACTGTTTGTAGCTATGCTGTCTGGCTAGCGTCTCAAAGCCCGGGACTGTATGCTCAAAGAGTGTTTGAGCATACACCTCTCCTTCCTCTTACGTTTCTCTATGCCCCTCACCTGATGGTCGTCAGTTTTGATCACGGCTCCTGCTGTGCAGCCGCCCTGAGCTCCAGCTGACGGTCCCGCGCCGTCCTGCCTCTCCGCGGAGCGCTGCGTCTCCTCCATGCTCAGCAGGTTGAGCTGCAGAGGAGTGCTGCACCGCGACTCGAACAGCCACGGCGACGAGGGCACCTCGCGGCCTGCAGACGCCGGGGTGGAGGAGCGAGACACGGCCCCCTCTCTGGGCTCCGCTGCGGGAGCTTTAGGGGGCTCAGCAGGGGCCAGGTCGAATGAGAAGGGCTGGGCCGGGTAAGAGGCTTGGCTCACAAACGGAGCAGCCTGGACCGGGAAAGACGGCTGGGCCGTGAAGGGCTGCGGGGTAGTGTAGACCGCCTGAGGGGCTTGAAAGGGCTGCTGGGTAGTGAAGGCCGTCTGAGGCACTTGGAGGGGCTGCGGGGTAGTGTAGAGTGCCTGAGGGGCTTGGAAGGGCTGCTGGGTAGTGAAGGCCGTCTGAGGCACTTGGAGGGGCTGCGGGGTAGTGAAGACCACCTGAGGGGCTTGGAAGGGCTGCGGTGTAGTGTAGGCGGGCTGGGCAGGGAATCGTTGTTGGCTATTGAAGGAGGCTTGTGTTTGAATCGTGTACGCAGGTCGTGGGGTTTGGAAGGGCTGCTGGGTAGTGTAGGCAGTTGGGGTTTGGGTCTGCTCAGGGAAGAAAGCCGGTCTAGGAGCGGTCACAATCTGACCCATTTGGCCAAGCTGGCCCATTGGGGGAAACAAATAGTTGGGCAGAACCAACGCCACCACTGGAGTAACCATAGGGGCGGGATATGGAGTGGCAGTGGGCGGAGCTTGGCTGATCTGTCCCTCCCCATATCCAGTGGAGAGGGAGGGGTCTGGAAAGGGGGCCAGCGATGGGGGGGCGGGGGGCGTGGGGTAAACAGGGAGCTGGTAGGCTGGCACCATGGCTGGGTAGGAAACATTGAAAGATGATTGGGAGGCTTCCGATGGGGACCAGGAGGTTTGGTTGAGACCCTGGAGTGGGGGGTGAGGTTTGCGGTCTGATGAATCGCTGTCTGATGAATCGGGCTGCTTGATGCGAGGTTTCTTGGACTTTCTGTTGCGGCTTCCCTTCTTGGCGGCGGGCTCAGGCCTGCAGCCACCTGGTTTAGAGCTCCCTTGGACCCCAGGTGATTCTAAAGGGAGATTATATAGCATGTTGGTTCAGGAATTCATCTGACTGTATTCAAGTTGAGAAGCAATTAACTGGATCATGTATCAAATATTTTAGTAATTGCGGGATTGGTTTGGTGATGTACGGTATCACGTAAAATGTTTAATATGTGCAATTCCAAGATCTCTTTCTGTTTGAGGTTCAGGTAACTGTAACTGATCACAAAACATTAACAATAATTTTGTTAACAGTGGTCCAAAAAAGAAAAGAAAAGAGAATCTATTATGAGTAAGATGGGGTTATGTTCATTGTGAGAGGCCTGTACTCTACCTCGAAAACGTGTCAACTCTCTGTGCTTGCGGAGGTAGGTGGAGCAGTCCTTCTGAAAGGTCCTGGCACTGCGGAGGTCTCCACAGCAGTGGAGGAAGGTCTGCTCCTCTTTCTGGGTGTGCGCGGCCAACACCTGCTTGGTCAGGCCCAGCCTTTGATACGCCTCCTTCTCCTGGCTGGGCGGAGACGCCACCACTGGCAGCACTGGGGGGGCGGGACTATCAGCCACATCCTCAATGATCTCTGTCATGGGGATTGCGGTCACACACAAATGAGTTGCGGAGAAATAGCCGGTCACACAAACGACACAACCACAGCAGGAGGGCAAATTCTTAGCAGAATCTGTTAGGTTTACTCATACGTCAACCGTTTTACAGCCAAATCACTGAGACGGACGGGCATGCATGACACTCTCGAGTGCATTAAAGTGTTAAAGCTACAATCCGGGACTTATTTGGTAGAGTATGTTAATACAATATAAATAGCACATCTGCGGTGGTTGGAGGTGGTCTCCCTACTCTTCCATTAAGACATTTTGATTGGTTGAAGATGTCAATAGTTATTTGAACCAGAAGGCGCACTGAATTGGACACTTGGATGTGGCGCCAATCTGTAATGGCAGTTCGGACATCATTGCAATTACCTCTCTCCGTGAGGAGAGGGAGACAACGGACATAAAACGTACAGATTGTAGCTTTAACGTGTCTTTAAATGCATGTGTTTGCCAGAATGGACACGGGGAGCTCACCAGATTCGGGCAGTGGCTTCTTGTCCCCCACGTGGACTATGGTGCTACTGTAGCTGCACTGGGACGTGATGGACACCACACTCTCTGCCTTGCTGAGCAGAGGGAGAGGTGCGAGGGGGCTTCCCACCACGGCCGCAGCCCCAGAGGGAGGCTTCTTAGGGGCTTTCATGGCGGACAGTCCATGTTGGCTGTCCAACGTTAAAGGATCTGCAAAGGGGTGGACGGAGAGTTGTTTTTGTTGGCTCGGGCCCACAAAGAGACGACTAATTCCTCATGCATCAATAATGCCTGATTTATACTTCGTTGCGCATCATTTTGCACTGAAAATAACCAACCTACAAGGTCACAACGAGTCACAATGCGATGCGTTGTGTGCTTGTGAATTGGCTATTTCCGGTGCACTGCGTCTGCACGCAACTTAGTATGAATCAGGCTTTGCATCACAATGCCAAGTGTTCTCTACAGCGCACAAGACTAGTAACAACTGTCGTTTTTCCAGACTGACACCTTATGTGAAATGAGGTAAAAGCCTTGATTTGGACAATCATTGTTTGTTTCTCTGTGCTTCTGTGTGTGTGTGTGTGTGTGTGTGTGTGTGTGTGTGTGTGTGTGTGTGTGTGTACCTTGTGATTCCTGCATGTCAGTGTCAGAGCACTTCTTGTCCTCGTCAGAGTTGGAGGAGGTGGCGTTGGAGTACTTCCTCTTCCCTGTGATGGGGACATTGCAACTCTCCAGATACCTGAGAGACACACAAACCCCACAGAGTGTGAGTGCACATACTGTAGCCGAGACAGAGAGAAAGACACGTCTGTGCGTGTGTGTGTGTGTGTGTGTGTGTGTGTGTGTGTGTGTGTGTGTGTGTGTGTGTGTGTGTGTGTGTGTGTGTGTGTGTGTGTGTGTGTGTGTGTGTGTATGTGTGTGTGTGTGTGTGTGTGTATGTGTATGTGAGAGAGAAGACAGTGAGACAGAGTGAAATAAGAATTTAACAAACGCGTACAACAGTGCAAAGCAGACAACCAGTCCCACAACTAACTGTCTGTCTGTCTGTCTGACTGTCTGTCTGTCTGTCTTGTGAGCTTGTAGATTGTCAATTTACACAATTTTTTGTTTGAACAATTTTTTTGTAAAACATAATTAAATACTGCCTATTTTAGCATAGAACATTATTTATTATTTATTATTATTGGTATTTGACGTGTGCAATGTTTGTTGAGCAAGCTTAAGAGGCAAACAGTGAAGTAATTTTTATGTTCCAATGTTCAATGGAAAAACACAATTAAATAAATAATAGCAATTATTTTTATGATAATTAATTGTCAAGAAAAATGTCATGTCATAGAAAGTCAACATGCACATGCACATGCTAGTGCACGTGCACGTGCACGTGCACGTGCATGCGCACACACACACACACACACACACACACACACACACACACACACACACACACACACACACACCTAATGACACTGTCAAGGCAGTTGATCTGCTGGTAGGAGTAGACAGTCTGTTCTTTGCAGGTCAGGTCTGCCATGCTAGCTATAGTACTGTCCATGGCCAGCAGAGGGGGCGCAGAGTCCTTCAGACACACCACATGGCTCTTCTGGACTGCTGCTGGATAAAAGACAAAAACGATTGCAACAATTAGGACACAAATGAAGATGTCAGCATGTTTCACCAACACATTGACCATTTTCATACCGGTTAGAAAGGGGCGTCAAACTCGTTTCGGGATGAGGCCCGCATTGCGCAAAAGGTGATTTGATGAGGGCCCCAAACAATTGCACGTTCACTTACACAGTTGTCACTTGGCTTTATTTTTCAGCCTGTTGTCTCAGTCACTGCAAAAAATACAGTACCGTATATCACTTTACAAATTTTGTTTATAATTTATTAAGAACAATAGCTACTTTAATTATTGACTTTAATTATTGGTATTACAGTTGTAAGCTACAAAAAAATTGTATGAGCGGTGAAAAGAACAAAGCAATTTTTGTTTAAGGAGCCCCAATAAACCAATTTAAAGTAGAACAATTACATTACAAATTTAAATTTAGTTTCTTCAAAACACACTTTTTGCTACTACTCCTACAAGAGTTTGTCCAAAACTCACACAAATGGGTACACATTATCTCTGGGGTCATGTGGTCAAGATGTATCAGTCAGATTTGTCTGATTCCATTCCAATTGGCTATGACTAAATTTCAGGGTCGCATGCGGCCCCGAAAAGTTTTTTTTCGTAATGGAATACAGTAGAGAATACAAGTCTTAATGTGATGTCAATGCACAAAGAAAACAGAAATCAGTGACCAATAAGGCCTACCGCTGCTCTAAACAAGTCTGTACAGTGGAAACAGTGTTCATTTCTTACAGCTGAATAAAATAATGAAGCATATCCTCTTAAATCACACAGCTCACTCATTTTGAGATTATTCTTTGTTTCTTGCAAATATTTGGAGGGTTTTCAATAGTTACTTTACCTAATTGTTTGTTCGATAATTTGTAAATAGCTATCCAAGTGAATACACAGTCAAATTCGGAGCGTTCATTCAACTCGTGAGTGCAAACATGAACCCCTACAGATAATGTTTACACTATTTGAGTTCAACCCTATACACGTCGTTCTACATCAAATAGCAAAAAATAGCAGAATAGCGATGTGAAGGTTCATGTTGTGAAATGAACAATGTGTTAAGTCGTTTTGAATGTTTGCACTTGTCAATGGAATAGTGTGTGTGCGTGTGTGTGTGTGTGTGTGCGTGTGCGTGTGCGTGCGTGTGTGTGTGTGTCTCCATCTGTACTCACCATCAGAACTCTTTCTTTGCTCCAGTTTGGGGGTCAAGGGAGATGCGGAGGCCAGGTAGACCTGGGGGTCCTGGTTCTTCAGCATGTGGACGCCCTTACAGATCTCCTGGAAGGTCCTGGGAGGCTTGACCTTGTCCGTCTCCTCCGCCACGTTCCCGTTGCTGTCGCTTGACGATCCCACACTGGCCGGCTGCTCGTGGGAACCGTTGCTGCCATAGCCACTGGAGCCCATGTTATGGATGGGCTGGGGATGGAGAGGGACGGGTTGTTATAGCAACTACTGTCGCAGGAATGAGGTGACTGTAGATGACTCTGTGTGTGTGTGTGTGTGTGTGTGTGTGTGTGTGTGTGTGTGTGTGTGTGTGTGTGTGTGTGTGTGTGTGTGTGTAAGGCTAGACAGGTCCATACCTGCAGTAGGAGCCTGTGAATCTGCTCACTGATTTCCTGGATGTCTGAATCCATTATCTTTCCTCCATGGAACGCTGGGGCTGCAAACACATCTTCATTAACAGGCCCCCTGGGACACAAACAAACACCCACAAAGTCACAATATGTCACCTTCCAAATGAGTGCCGAAAGAGGACATCCATCAAGTGTGAGCTGCTGTCAGTGTGTGTGTGTGTGTGTGTGTGTGTGTGTGTGTGTGTGTGTGTGTGTGTGTGTGTGTGTGTGTGTGTGTGTGTGTGTGTGTGTGTGTGTCTTCTCACATGCGGACTTTGTGCCTGCCGATGACGAAGGAAACCTTGCGGCTCCAGGGGTTGACAAAGCTGGACCAGCTGGTATCTATGGTAACGTACTCTCCGTTCTTCGCACAGAAACGGATGGTCGAGTGGTCAAACGCCTGGCCTCCATACTGCAGAACTGTTGGTGCAACGGTACAAATGGTAAATGCTCTGCTTTTACCATTAGCGTTATACAAAGTGCCAACCAGCTCTCTGGGCAGCAGACGTGGGTTCAGCGTCTTGCTCGAGGATACTTTGACACAAAGCCAGGGGAAGCCAGGGATCGAACCGGGGACCGTGTGGTTCCCAGACACCCGTTAAATGTATGTACTATATCAGTACTTCACAAATTTTTTTTAAACCACTTTTTTTTAGATCACCCACACATTTTCAGCTCGACACCCAAAAGAGAATGAATCACTTAAGCCCTACATTGACAGAAAACGATTGAAATTGAATTCCATTCTTACCCTTTCGATGTACGGCCAGCATCAAGGGCCTGTCGCTTGGGTGCACGTTGAGTAGGAGGGGGGTCCCGATCAGGTCCTGGGGGAGGTAGCCCAACAGAGGAACAGCCCTGAGGGAGAGGCAGCATTGTTAAGTTAAATTAAATGTATTTATTGTCAAGTACATTTACAGAATTTGTCCTCTGCATTTAACCCATCCTATTTGTAGCAGTGAGCAGCTATTCTTCCTTTTGTCAAAGGCTAGCAAGTGTACTGTTACAGTATTAGACATAATCATATCCTGATTATGGTTGTGATTATGCTGTTTTTATGCACCTTTAATAAGACATTTTCCAAATATCCCTGTTTCTAAGTTCCCTGAATAAACAGGTTTTCTGTCTATCTTTGCCCTCTTGCTATAGAATGTACAGTGTTTATTGTATTGCATTTGATTGTATTATACTTATCAGTTGTAATAATATTCTGTTTGTGAAACACTGTGTTGTGTGAAGTGCTACATAAATAAAATGTATTATGATCATGATTATAATGACTGTGTGTGATCGTGGGGTTGCTTGTGGCGGCCCACTCACCTCTCATCCACATCCTGGAACACACAGTTGGGTGTGTGTGTAGTGGTGAAGATGCGCTTGTCAGAAGGGATTCTGGGAGCTGCAGAGAGGGGAAGGACATGTTAAATCTGGTTTATACTTCATCACCAAATGTCACTCACAGAAAATAGCCAAGTTTGTAGATCTAGTATGTTCAGCGAGCGATACCATCGTATAACAGGGTTTAAATTAAGCATTAGAGATGATGAATTGTTGGAATTTGTGCCAGACAGAGTGGATGTGTGCCAATATATCATGGCAGTGAAAACGGTGTGTGGGCGCAGCCCTTATGCTCCAATTCAGAGATTGGTAGCTCATATCAGCTGATTCTTTTTAATGGTTGGACGACACACTGAAATGCTCGAATGCTCACTGTGCAAGGGGAAACATATTCATGTTTTTGTAGTGATTTTGAGTGAAAATGTGTCTTTTTATTTCACCCATAGATCTTTTCCACTTGGGCATGTGATTGTAGATGAAAGTTTTAAAATGGTCCTTAAAAATAATTAAATTAAATTGAAGAAACTTTGACAGCTGTTTTTAGTAAGCCCACACCGCCACTGACGTCTTTTGACTCTTTTTATAATTTTTTTTATCTAAATTTCTCCACCAGGAGGACGTAGAGCCTTCGTCCTACTCCTCCCACCCAACACTCCCTGCTGACAGGTGCCACCCCAGCCCGTACGAATACATGCAATGACCAATATCACCCTCCCCACCCCCGAACACTGGCCAATTGTGTTCGCATAGACGCCCGACAAAGCCGGCTGCACCACGATGGATCCGAACCCACAACCTCCGTGGTTGTGGGCAGGGACTTTACCACTGCGCCACCCGAGCGGTCCAAGTTGAAAATGTTTTTAAATGTGTTTGCTGTGAATGCTGAATGATGTGACATCCAACATCTACTCACATGTTGGCCTAGATAGCTGAGACCTCAGCTTTGATCTCAATTTCATTCTCAATTGTTTTTGTACGCTGTAATCTCACGCTCCGAGGCAAATCAAAAACACCACTCTTCTACCAGCTATTGTTCCCTTAGGGTCATTTTCATTCATCATGTGTTTAGAATGGTAAAGAGCCTATTGGCATCAGAATATCTGACTTTGTAACAAAACTCTTGTGTTGTGTAGTGTTGCATTGTGTTTTATATTGAGATACATTTCCTGTGTGTTTTGTGTGTGTTGTTCCACTGTCTCACCTTCATAACCGGAGTGCACTCGTTCCGCCAGCAGGAGGCAGCAGAACTGTTCCTCAGACAGTTCAGGATCCTGCACCTTCATCAGGTAGGGTGTCATGCGGAAAGGCTGGTACTGGAGGACTCCCTCATGTTCCTTACCCCCGCTATAACACACAAAATCATTTTAAAGCGGAGCTCAGCAATTTTGGCCTTCATAATTGTGTGACAGCAATAATAGAAATATTACATTACTGGCTTTCTTAACGGTCCAACTGCATTCATAACCATAATGGGTAAGAGGCGTTTGTCAATAGCACAAGATCATAATTTTTTGGCCACAGGTCATTATATTAGCAGGTTAAATTCAAATGTATAAGGTGTAAGGTATTGAAATAGATTTAGGCTTATTTTGAGTTAGTGATTGTAGGATAGCATTGATACACAGAATGGTGAGTGTTTTTTCTCAGTGGGTGATGGAACACTTTTTTTTGCTACACACTTGCATTAACACAGAACATTGACTGTAAACATAAAGGTGTAAAGCAGCTATATGACAGTCCGTACAGTTGCGTATCTTGTGACCAGGACCAAAAAAAGGAAAAGGTTTTATTTCATGATCTCGACATAAAGAGCAAAAGATGATCTGTGTTGTCCGTATATCACAGTAATTTTTTCTATTATGAATTCAGCCTTTTTTTTCTCCTTTCAACAGGATTTCTGTTCGCAGTATAGACGCTAGCATCCTCCCACCATCCACCCATTCATGCTCATTTCTCTGACTCTCCAGCTCTAGCTCTGACTCCATGCTTATTATTGAAACAGGAAATGATGAGCCGCCATCCTCACCTGATACGACAGAAGAAGGATTTCTCCTGCATGCACTCATTGGGAGAGGATTCTGTGTGTGTGTGAGAGAGAGAGAGAGAGAGAGAGAGAGAGAGAGAGAGAGAGAGAGAGAGAGAAGCAGGGAAAGGCAACACAAGCAAGAACAGGATGAGTACAACAAATCAACACTCATCAAAAGAATAATAATATAATTTTAAAAAAAAATGCAGATCTACAAGTTGCATCGCAAAGCGTTATCTTGTAGATTTGCTATTTTCACCATTTTTATCATCTTTTTTGGGGATTATCAATTCAAACGATTAGTTCGATTAGACCCTTACATCTGTGAGTTACCGTTGTTGAACAAAAAGGTGCCAGAAACAAGGAGTGGTATGGAAATAAAGACAGTGTTTGTCAGCACTGAGACACTTTAATTCAACGACGAAGAGCAGCTGTTTTCATTTACTGCAGAACCACCAATCATATTGAAGAATAAAACTTTGAACAGTCTAAATAGATGACACAGTGTTGGGTGAACTATCGAGCAGCGTAGACCGATTGACGCAATAACAAAGACTAGAAACGTAGATGTACAGTATAAGAAGTGCTTGCAACAAAACATTTTGTCTGTAAGTGGAAGTGACAATGAGTGACCAATTTGGGTGTTATGCTCCAATTCTCACAAAAATCTTTAGACTGGCCTCAAGTAGGTCAGCAGGGCATAGACACATTTGCTGATGTAAGTTACAAGCCCTTTTCCAATTTGTTTGCTGTAACAGCTATATAATATTATATATTATATAGGTCTTGGCCTATATAGCATGTACATTTTGCATATAGTCTATAAGCAGCTAAATGTACAAGTCTAACTATTTAGATGTGCGAAATAGGCTTGTATGCCTTGCAGCCGTGCAAGTCACCCACAGTTACTGTATGTCCACCTCACATTTCCTGCTCCATTGATTCAACAGGAAACGGGTAACACGGAGCAGCTCATATGTGATCATCTGTGTGGGCGTTGTACGTCACAAATAATGGCTACATTGAGAAATAGAACACATGGTGTAAAACAAGACCAGGAGACCTGGTTCTGCCAGACCCCGAATAAATTCCTAGTACTTTATAAGGACTTCGTATGACGGACTTCGTATTACGTGTCAGCCTGTGTCCCTTTTATGCCCATGTATGGAGAAGAAAGGGTCCCTTTTATACAGCCAGTCTTTTTCGCCCATGTATGGACGAAAGGGGGCAGAGCCTCATGTAGGCCGACCCTCTGGGTCTGGCAAACACAATCTGTGCCAGGCACATCCGTGTGTGTGGGGGGCGACAGGAGGTGGACAAAATTGATGCTTAACCAAGTATGCATACTGTATGTGGTAAGGATCCTGTTAAATGTGGCCTTCCCATGTGCCACTTCTGCACAGCACAAGGGTGACGTACCACTGACTGACTGACGTGAAATCCAACATCTACTTACATGTTGGCCTAGATAGCTGAGACCTCAGACCTTTGAGCTCTCAACAATTTCATTCTCAATTGCTTTGTTTTTTTTTATACGAAATCTCACTCTCTCAGGCAAAAGTCTCTCACACAACCACACTGTTATATATACCCAGCTTCCCAGGGGGTAATTTCATTCATCAAGGGTAATTTCATTCATCAAGATCCACGTGCGGAAAATGCTGGATAGGTTACCTGCTCCAGTGCACATGCTCCATGAGGGAAGGCGGTAGGGAGTGGTGAAACTGTAGAACACGCTAACATCCTGAGGCGCCAGGAACTCCACAAACTTGGCGTTGTCGAACACTTCGCACTTGCAGTTCAAGATGGACGCCGCCTGGTCCGAGATGTAGATGATCTTCCCCGTGATGAGGGAGACAGCCACGGCGAATATATCCTAGCGAACAACAGCAGAAATATTAGATCTCCAGATGTGAGCTGTAGCTTTGTTTCTACGAAATTCCATGAACTCTGTGATGAAAGCTTTGAGTACTTAGAAAAAGCACTGTATAAATTGTATGTATTATTATAAACCAGTGCAGGGTTAAAATATGTTTTTCTAGGGAATCTTTAAGTAAGCACAATGATTTTGTCAAAACAATTAACTGTGGAGCCCAGGTTTTACTTTTTTTCTACTAGATTGCTATCCAAAAGAGTCAAATATACAGTAAGGAAAGAAATAGCTCTATATCTTTGTATTCATGTTCATTGCACGCAAAACAAATTATAGTACTGACAAGAACAGATGTGAAAAGACCAAAATATTGGTAAATGGTTAAAAGAAGTATGTTTATGTTTGTCTATGGAAAAATCACATCAAAGCAGAAGATATGGAAAAGATATGGGTTCTCTTTATAACTACCGGTATTTAGAAAGCACTGATTTGGAAAGGGTACAGGGTCTGTGGAGTAACTCTGGAGAGGATTAATATGCCTGTCTGCTTTGTAGAGGAGGAAAGACTGACATGTATTGTGATTGGTGGACTGAATGGTGGAATAAAGATGGACATTGAAACCGAGAAACAAGCTGTTTACCTATTATGACATGCCCCAGAATAGGGTCGCTAGGTTTCATGTGGTTAATTTGGAGCCAGCCCTACATTGGCATGCAACTGTGAGGTACTTACAGTACTTTTGAGCGTGTATTCTGAGGTGATGCTGTTGATTTCCTCGATGGTGTAGGATGACACGTCAAGCCCGGGTGGTTGGCTGTCATTGGCCATCAACATCTGGTAGTGCTCTTCATTGGCTGCCAAGTCAAGAAATACCCAGATGCCATCTCACTCACAAATTAAACATGGACAGAAAGTCTTGCTAAATATATCCTTTACATCTCTTATTGCAGGGGATCCCAAAATGTTCCATGCCAAGGACCCCCAAATAATCATAGCTGCGACCCCCTTATGTGAAATAGCCGATCTGCGAGCTCACAATGCGTCATATCGCGGTGCATTGTGAGCTTGATGATCAGCTATTTTCGGAATATTGTATGAACTGAATTTGAAATTAAATTAAATATGAAGATAGCCTTACCTTTGACCTGTTTGACACATCGCAACGCGTATTTGAGGGTGTTGAGCGTGCTCGACTTTCCCTTGTTACGCTTTTCCGTTGGCAGATGCTTCTTCAGCTCCTTCATGGTTTTGAAGATCTCTTTCTGAGTCTTGGCATTGGCTGACTGTTCACTGCTGCAGAGCACACGAGAAAGATGCACTTGTGTCAAAATGGGAAACTCTTGGTTTGTCCTTAACTTTTGATGTGTTTTATTGTTGTTAGAAATCAACCCTGAAAATGAGGTGCATTACTAGCCACATGCTAGCAGCTCTACTGAGGAATGTGTTAAGAAACCATGTAAAGTAAAACTAACAGCATCATCCCAATGCATTTGTCAAGTATCAAACTATCCTAAAAAAATAAAATAAATATATATATATATATATATATATATATATATATATATATATATATATATATATATATATATATCCAATTACTGCTCAAAATAGTAGTTCACTCACATTTCAATTTAAGACAAGTAGTGGCCTTATACTGCTTGGCTAGACTTGAGTGAATTCATTTAAAAGCAAGTAAACACTGTATTTCTCCTAGGTGCTTGTCAACTGGACATTATAAGTTCAGACAGCAGGTTTAAGGGTATAAGATGTACACTAACCTGCAGCCACTGGAGGAAGGGTTGTCCTGCTCGGAACTCACCAGACTAAAGGCATTGGAGCTGCTTGGAGGTGAGCGGCTGTCAGAGTTTGAGCTGCAATGACAAAGGACAGGCAAATATATGGAATGGCCTACAGAAAAGTCCCAAAACTAAACAGGGCAATACAAAAAAGAGATATGTTGATAATGTACAATGAATCCCAATCTTCTACATTTGGCCTCTGAGCAAATCAATTTGGGAATCTGTGCCTTGCTTATGGGCACACTGACTGTTGTTGTAATAGAACAAGAGATCACTGTTGCTTGGACAAAAGCAGCCAGGGTGGGGATGGTAGCCACACACGCTTGGCAACACTCGCACTTGCAATAATAATAAGTTTGGGGCTGGCAGGTTGTACAGAGCCACTGCAGCCAATAAACTGAAGGCAGTGGGCGTTGGCTTCCTTCTGACCGCCTGAGATGGGTGGCAACCTCCCATTGAGGTCACGCCATCCACATACGTCCACATCACTCATTAGCCCTTTGTACAGTACAGCTGAAGCCAGGGCAGTCATAATGAAGCGAGTCTATGTATGCTAAGTGCAGGCTTTAGCGGTCAGTAGATTGCTTGGTAGCATTTACATTGTACAGTATATTACTGGATAATGTACACTAATACCACTATTGTACAGTATATAGATACATTTACATGGTATACACTGACCTATGTACTACTATCTTACCGTCATTATGCTGTATGGTGACCTAGCCTATTACTTTTCATAATGTCTTTGTTTGACTCAGTTCCACATATAAATATTGTGAAAATAGCCAATCTACAAGCTCACAACGCCTCACGTTGCGAGCCGTTGTGACCTTGTAGATCGGCTATTTTAATGTTAAATGTTTGCCTCTTTCTTATATTACAATTTGGCCAATGTTTGACCATTTTTTATAGTATAGTTTGATGATTACTTTTGATGCAGTAATGATCAATGGGGGAAAAAGTTAGGTTTTAAAAAGATCTTAAAAGTCCTTAAATTGTCAATTCAATGTCATCTGGGGACCCCCAAAATCATGTGGGGACCCCTGGCGAGAACCACTGGTCTACAGGTTGTTGTGAAGTAAATAATATGACTGCTGTGAACGTAGTGAACGTAGGTGCAGAGGCACTCTACTGACGGCACTTTTTCTTCATAATTGTACTGCTCGTCATCCGACTAAGCATTAATATCATACTTACAAGAACAAGGGTGCTACACGGAAATGAACTAACATAAAATTATAAATATACATCAAATTAAGACTATTAGAGAACACCAGCAAAAACCTGTAGTACTAATTTAACTCTTATCGGTAAAAACTGACCTGGTTTTTACGGTGTAGTATTTATAGTGTTTCTATTTTCAAGAAAGTCCCTAGTTGATGACTCACATACTCACTCACTCACGCATGTACGCACACACAAACACACACACACACACACACACACACACACACACACACACACACACACACACACACACACACACACACACACACACACACACACACACACACACACACACACACACACACACACACACACAACAAAATGGAATTCTATCAAATGTAATGAACTGCACTTCCATGGCCTACTACAGGTAGAGGGTCATCTCCCCTACAGTGGCCGGAAGACACTTGATTAACCACAATGCATTGGGGTGGATGTACACGTACCTCGTGTTGCTCACTGATGACTCATTGAGGGCGGAGTCTTTGCCGTTGCCATTTGAACTGCCCACAGACTCGTTGCCGTGGGACTCGTTGCCATGGGATTCTGTCCCGCTGCCACTGCCGCCCGTCTCCGCGTCCTCGTGCATCCTGTCGTCGCGGTGAGAGCCCAGCGAGGCCGGGTGTTCGTGGCTGCTGTCGCTTCCCTCCGAAGCCAAGCCCAGCTCAGCCCCGCCCCCCACGCCACACCCTCCCTCGCCGTAACCGCTGGCCATGCGGTGCATTTTTTGGCTGATGGAGCCACAGGCGGCTCCCTGCTCTCCCTTCACCTGGAAGCCGACACCTTCTCGATCGCGTCCGTTCAACAACGTAGAGTACAGGTAGCGCTTGGGGTTGGCGTCCTCGGACATGGGGCAGGCACGTCTGTCTGTCTGTGCCTCTCTGGGAGCAGGACGCAGTCTGAAGGAGGGAAATCACAACGACAACAGAACTAAACTCAGAGAGTCAAGGTCAATTATTTATCACAGTACACTACCTTGCAATGGAAAATAGGTCAGTTCAGGAAGTGCTGGTGTGGGGATTCGGCCAAACCAGTTCAGTCTAGGCACACCACCGAGACTAAACGTCAGATTAAATGTTTCAAAATAAGAGAGTAATATACCTATAAATGCAGTTTTTTGACAATTATATAAAAAAAGACACTTCGCAATCTTTTATGAATAAAAAAAAGTAGTGAATATAAAATAAAAATAATTGATAGCTGCAGTCCTAAAAACCATAATGTGACACACACACACACACACACACACACACACACACACACACACACACACACACACACACACACACACACACACACACACACACACACACAGCTGCTCATGCTTCAAAGCGGTGAAAATAAAGGGCAGGATGTGCTCTGCCCTTTCTAGCTCAGCTTAGCCCCACATCAGTGTGATCCACCTTTTCCAAGAGCTAATATTAGCTTAAAGGTGAGTCAGTTGGGATGAAAACAACTCAAGCTCAGTGTCCATTTTGACTGTGCTGCTTGACTGTGCTGCTTGCCCCACCAGCAGGGGGTAAAACAGCCAGACTAAAGGCCATTCATATTAACTGTCACTTCCTATACAGCCTCAATTTACAACTCAGAAGCTAGCCCCTTGGCTTCAACGGAAGAAAATAAAACTGCGTCTCACATTTAGGATAGGAATCTTATACAACAGTGAATGTTGAACATACAGCACACAACCTAATCATTGGTGACTTGAGTGACTTAGTTGGACCACATCACTTCATATAAAGCTAGATGACAATTCTAGAGAATTCACCAGACTCAGTGTCAACGATCCATAATACAGCCTGCTCGTTCAGGTACTTTGGTTTCTGTCACTTACAAACAACTCTCTGAGCCTGGTATCAATGACCAATTTTAATTTTGCTCTACACCAAGCCAACCTCATATTCACAAGTGCTTGTCACACTGAAAAGACAAGAGTGTGTGTGTGTGTGTGTGTGTGTGTGTGTGTGTGTGTGTGTGTGTGTGTGTGTGTGTGTGTGTGTGTGTGTGTGTGTGTGTGTGTGTGTGTGTGTGTGTGTGTGTGTGTGTGTGTGTGTGTGTGTGAGAGAGAGAGAGAGAGAGAGAGAGAGAGAGAGAGAGAGAGAGAGAGAGAGAGAGAGAGAGAGAGAGAGAGAGAGAGAGAGAGAGAGAGAGAGAGAGAGAGAGCAACAACACTTGTCATAAAGCCTTTTGAATTGATAGAGAGAGAGAGAATTAAGTGGTGCATTTGGGACTTGGGGTATCAGACTACTCTTAATTTAGATTAATATTATATCATATGATTCATATTCCCACACAATCAATGACTACAGATTCAAGCCAATAATCCTGAGCTGCAGAACACAAAGACAGCCAAAGCATTGAAGAAACAATAAGAGCAGTCTATCCAGATCAGAAGACGGCAATGGTCATTTATTAACATCTCAATATTTGATATCTATGGGGGGTTTCCCAGTAGATAAACATTCGAACATAGCAAATTAGATAAGGAATCAATACAAAAATCAATAAAATGATACTGCAAGAGGTGGAAAGCAACAAAGTACATTTACTCAAGTAATGTACTTAAGTCCAATTCTGAGGTATTTTTTACTTTACTGGAGTATTTCCAAATTTCAGTACTTTTACTTCATCTCAGAGGCAAATATTATACTTTTTACGCCACTATAATTATTTGAAAACTAGTTACTTTGCAGATCTAGATTATTATTACAGAACATACATTACCCACTTCAGCCCTATAGGCCTACATTTCGGCCATTTGAAAATAGCCGACCTACAAGCTCACATTTTTACATTTCAACTTGTACTTGTAAGTTGTAACAGAGTATTTCTACATTGCAGTATTGATACTTTTAGTTAAGTAAAAAATTTGAGTACTTTTTCCACCACTGGATAAGGAATCAATATTATACAAATACATAAAATGATCCCTTCCCCCCATCCATCAGCCTGCTATTCAACACACGCGCACGCGCACGCACACACACACACACACACACACACACACACACACACACACACACACACGCGTTGACCTGCAATCCAGTGCACGGTTCACTGACACACTGACACTTATGTTCTGTAAAAGTAGTATTCTTGCAGACACGCAGCATCAAAAAGTTAAAAACCACACAATGGAGCCAGTATTCGACAACAACAGCCAACATTTAATTCCGTTACCATTAAAACAACAAAATCTATAATAAATCCAATTAAATTATAATTATTGTACAAGAGAAAATGCCAAAAGTAGAGCGAATCACACATTTTCGCGCATGCGCGCGGCAAACTTGGTAATACAACTTTTTTCTACACTAGAGTAGATAAATAAACAATAAAAATAAAAATTTAAAAAAATATATATACGTTAATAATAATGATAATATAATAATAATAATAATCATCATAATAATAATGATAATAATCATCATCATCATCATCATAATAATAATAATAATAACAATAATAATAATAAAGAGATAATAAACAATAAAGTAGAGGGGGAGAAAACGAACCTGTTCAGGAGGAGTGTTTCAGTAACGACCGTATCCTCCTTAAGCACAATTAAATGTGCTTAATTTGAGCCAAATTAATTGACTTTAATTGAATCCAAATTCCTCAACGGTACAGAACAGAGCCAGAGTGAGAGTTGTGTTGACAACACACTGCAGACTGACTGCACTGCACCCTGTTATTTTATACCTCTATGCACTGCACTCTCCCTCTTCCATCACTTCCCATCTACTACGTCCATAGTAGTGTTGCCAGGTTTTGTGAGAGGAATAAGCAACCAGGTCTAGGAAAACAAGACCAAAAGAAACAACTTAGTAGGCCACATGACTCGAGCACTTTAAACCACAACAACAACTACAAGCTCACAACGCGTTGTGAGCTTGTAGATTGGCTATTTTCAAAAACTCCAACAATATTTGGAACATTTTTTTGAAACATTCTAACAACACAAATGCTCCCTGGCTGGCATAAAACATTTTGATAAATGTTTTATGCTGGCATAAAACATTTTGATAAATGTTTTATGCCAGTTTTCCCGTTGACCCGTTTTCAAGTTTGAATAGGTAAAAAGTACTTTACATTTCTTTATTGGAACGAGGCTTCATGATATCCTCAGAAATAGCCATTTAACGCAACAAAATTATTTATCATCATTTTAATTAATTCTGATGGTCTAAAAAAAAAGTGACACTTGTGGTGGTAGGGTCCGAAATGACCCGGCAAAGAAGTGTGGCTCAATTCCCCCCCAAATTGTCAATATTCAATGTTTACATGTTTGAGAGTGAGAAAGACTTGTCCTCAATTAGCATTTGCTATCAGAAGTAAAATAAAGTTTGAGTTTAAAATAAATGACTTTTTACCTTCTATGGTATGCGGGTCATTTCGGACACTAACACCACTAGTGTCACTATTTTTAATAATGTTATCATTTTTTAAAGTTAAAAAAAAAGTTTTTATTTCTTTATTTTTTTTTGGAATTGTGTTCTAATTATTATTCTTAATTATTAGCTAGATAACATCATTATCCATTGCCTTCATTATAGGAAATTTAATGAAATTTAAACGAAACGAGATATATTGAAAGATGAAACCCTTGCCCTAACCCAACATAATATTTTAAAAAGTGTTTACATGGATATGAATGCATTACAAGTCAGCTATGAGGTGGGAGGAACAAAATGAAAATACTTATTTTTTTTTAGTATTTTGGGCTGATTTAAATCACACACAATGCAAGGGTACACTTTAGAAACAAGCCCCAAAAAACGCAACCTGTCCTGCAACTACTAACATTTACAAGCAACTTTACACAAAAGGAAACCCAAAGTAGCTTATAATAAGCCGACATGGCAACACTAATCCAGAGGTGGGGCTTTTACACTTCGCCGCACGACGGTGCCCCGCGTGCCGAAAAAAACCTCTCCTTATGTAAAACATGACATAACATAATTGAGTAGGTGGGGACCCCATTTGAAACAAGCCATTAGGCTTTCATGGGCTTTTCAATCCTATTTAGGTGACCTTTATATTTTAAACTGTACTTTCATGTGCTTTTTTCTGCAAACTTCTAAATAAGTATTCAATCAATCAATCAAAAACCCAAGCCCACCTAGTAGCCTACAAAGATCTAACAATGCATGATTATCTTCTTACAGCTACAATGCATGATTATCTTCTTACAGCTATTGGCATTTGCATAACAAGAATGAAAATTATAATAATATTAATAATAATAATAAATAATGATAACAATAATCCACAGTTTGCCGTTTTAGCAGACGCTCTAAATTAGAACAAATCAGTTGAGCTGGACTTCACGTCAAGAACAGATTCTGCTCTGCGTTTGTCAAAAACAGCAGAGGGCGCTGTTTTTCCTTTTCATTTGGCGATGGGTTCCCAGATTGGTGTATTGGTGGAGGTTTTTATTGACAAAACGTGCATATACATGAACCTTGTACGTATGTCAAAATGATTTAACAAAAAAGCACATGCCCACAACCAAGTCCACGTAGCTACATACAGTAAACTGTTGGGAATAAGCCATAAAAAGCGTAAGCTCTCTCACTCCTAGCCATGGTTCACATGACGCTTGTATACAAGCGTCATGGTGCCGAGTCCCCCTGGTCTAAAGTTGTGTTCTATTTTTTCACATTGCCATCTCTCACATAAACATAAACGTTCAGATTTCAAATATAAAGTGCTTACCATTGAGCCACGGATGTTACAAGGCGATGCGGACCGCGATGAGTACCCGTATCTCCCGTATTGTTCAATAAAAAGCATTTTAATCCCATCGCCGGCCATTTTCTCCAAATTGTCTCCGATACTTTCAACCATGCGACACTAATGGTTGGGAGGTGTATTGCACTCTGATACATTACAAAAAAAAAAAAAAAAAAAAAAAAAATGGCCGGCGATGGGATTAAAATGCTTTTTATTGAACAATACGGGAGATACGGGTACTCATCGCGGTCCGCATCGCCTTGTAACATCCGTGGCTCGGTGGTAAGCACTTTATATTTGAAATCTGAACGTTTATGTTTATGTGAGAGATGGCAATGTGAAAAAATAGAACACAACTTTAGACCAGGGGGACTCGGCACCATGACTGTCATAGTATGACAGTCATGTTTCAGGGCTATCTCACTCCCAGTGTTAACATAATATTATACATTTAGTCCACAGTAGAGAAATAATTAATTGTTATCTTCATACCTGCCAATTGAATCACTCATCATAACTTGGATTTGAGTGGTCCTTTCTCATCAGTGGAGGTTGTAAATTGATTTCATGAAACAATCACCTGTGCATCCGTCTCAATGTTGGTAAACAAATAATTGGTCCATTCCATGTGTTTGCTAAACTGTCAGCCTGCATAGTGCAAAGTGGTGGAAAAAAAGTATATACTCGAGTCAAGTAAATACTCAAGTATTAAAAAATACGAATTATTTTCAGAAATAAAAATAAACTGTGGAAATAGCAGATCTACAACTCATGATATATCTTCGTACGTTTCCGTCACAAGAGTCGCTTCCTAGAAACGTAGTGGAGTCAAAAATACAACTTTCTATTTAAAATGTAGCAAGCAGAGTGAAAGTCATCTGCTTGCAAAAAAGAAATAAAAAGACTCCAAAACCTATACAATACACAAGTAAATGTAGCCTACTTAGTTACTCTCCACTACTACATTACAGCCACTTTGTGATTACCCAAGTCAATTCTATGAAATGAGTCAGATATCTCATCCTAAGCTGTCAGCCTGTATGCATGGTGCACCATGTGAGACTGTGACAGGCATGGTAGCCACAACATCAAATTACATCAACCAGGACTGCCAAGTTTCAGGAAAGCTTAGGAGTGAGACTTTAGGGAGGGAATGCTTATAATTTTGTTGCCTATTAATGTCCATTTAGAGGAATATCTCAATTTAAATGAACATTAAGACTGTTGTGATGTCTTCACCCCCATGCCAGCTGCTCTCCTTGCACTGTCGGCCTCTTCGTGCTCTCTCTCTGCTTTACTCTGAATAGTGAACATGCCAGAAATATAATCAATTGCTAGAAATATTGTTCTCCAAGTCTACATTAGGATTAGACTGTCGGATGTCATTATTCAGTCTTACTCTTATTCTCATTATTGAGTAATTATTGAGGCAGCCTCTCCACCCAATTATGTTTTTGCAACTTATAAAACAGTTTCCTGCTATTTTATATATATATATATATATATATATATATATATATATATAATAAAATACATTTAGCCTATTTATATGCCTATATAAAACCTAGAAAATGTCAATGAATACAAAGAAGCCTTTTAAGAACATATAGCAGCCTTTTCCTGCAATTTTTTTCTTCCAGTCATGCTTACACATCAGCATGAATCAGTAACTCTTGAATGAAAAGCACCTTTGCTCAACACCATATTTCTTCTCAGTGATACTGTAACAAGATTAGAAACAGAACAATAATGTAAAAAAATAAGGTATGTCTTTGTTTTGTTCAGATCACAAGGTTCAAACTCTGAGATTATGGGCCTCGTTAATTCAAGCAGTTTCAAGGTCTTGATTTTTTTTTAACTTATAGTGACTTGCCACTATATCCACACATCCATTAATCAAAATTTGATTAACTTCAATATCAATAGCTGCATCTTAGTTTAGCATGTTAATGAATTGGAAAGATGACCCAAGACGATTTCATTCCTCCACTTTTCACCTATACCTCTGACTGCAGTACACTAGTCCAGTACCATATTTGTTCTCACTAAGCATATGCTACATTTCTCTATCTTGTTGTTTAGCAAGTGCCTGCAGTGCATAATCATAGTATGTTATGGTCATGAACTTGACCGGTTGCTTCATGTGGTTTTAGTCCTTATCCGTCTCTCCACGGAGAGCACTTCCCCCTTGTGTCTACAATTTGTAACTAGCCCCTGTAAAAAGTCTAAGCTTATCACCTGAAATGACCCCCCACCCCCCAACTGTTTACTGTTTACTGTACACTAACCCTACATGATAATGACCATGATACTGGCCATGATACTGAACCTCCTACTTGCCAGGAAACAACCATTTGAGCCGTTATTACATTATGAACTGTTATTACATTATGAATGGCTATGCAAGTTTCTTAGTGTAACACATTACATTATTACATTACGCAAAAATCTGTTATTACGTTATGCGCTCAGGATTTTATTACATTATGAGCTGATTATTACATTTTGATATTTTATTACATTTAGTTTATTACATTATGAACCGTTATTACATTATGAGCCGTTATTACAGTATGAGTTGCTACAGATGCCAATACTTTTGGACTTTTATTCAAGTATCTTTTTGCATAAAGGCCTACTAATTCATAGAGACATTAAATGACAGACAGATATACACTACTATGCAAAACATCATAAAAACAGTTTAAGGAAAAGCTAGGTTTTGACTTTTACAGGGGCCAGTTTCGAATTGCAGCCTCCTGTAGGTGCTCTTTTAGGGTGGTTTTGAAGGAGAGTAGGGTTCTACACTCCTTCGCGGCTTTTGGTAGGACATTCAAAATGTTTGTGGCATAGCAGGAAAACGAATTCAGCCCCATGTTTGTGCCAAATCTGGGTCGGACGTGATCCGTGGAGCTACTGGGTAGGTTGTGAGTGAATGCCCTCTCCATCTCCCCTTCAGAAGATCTCCATCACATCCAGCTGAGTCAGGCCCGTCTGTGTCCGATGGCCTGTATGTGCTTCAAAGGTCTCCAGCTCCTCCTCCTGACTTCCTCCACTTGCCTCCTTGGCTGGGAAAACGATCAAAATACGATTATTTAACTACATTAGAACATTTATAGTCAGTTTCTTAACCATCATAAACATATTATTAAGAATCACATTATTTCACCGATTTTATTCATTTAATAAAAAAAAATACTTTATGTCCCACTCACAGAATAAGCTAGTGGATTGTGGAATGATCCAAGTACCAAAACCAACACTAAAGGACTATGGTTCAATCTTCACATGATCAATTCTGGGCATGACATAATACGTGAACATTCAGCTAAAGTAAGCAAAAATGTATAAGGCTTGGGTGAATTGGTTGCATATACACCTAACAGATACTTATTAGATTAACTTGATAATGTCAGCTGCCACATTTGCAAAGCAGGCAATGTCAGGCTGACATGTAACAGTATATGTGTGAGTTACCCGTATAAAAATACTTCCTGTCCTCCAGCTGGTCACAGGTCCGTTTGATAGAGGCAGGTGGGTACACATTCATCCCTCCTAGATGCAGCAGAGACCACACACATTTATTTGAGTATAATGCTGTGATTTTACAAGTAACACGCTTTCTTTTTTAGTTATGTGCTTTCTCTTACTGTTAAGGGCAGAGAGGAAGGTCCTGAAGAAACGCTGGGTGTAGCCCTGTTCCTCTGCCTTCAGATGACTCACATGGATCAAGTGCTGCTCCGTGGGAGGACTGGCCATCTCTTCTGCTTGGGTGCGGTTGTAACGCTCACCCACCGTCACCACAAACAGTGCCACCCCCCGACATTTGGCCTCTTGGGCGACGTAGTTCAGTTTGGCCTGGTCCGAATAGGCTGTCTCCGACCCCACCACGGCTAGGAGTACCCTCTTCTTCCTGGGCCTGGTGGCTTTGAGCAGCACCTCCTTCAGGGTGTACTCTAGGGTTTGTCCCAGCGCTGACCAGCCACCCTGCTGCTGCATGTCCTGGACAACGTGCCTTTTCATCTGGTCATGGGTCTTGTAGGCTTGCAGGCCAAACTCCAGCTTGGCAGCCGGAGTTCTCCAGCTTGGCAGCTTGGCAGAGCGGAGTGATCCGCTCTGCTGGACAAGAGCCACTCTGGCCTGGTTATCTTTCTCGCCGGGTCGGGGACTGACAGCCAGCTGCTCCACCACAGAGCCCAACAGCTGTTGGACTCCAGCAAACTGGTCAGCCTGGATCTCCCTTGAGCCGTCCACCACTACAGCAAGGTCAATATCCACAGCCTGGGGTCCTGGGTTCTCTTGGATGCTGGCACACTCCTCTAGGGGTCTACAGGGATCTGAAGCACCAGAGAGTAGCCACTACTTTATAAACTCACCAGTAAGGTTAAAGAATAAAAGCAGCTGGATAGTATGGCCTTGTTATATGTTATTGATAGCATGTTGCAAATTACCTTTACTTGTACTATACATTAGACCTGTACTCAAATGATTGTGTAAATACTGTATTATGATTAGAACTATACTTCAATTGTTGTATAAATTGTGTATTACTGATTATTGAATTTCTTAAGTAAATTATCACATTACAGTAACAGTAAGATTACATGTATCATTACCATAGCAAATAGCACAGTGTCTGATCCTTCCCAGGTCAGTAGCCAGGTTGTCTGATCTTTCCAGCAATGAGAAGATAGAGCTGCCCGTGTCATCAACCTGCAACCATAAATATGTCACTGATTCACTGTTATGTTTGCTAGTAAAGGATCTACACCATGATTTTTTTTTTTTTTTTTTTAATATTTAATATGATATTGTTTATGTCCCTCAAACGTTTTCAAAAGGTTTGAGCCTAAATCAAGCCTCAGATATACTCATTCCAACTAACTTCTCTCTGGCTTATAAAGCACTTTTACCTGCAATACCACATTGTCCTGATTTGGCACGTGGCGCTATTGAGCCAGTTTGTATGCATGTTATATGCTGGTTCTGTGTGGAAAAAGTAAAAAAAAAATATATATATATATATATATGGCGGTGTAGCCGCCCCTATAAGTGGGGTTGGGACACCTCATTAGTATTAGTTTCCTGCACTGTGATTGGCCCACTTGGCCCACTTTCCTGTACTGTGATTGGCTGACTCTATTGGCTGACTCTATTCAGCACTGTGATTGGCTAGCGAGACACATTAATGAGCTTCCATCATTATGATGACCACTGTGATGACCACACCGCCCACTTCACACTGGGTGTGATTTTTTTTAATGTTGGAACTGAAAAACGGGAGTAACGTCACTTTCAGGGGCAAATCAGTTTGGCCTGTTTTGAGACCAATTTACATAAAACCCCAGATATGCTGTGAAAGCCTGAGTGCTCAAACTGGGGTATTTTTGGGGATAGAAGAGAGGTAGGGGAGACACACAGAAAAAAAGAAAAAGTTAAAATTCATGGTGTAGTCCCTTTAAAAGTACATTGAAAATTAGAAAAAGTGCTCCTCGGAGCACTGCCAGACCCCTAGTGGTTGAAATCTGAAGATCAGAGCACTACGTCACGCTAAGCTTGGCCAATCAAAAAGAGGGACAGGGAGGAAAAGAGGAAAAACTTTGAAAGGAGGAAAAACGTTGAACCGGGAGGAAAAACGTTGACCAGGAGGAAAAACGTTGACCGGGAGGAAAAGAGGGACAGACCGACAAAGCCTCATGTAGGCCGACCCCCTGGGTCTGGCAATTACACAAATGAAATATCTTTGGCTCATTGAGAGTCTGCATTACATCATGCGATTCACAAATGGGCTTAAAGGAGCATGCCTGATTACATGCCTGAACATGATTAGAGGACATAATGCACTTCAGAGGATATACTTATGGATCATTTGGTTCTGAAGTGAACAGCAGCTTTGGATAGCAGCCTTTCCCCTTGGATAGTAAAGTTGTTCTATAGTGAATTGAAGCTACATTACAATTTTATGGAACAGGACAACTTTCAGGGACCTGGATAATACAACAACTGGTTTGGATGGAAGAGGTGATTACTGAGGGGACAGAAATATTGCAAATAGACAAAGCTAATTAATTCTGATGGCTAACGATGTTCACCTGTAAAGCCTGGCGGATATTAGGGCTCTTCTTCAGAGCGATGACTGCAGGGACAATGTTGAAGGCCCGGTATTCCATCACTGCTGTAACGATGGTGGAGGGGTGCTGGGATGGTCCATTGGCGAAGAAGACCGCCACCTTTCTCATCCTCATTCCCTGCCGAATGCGCTTGAAGACATTCTGGCCGACGAAGCGCATGGCTGCACCCAGGTGTCGCTGGTTGCCCGTGCGCTCCAAGGCAATGTTTCGAACGGCTTCGATCAGCTGCTTCTTGCGCCGGTAGTCTTGGAATCGGATCAGGTACTTGGTGTAGGTGCTGTACGCCACCACAGCAACTCGTGCGCCTGTTGGGCAGTTGCTCTCAGCAATAGTTATGTCCTCCAATAGAGAAAGGAGGGCGGAACGTGATCGCTTAAATGCATCCTGCGTCACGTCCTCTGACATGTCCAGGGCAAAGACCAGCTCTGTGGGGTATGCAGGGCACACCGTCTGACCTAGGCAACAGAGAGGAAACATATACCACAGTGTATGGAAAACATTATATAATATGAAACATTATACAGTATGTGTACTATTCAAGGCTCTAAACTAATAGGCAATGCCCGTTGGTTATGCAAACCCGTTGTACCCGTTGTCAGAGTACTTTGTAGGACTGCAACTATCGATACGTTTCTTAGATATTTTTCTATCGATTACTTTTCCGATTGATCGAATAATCGAGAAGCATATTTTCGATCATTTGTTTTAGATTTATTTATCAACAAATTGACACAAAAATGGGAATAATTATATTATAAACGACTAAATTGATTAGAAAAATGACTGACCATTTAAACCCTATGTTATACTTTGTCTTACAACATTGACTTGTAGATTGCTATTTTCACTCTATCTAAATGCACTAGCAGTGAGTGAGTGAATGAGTGAGTGAGTGACCGGCGTAATTCTAGAACAGCCTGACTGATCGACATGAAACTCTGTCATATTGATGACTTCAGGGATCTCCATATATGGGCATATAAGGGAGACACACAGACAGATATGAGATTTGCGGATTTATAGATACGAATAACCGCTGATCCGACCGCCTTCCTACTTGGCACTGCACTCCCTTGCACACGGCAAGTTTGAAGTCGATCGTTTGTTCTGTTCTCGAGATATGCGATGGAAAGACAGACAGACAAACAGATAGAGATTCTGTGCATTTATAGATAGATGGATTTGTCATTGTGCTAAGAAAAAACAAACAAACTTATATGGTAAGTGTTCCTAAGTGAAAAAGAAATATACTAAATATGTTTTTCAGAAGTATACTTAATATACTATTTTTGTACTTTTTATAAATTACATTTAAATTGTCTTATTTTGGAAAGACTTAAGTAGTACTTAGTATATTAAAAGTTGAACTAAAGATATGCTAAAACATATCTTTAATATACTTTTATGTACTTTCCCCCCCAAAAAAAATACAATTTAATTACAAATGTACTTATCTGAAGTACAATTGCTGAAGTATACTATCATTACATTTATAATGCATTACAAATACATATCAAGTACTAAATAAATATATATAGAGTATATAGCAATTATGCTTAAAATATACAATCAATGTATTACAAATATACTTGGAGTATAAAATAAATGAATGTGAAGTATACTTTTAATAGTTTCAAGTATACTATCAATGTAATAATAAAGTAATTAAACTACAATCCAAATGTGCTAAAATATACTTTCAATGTAATAATATGTATTTCAACTACAACTTAATTTAACTAAATGTACACAGTTAGTTAATTAAGAATATACTATTATTACATTGAAAGTATATTTTAAGCATAATTGCTATGTACTCTATATTTATTTATTTAGTACTTGATATGTATTGGTAATACACTATAAATTGAATGATAGTACACTTTAATGACATCAGCAAAACTGTACTTCAGATACTATAAGTATATTTGTAATTAAATTGTATTTTTTGGGGGGCAAAAGTACATAAAAGTATATTAATGATATGTTTTAGCATATCTTTAGTGCAACTTTTAGTATATTAAGTACAACTTAAATGTTTCAAAACAACATCATTTAAATTGAATTTTATTAAAAAAAAGTACAAATGAGTATATTCAATATACTTCTGAGAAATGATTTTTTTTTTTTTCTTCAAAATTAACCTACACGAATGGAAGAGCAATGTAACGTGGAGGCTTGCGGTTTAGTTGTCTGTAAGAGCCATGACAACTCTCGGTTGGTGCAACCATCAACAACACACTCACGTTATATGCAAGGATGGGAAAAGGGGAGAGAGACTGACTAAACAAACAGACATTTACACTCATGGTTTTACTAACAAATTACATAAAATACCATAAATCACCAAATAGCACCACAACAAAACACTAAAATCAATGACCCATAGCATAACCCCACTACGCATTCCCATATTCAAATAATAACACAAATAGGAACAATAACACACATTTCCCAGCATGCACTGGGGCGCATGCTGGGAAATGGACTTCCTCTAGCCACCATAAATGTAATGATAGTATACTTTAATGACATCAGCAAAAGTGTACTTCAGATACTGTAAGTATTGTAATTAAAGTATATATATATGTATATTTGATTAAATAAAAATGTGCTTTTCAAAAGTGTATTCATATAATGTTTAATTTTTGTTTAACTTAAGTACATTTAATGTTAAATATATTTTAAATGATTATAGTATATGTGCTTTTACAGTATATTTATAGTAGATTATCCTCAATATGCATTTATTTTAAGATATACTATAATATGCTTATTAAAAGTATACTTTTCACAAAAACTATTTAAAATATGTTCAAGTATATATTTGTGTAAGTATGTTAATGTCTATTTTATTGAAGTTTCACTTAAGTACTACTTCCTAAAAGTACACTTTTCTTCAGTGCATTTATAGTATAAGGCTGAAAAAATATACAGAAAAAGCATTATACTTAAAGTTAGCTTTAGTATACTTTTTAAGTATACTATTTTGAATATGTTCCTGGATGCTATTAGTAATATACTTCTTAATATTATACTTGTAATATACTTGTTTTAAAGTGCATTCAATATATATTTCTACAAAGCACATTAAATACTAACATAAATTAATTTGTAATTTAGCACATTTCTTTTTGAGTTTACTAATGTGCTTTTTAGAAATATATATTAAATGCACTTTAAAACAAGTATATTACAAGTATAATGTTAACTCTTTGACTGCCAGAGTATTTTCATAAAGTACTCCCCCAGTGCCAGCAATTTTCGTGTTTTTTTATTTTTATATTTTGAATTTTTCTCATGAAAATAATTTAAGGACACATAATGTAAAGACCCAGCACAAATCCGCCACTAGAGCGCAGCACATGACAGCTTTGATCATGTCGTTGGGTCTCTCTCACCCTTCTTCATAGATTAGACAAGGAAAAACATGAAAACGGATGTGACGTCCCCCCCATTGTTTTGATCGGCGAAAATTACGTTGTGATATACGACGGCGATGACTGATCGTCACCCAGACCATAGATTATAGAAGAGAAACTGTCCGTTTGTCCGTCATACCGTGTGAAAGACCGTTTATTTACCTATTTTGGACGAAAATGACTGGGGAAAAGAATCAAAAACCGGAAACGGAATCCAGGTCATGAAACCGGATGCAGATGTCCGTGAAGTAAGTGGAACTCGAGAATAACATTGAATATTAAGCAGCATAGCGCAATCAGAGATTAAACAATGAACGCGCGTCCAGCGCGTCGAGCGCGTCGACGGCCAACTGGACAAAGTAGCACTTGACGCGTTATCGCGTCGTCCGCAGTCAAAGAGTTAAGAAGTATATTACTAATAGCATCCAGGAGTAATGTACTTCTTAAAATTATACTTGTAATATACTTGTTTTAAAGTGCATTCAAAATGTATTTTTTACAAAGCACATTAGCAAACTTTAAAAAAATATGCTAAATTACAAATTAATTTATGTTAGTATTTAATGTGCTTTGTATAAATATATATTGAATGCACTTTAAAACAAGTATATTACAAGTATAATGTTAAGAAGTATATTACTAATAGCATCCGGGAACATATTCATAAATAGTATACTTATAAAGTATACTAAAGCAAACTTTAAGTATAATGCCTTTTTCAGTATATTTTTTCAGCCTTATACTATAAATACACTGATGAAAATTGTACTTTTACGAAGTAGTACTTAAGTGAAACTTCAATAAAATAGGCATTAACATACTTACAAAAATATATACTTGAACATATTTTAAATAGTTTTTGTGAAAAGTATACTTTTAATAAGCATATTATAGTATATCTTAAATTAAGTGCATATTGAGGATAATTTGCTATGAATATACTATAAAAGCACTTAAAATATAATAATTTAAAATATATTTAACATTAAATGTACTAAGTTAAACAAAAATTAAACATTATCTGAATAGACTTTTGAAAAGTACATTTTTATTTAATTAAATATATATCTTTTGTTTAGTACACTTTTAACAAATGTGCTAAATGACAAATTAATTCATGTTGACATTTAAGTGCATTATAGAAATATATTTTTGAATGCACTCTGATTATATTTGCTAAATATATTTTGGCAAAAAATGCACTGTTAGTATGCTTTGACAAAAGTTCAAATTGACAATTAACATACTTATTGTGCTAAAAGTATACTTTAGCACACAAAAAATACATTATTTTTTCACTTGGGTTGTACTTACAGTGAAGTCCTTACTGACAGAGTGGCAAAATCAATAAACTTACCATGGTTAGGAGAGAAAACACCATCAGTTAGATCCAGAATAGAAGATTTCATCAGAGAATGTTTGTATACTGTATAGGTTTTAAATCATCACAGTGTAACAAGAAGATTGGTTACAGAGCCAATTATGAGTCAAAACATTTAACTCAAAAGTAAGTTTAGGTTGCAGGATAAAAAATATTCTGGCTCCCACAACTTCTACCATAAGGTTGCCCTTGAGCAAGGCACTTACTTGCTCATTCACCAGCAGAATACAGTACTTAGTAGTTAGACTATAGTCTTAATGTTTATTTGCCAAATATCAACATTATTACTGGATGTATTATTTGAACACTTACCACAGTTGTCTCGGATGTAGGTTATTAACTGGCATTCCTAAGGAAAAACACACAGTAGTCAAGTAAATGTCATATACTGTTTCATAACAGATCGCTGGTCCAATAATCTTGTGTATAAGACCACTTACAAGCATGGATCTTGCTCCTGCAGGGCCTCTAGGACCCTGAGTGGACAGAGAGAATAGGCTGTTTTGATTTCATTTTGGAACAATCACTTGATCACCACCACCTTCATCATTATTGCTATCCCCCAATCCATCCGTTTACCCATCCTGAGCCTAAACTATAATAAGTAATGTGAATGTGTCGAAGCATTATGTAAATTAGGCTTCATACTAACCGGATGTCCTGGATGTCCAATGTCTCCTTTCACACCTGATTTCCCTGGATGACCTGAATACCCCTGCATCGGTCCAGACAGTAAACAATAAGGAAATAATAAAATAGTAATAATTACTGTCACATATGAACGGACACGAGCGCACGCATGCGCACTCACGCGTGCTCACGCACACACACACACACACACACACACACACACACACACACACACACACACACACACACACACACACACACACACACACACACACACACACACACACACACTTAACACCATCACAACTAAACAGCACATTTTCACAAATTAATTAGCCATAATTACAGTACTGTGACACATTCGTTTGGTAACATACCCTTCTACCCAGGTTTCCTTTGGGGCCTAGACCTCCATTGGCTCCTTTTAGCCCACTTTCACCCTGGAGACAATTAAGATAAAGATGCCATTCAAAGTTGCCAAGTAACACAATTAATTTTTTGATGTATTTTGGCCAGTGAGGTTTTTTTTTTTTTTTACTTTTGTGCTGCACATTCACTTTGAGTGGAATGATCTTCTGGAATGATCCCTATCATGTGTGTTCTTTGGTTCAACTTATGTTATTTTCTGGTGGCCAGGGGATGAGAGTCTTGAGACACATATGCCTCCAATCATCCCCTGGAGCCTATTTATTGCTGCAGTGCCGTCATTGTTTTCTATTGAAACAGAGGCTGGTTGTGTCATCCTCTAAGGCAGCCAACCATCCTACTCTGTCTTGTGTTTTTACACAAAACTACACCTTATTTTTGCCATCTATTGTTAAATTATATCTCCATTATGAGCATGGATATGCTCTAAAAGTGTGAAAAACATATTTTTCATTTCATGTTGTCTTTAAGCAGGCTGGCCAGAGTCTTTCTCTATCTCTCCTACCAGGGACAGCGTTTGTGTTCGGTTGCTTGGGTTTATTCTGTACACTTACATTCACTCATTACACTACTGACTCTGATGACTGCACACGTCACCTTGTATACAGTATAGTTAAATAAATTACTTTAATTCATGACAAAAATGGGAAACCACACACAAAGGATAGATTAGAGCCAGTTCATGAGACCTCGTAAAGACATCAGATGCTGTAATAATACATTCATAGTTCACATTGGCTGTATCTGTAGCCCTTTGTTCCAGAAACATCACGGGACCTTGAATATCTTGCTTTCGGAGGATATCATTGCCAAACCTACAATCATCTTTGTATTGCAGTGTTGAGAATAAGGTTTAGATCTAAAACAATGGCCCTAACACTAAATCGGCCTCTGTGTTCTACTAACTGTACAATTTGGCATTCAAACAAAACATGCACTCCGTCATTGGTTAAATACATTTGAACCTCACTTTAGTGGATAATATCAAATATTAGATCATTTATATAATAAATTATAATGTTTATAGAGACAAAGTTTCTCATCTTTAAATTTCTCACTTAATTAATGAAAATGAATGAACTCACTGGAAGACCAGGATAACCAGGGAAACCAAGCTCTCCCTAGGAGGAAAAAAAACAGTGAGATAACAAGTCATTATTACAGAAAATAGATCAAAGTAAAACTGTATTTAAATTGAGATAGAATCATTATCATAGCATAGTGACAGTGATTCATCTCTGAGTAGCTGTTTGATGTTGAAAATAAATGAATGGACTACACCATGAATTTGAACTTTTTCTTCTTTTTTGTGTGTTTTTGGTCTCCCCTACCTCTCTTCTATCCCAAAAAATATCCCAGTTTGAGCATTCAGGCTTTCACAGCATATCTGGGGTTTTATGTAAATTGGTCTCAAAACAGGCCAAACTGATTTTCCCCTGAAAGTGACGTCACTAGCGGTACAATCCCTCCCGTATTTCCGTTCTAACATTAAAAAAATAAATAAAATAAAACGTTTTTTTTTTTACTTTTTCCACACAGAACCAGGGGATAACATGCATACACACTGGCTCAATAGCGCCACGTGCCAAATCAGGACATTGTGGTATTGCAGGTAAAAGTGCTTTATAGGCCAGAGAGAAGTTAGTTGGAATGAGTATATCTGAGGCTTGATTTAGGGCTCAAACCTTTTGAAAAACGTTTGAGGGACATAAACAATATGATATTAAATATTATTATTATTTTTTAATTCATGGTGTAGATCCTTTAAATTAAATCCATAAAGATTGCAAGAATGAAATCAATCTTGATATTTTCACACTTTTTTTTCTTTTAGCACTATAAATCAGGCCAGCCGATATTGGGGGAAAAAAATGTTTCCCTACAAAATGTGAGCAGAATTCTCTCAATAAGAACATTATTTTACTGCAGTTCTTTGTCTCTCTGTTAATCCATCTCACCTGCAGTGCTCTCCAAAGCCTTTCCAACTATGTTCCTGAATAACAGATCCAGTGCCTGAGCACCTATTTTACATAGCCAAAGGAAATTAAACGTTCAAATACTTGGAAACCATATACAGTATAATATCCAATAAATTGTGCAGCCCTATCTGAGAGTACGTGTTAAGATGAAGGACTTACCTTTGCTCCCTGCCTTCCAGCGGGTCCATAGCCATCTCTGCCATCCTGACCCTGAGAACACAGAAAACATAGTTGTAGAGAGTAATGGACAGATACACATGTATTCACATGCACATACACTAAACACAAACACAAACACAAACACACGAGTACAAGCACAAACTCAGCAATCTGGGAACCCAGAACCAAATGAGAAGGAAAAACAGCGCCCTCTGCTGTTTGTACTATCTCACTTGGCTCTGGGACAATGACGACGTAGCACCCGTGCGCAAGGAAACCGGGGTTTTGGTCTGCCTTCAGCGTTTCACTTCCGGTGGTGCGACTATGTTTTCATTCCCACTAACAATATGTCTACACGGAACACTAACACCACTTCTCCCAGAGAACATGGATCGTTTTGGTTATAAGCCCACTTGTTTCTATGATAAAAGAGCAAGTTAAAATGTGAATATCTTTTCGTGGTTTTGTCTGCTCCGTGGACGCTATTGTTAAATTAGTTTCGGTTGGTTTCGAGTGGGGAATGATCGGCGGACACGTAAATCATGGCCACTACATTTAATTGGGTAAAGCGCGGCCTGCTTCCTGATCTGAAGGCACGCCCACTTGTAGCCCAGTGTGTACACGTTATGACGAACCTTCACGACAGATTCCAACGCAGAGCAGAATCTGTTCTTGAGAGATTACAAACTCTGTAATGCATGATGAACAGTTCCAGGACCTAATTTGTGTCCTGACCCATGGCTTAAGAAATGCCGCACAGAAGGGTACACAAACAAACACAAGCAGTCACATGTTCATGCACACCATGCCTATTCTACACACAGAGCACAAGTCCCAACGTACCGGCGTTCCCCTGGGGCCCTCTGTGCCTGGCACTCCCAGAACCCCTGGATCACCAGCTTGACCCTGCAGAAATGCAGACGATGACGGATTGGGTGAGATTACAAGCCTCAATGAGGTTTAAAAAGTCCTTGACAAGGGGACGATGGAAGTGATGTCACACACCTTCGGTCCATTAGCTCCATGGCGGCCTGCTGATCCCTTGTTTCCTGCTGGTCCAGGGCCACCCTGCAAGAGAGTAACATTCAGTTACACCACAGGCTTACTTACACTAATGCCGGGATTAGGCTACAACATTTGTTGGTCTTTCACGATGGTCACCATGTCAGATTATGCCATTATAGTGCAATAAATTCTCGACGCGCCTTGGTCGGGAGACTGGCCACACTATAAGTACTGTATGATGCCGATTAATCATCGTTTGCATTCTTCCACAACGTTGCACGAGATCGGGGAAGCGGGTCAAGAAATATTGATAATCGCATACATCAAGTGCATGGTCTGATAATCATAGCACATATCATCTGATGCCCGTGTTTTTTTTGTTTGTTTGTTTATTATTGTGCTCTGTACCGACACTGTAAATACCCAACACAGACAGGAGTGAGTCAGGAAATAAGTCAACAAAACCGACAATATGAAACGTGTGTGTGCGTGTGTGTGTGCGTGCGTGTGTGCGTGTGTGCGTGCGTGCGTGCGTGCGTGCGTGCGTGCGTGCGTGCGTGCGTGCGTGCGTGCGTGCGTGCGTGTGTATTTATTGTATAATTATTGTCGGTATGGCGAGAGTATGTTTTGCACCCTGTCCGTCCATCTGTGTGTCCGTCCGTGTGTGTGTGTGTCTGTCTGTGAACAGCTAATCACCGGCACCGTTGGCCCGGCCACTGCGAAACTGTGCACACACACTCCCTGGATGCCAAAGCCGAACCTCTGCCCCAAATGTTTCAGATTGGCCTGTTATAGCACCACCAGGAGGCCGATTTGTGCAAAACACATCTTTGGATATCACTCCTACAGATTTTGTCCAAACCTCACACAAATTGGTACACAGTATCTCTATAGTCATGTGATCAACACGGATCTGTCCAATTATCCATATTCTATCCTGATTGGCTAAGATTGGCTCCCAAAGTTTGCAGGATTGGTTCGTTTTGAACAAAGTGCCTCAAATCATGAACGCAGCATGCGATTTCCCTAAAACCTTCCGCGCACATTCCCACTAGGCCGAGGAAGAAATGTCACCCATTTCACATTGGCCTGTTATAGCGCCACCAGCAGGTCTAATTTAGCAAAACACATTTTTGGAACAAAATGCCTCAAATCATGAATGCAGTGTCCGATTTAAAGGCTTAAGAATAAATGGTACCCTTTTCACATTGGCCTATTATAGCGCCACCAGGAGGCCACAATGACCTGGTGGAGACCTGTGCTCGGAGGAGCACTTTTTCTAGTTTTTTTTAAATAATTTTAAAGCAAAAGATAAGTTAAACTAGAAAAAGTGCTCCTCAGAGCACAGGTCTCCACCAGGTCAGGAAGGATATTGTGGGCCAGCAATGTTCGGAATTCGCCAATCAGGATAGAATATGAAAAATCGGACGGAACCATCTTGATCACTTGACTACAGAGATAATGGGTACCGATTTGCATGATGTTTGGACAAAATTTGTAGGAGTAATATAAAAAAGAAAAGTGTTGCAAAAATCTGCCTCCTGGTGGGCTACAATAGGGTAATGGTAAAAGGGTGATATTTGTTCTTCAACGTAGTGTGATGGGCCACTCCTGCAAACTTTAGATGTCAATGTTAGCCAATCAGAATGGAATATGAAAAATTAAACAGATCCATCTTGATCACATGACTATAGAGATCATGTGTACTGATTTGCGTTAAATTTGGATACATTTTGAAGGCTTAATATCATTTTTTCTTTTTTTACAGCCTCCTGGTGGCGCTATGAAAGGTTAATGTGAAAAATGCAGGGCAGATGTTTTTCCTTGGCCTCTAGGGAGTTGTGTGCAAAGTTTCACGCAGATCGGTGCAGTTATAGTTAAAAACGCAAATCGGCCTTTTATAGCGCCACCATGAGGCTGATGGGGAATGGTGGGAATGTGCACGTGAAATCTCACGGAAATCGCAAGCGGCGTTCATGATTTGAGTCATTTTGGTGAAAACGGACCACTCCTGCAAACTTTGGAAGCCAACCTTAGCCAATCAGGATGGAATATGGCAAATTGGACAGATCCGTGTTGATCACATGACTATAGAGATACTGTGTACTGATTTGCGTGATGTTTGGATAAAATCTGTAGGAGTACGGTAAAAAAAAAAAGAGTTTTGCAAAAAGCGGCCTCCTGGTGGCGCTATAACAGGCCCATGTGAAAAAATTGGGGCAGAGGTTCTGCTCTGGCATCCAGGGAGTGTGTGTGCACAGTTTCGCAGCGATCAAGCCAACGATGTCGGAGATTAGCTGTACACAGAATGACACACGGACAGACGGACACACACACGGACACACGGACGGACGCCACCTCTCGCCATGCCTTTCGGCCTGGCGGAGGCAATAAATACACAATTGGACTTTCATTAAACGCATTCATTCAGTGTAAGCAGAAACAATAACATCTATTTCTTGGCAAATTCATGTACAGTCAGCTATTTTACACTTCATAAAGAGTGGCATGTTGAGATGAAGGGCATACTGTACCAACCTGAGGTCCAGGCAAACCGATTGTCCCTCCCATTCCATGCTGGCCTCTTACTCCTCTGGCTCCCTGTGGATAAAGTGTATGTGGCACAATATGGTGATCTCATACACCCCTAGGTCCTAACTCTGGACAAACACGTTTTACCAAGTGTTGTTCATGCATGACACATTATGAAGTTACACATTTATAGTTTTGTTCATTCTGAATGTGTAGTGGCATAAAGCCTATGTAGTGGCGAGATCCTATGTAGAAGAGAAACCTATGCAGGGGTGAGATTCTATGTAAAGTTAGAAGGCCTCTAGAGCAGGATATTGAGTAAAAGTATTCATGCACGAAGAGTAGCTGGGGAAGCAGCAATTTCTGGGAAGGGAGCCATAGAAGGTCCCATAAGAGGGTGATAGCAAGTATACAAATATACAAATACAAATGTTACTTAATGTTACTGTTAATACCAATGAACTCTCTCAGAATTAATATCATGTCAGAGCAAACTCTGAAATTATCTGAACAGAGGTAATTTACATAATTCACAATAACATTGTTATGTGCCTGATAGATTGAGAAATAACCAGACATGGATCAGGAAGGAGGGGGCCCGACTAAAGGGACTGAGTCAGATAAAAAGTGCATAAATACTGAGTAAAGAGATAAGTAGACATATTCGAACAGAGATGAGCTCGTGAGCACTGCCTGCTGCTGCTATGCTGACTGCACGCAAATAAACTGAGATTGAATGAAGATGCGCCTCGACTCATGTCTTTTCATCGATACACCTGGTACAAAGAGTATCCTAAGTCTACAGGTATCCACTTCAAATGCAAACAATGTCATACAGTATGCTAAATGTCATATATCATTATTTGCTAAGCAGGGCTGCTGTAAAGTTTACACTGTGGCCGTAGGTCAGGGAGTTTTGAACATGGCTTGTCTGTATGTATGCATGTCTGTCCCCGCAAAAGTAAACAATCACAGCTCATGCATCTATGTGCATGATGATGACATGAAACAGAAGCCTTAACCACTTGAACCCCAGCATCCATATTCTGGGGGGAACATAAGCCAAAAATAACTGATCTACAGGCTCACAACGCCTCGCAACGTGACACGTCGTGATCTTGTAGATCTGTTATTTTCGGCGAAGAGATTTGGTGTAGACATCCAAGTACAGTTGTAACTCAAGTATGTTTCTCTAAGTGGTTAACACTAAGATGTCTGTGTGGGGCATGTGATAACATTGTTTTGTGGATGTGCTGCGCATGTATGAAAAAGGCATGGGGGAGTAGGGTTATGTTAAAGAATGCTGAATGTTAATTCCTTGTAGCAATGATGTTTGTATAGCCCAGGAATTTAAATGACAGCGGCTCCCATAGCTGTCTAAATTCACATTAAAATAATAAAGTACTAAGAGCATGCATGCAGCCAAACCACATCAATCAGCTTATCAGTCAGTTTTATTTTAGGCGGCCATAGCTGAGTGGTTAGTGAGCCCGCCTAGGGAGCCAGAGGCCCTGGTTGGCCCAGGTACGATTCCAGGCCACGCCAGCATATGTGTCGATGAAATGAAATTTGTCCCTGAGCAAGACTCTTAACCCCTAATTGCTCACAGGCCCTCATTGGAAACAAGCCCGCAAGGACTTTCATGAACGTCCTGTTAAAAGGAATTATCCTTATCCTTAGACCCCATAATCCATATAGTAGTGTATTGCCAAAATATGAGTTTATTTCATAAGCCTGCGACTTATAAAATAAACTCTCTCTCTCTTGTAATTGGCTAGTTCGTATGCAAGCATTGCGTTAGATATTGAAGGAGCAATTGAAGCAAAACGGAATGGTTCGAGGCAGAAAGGTGCGCAGACCTTAGATATCACACCAATGTCTCGCCCCGGCCTCCCCTGGCTCTATGACTAACACGGCTGCTGGCTTAACGGCAGAACAATAATGCCTCCCATTCCATATCTGTACATTTTATACAGAACAGCGAGGCAGTATAACAGAATAAAATTCCTTTCTTGAACAGGCTATGCATAAGTGGCTATTGACACAGACACACGTGCTTGAACACCATACACAAAGATCACACATTTAGAGTGCTGGGAATCCCCACAGTTTAACATCTGCCTCTTGTTCCTCAGAATAAAAATACTTTAACCAGCCGAAACAAGAGTCAAATCAGCCAACCCTGTTTTAGTCAAATTCTCTGTTAATGTACATGTTAATGTACCAAAGGATGTAGCTATTTGTGCTAGGATCGACTGCTACAGTATCTTCATACTGGACTTGAATGACTGGCTTATGAAAATTGCGGCCTGCCTGAAACAAATGTTTTCCCCTCTTTGGTGAGCAACGTGTTACGTGGTTGTAAAGCAAATTATATATTAGGTTTCACAATGGCCTACCTACATTTTAGGCTTTACACATACACTGCATACTATATAACTTACTCTTCATCACCATTAAAGCTTTGATTCATTTTAATAACTTTTTCAGTTATTATATTTAGTTATTTCTGCCGCTCCAATGAATGACCTTCACCTGAACCTCCCACTCCACCGCCACACCACCACCAACACACCCACACTGACACAGATGCAAATGCACAAGAAAACAATTAAGTCATCTCACATTTGGCAGAGTACTGGAACTTACTTGGAATTTCTTAGGAACTGCAGACATCTGTCTGCAGTTCCTAAGAAATTCCAAGTAACATTTATCACCAGCCAAATGCAAGTGTCAGAACAGCCAGATCGGGGCAGTAAGCCATTTTACACTGCAAGGAGACATCCTATCTCTATCAATCAATGCTATAATTGTTTTGAAGTTTTAAATACTGACTTGTATTTTTCTGCAAAGGCGAGTTATACCACAGAGATGGTAGTTAAGCTAACGTTTACATTTTTGTTTTGCTCTGAACTGAATTGGTCTCATTGCATCTGGCATCAAAGGCAGGACAGCCTACCACACTGACCTGGGGTCCTGAAGGCCCTGGGCTCCCTGGAACTCCCGTGGAACCAGCTTCTGCAATTGCCCCCTGGACACACACACACACACACACACACACACACACACACACACACACACACACACACACACACACACACACACACACACACACACACACACACACACACACACACACACACACACACACACACACACTCTCACACACACACACACACACACACACACACACACACACACACACACACACACACACACACACACACACACACACACAGTAAGACCCACCGCCTGAAAAGGGAGCATGTATATGTAAATGACCAGTATGAACTAAGGAGATTTATTACCGTGGTACCAGGTGGTCCTTTTCTTCCTTGTGGACCCTACAGGGCATGGGGACAGAGTTAGTTTGTGACTGGGCAGTATGGTCTGTCAGCACAAGTCTACAAATGTAACCAAAAGGACCCTTGTGGGTCAAATGGCCATGTGGTTACATTTGTCAACTAGAATATTCGCAATTCTGGGAAATTGCAAGTGTGGTTGCACCGACGTGAGTCGCGGGTTGGGCGCCGCCGGGACTCGAGGAATACGCTGGGAGGAATACCGTCGGAGGCCATGCAACGTGCGATTCAAATTCTGAGCTGATCAAATCCTGCGTTCGTGATACATGGTGTTTTGATTTTAGGAAATAGGCCCCTCCTACTAAAGAAATAGGCCCCTCCCACTAATTCTGCAAGCCAATTACATTGTCTCGTCACTCCTGAGATCACTTGTATTTCATTTTGAGAGAATTGATCCCCCCAAAAATCTGGTTTTGGCATCAAACGGTTACATTTTGCGCATTTGTGGCGCCCCCTATGGGTCAAAGTGAAAATGCTTGACCCTTGACATGTGATTCAAATTTCGGTTTGATTGGACGTTTTGTTTGGCTAAACAGGCCCCTCCCACTAACTTTGGAAGCCTATTACGGACGAACGGTATGGATTATCACATTTCCGCTTACATATGTTTATCGCATGGGTCCAGAGATCATGTGTACCGATTTTTGTGAGATCAGGACAAAATCTGTAGGAGGAGGAGCAAAAAGTGTGTTGGCAGAAAATCTATACAGACGCAAATGGGCGTGGCCCATTCAATGGGAGTTTTTGCATTTCTATCTGTTTGTATTTGTGTCCCCATGAAAATATTGCAGAAGCAGGCGGTATGCCTACTTTGCTGTGGGCAGGAGCAGGGCGGTCAAAAATAAACTGCAGGTGGGACGAGTTCAAACCATTACAGAAGTGGTCAGAAATCCACCGGGAGTGGGATTAACAATACAGTATCTTATATTTTGCTTGCGCTTTTCATTGTGTGCGCCTGGATAATGTATTTTCACTTTTTTCACTTTCATCTCACTACTGTGCGGAAAAAACTCTGAATTCTAACTATAAGATATCAAGTCATAAATGTAATTCAGGCCTTTTTTTATTGTTAAGCAGTGGTGGAAAAGGGTACTGCCTTTTATTTGTTTTGATGCTTTATAATCACTAGACCATACCCGTAGGGGGATATGAGCACCCAAAGTGTGCAGTTTGGCTTATGCGCTGAGAACAGACAGTTTATCAGGGATCGAAAGTGAGTTTCTACTGTGTAGTGCAGTGGTTCTCAAACTTTTTCATGTCAAGGACCCCCAAATTGACACTTGTTAGACCGCGGACCCCCATTTGAAAAGATATGCGAGGGACCCCCATAAGAGAAGATTTTTTTACGGCTCTAGCAGTGAATATCAACCATTTTAATTTCAAGGACCCCCAGTTTGACATGCGTTAGGGCTACGTACCCCCATTTAATGGCATTTCTATCTCTTGGACCCCAGTTTATATCGTAAAATCTATGTTAATTTAACTCTGAGAGTGTACAAATGGAACCAAATGGACCCGTTAGAGTCCATTTGGTTCCATTTGTACACTCTCAGAGTTACAGACCCATAAGGGTCCATTTGGTGCCTAATCTATCATTTAGCTGGGGACCCCCTGGAACTCCCTCAAGGACCCCTGGGGGTCCCCGGACCCCACTTTGAGAACCAATGGTGTAGTGTGTACACACACACGCACATCCCGTCGTGTAGGCACAGAACACACACAAACACCCGCGCATATACAGATCTAACAGGCGGAGCCGTCCCCCGTCGGCCGTCGCCAACACACACGCGCGCGAGCCGTCGCGAGCGCGCACAAACACACACACACACACACACACACACACACCACGGTACATCCTCATGCGGCCCGTCGCGAACACACACGCGGGCGTCGCGCAAACACAAATAATGCATTATGTACATTGTGACACGTGCCTCCCCAACGTGCATGCGCACGTGCGTGTCCACGCATACACGGCCGCGGACCCAAGTTGTGGTGCGATCATCTCCCCCCCACCCACACACACCACGGAGATGAAATGTGGCTCCCTGGCGTAGGCATGTTACTCGGCCCCCCCCCCCCCCCGCCCCGTCGCAACAACACACACACACACACACACACACACACACACACACACACACACACACACACACACACACACACACACACACACACACACACACACACACACAGAGAGATCCGTAAGAATGCACTCAGAGAGTGGGCGGGGTCTATGGTGTAGAAGCAGGCTAGCTCACTGGCAGCGTGTGAAAGACTTTAGTGTTGCCATGTTGGCCTATTGTAAGCGGTAATATTGGTGGTAGTGTGTTTTGGCGTTGGTTGTGAAAGTGCAGGTGGGTGTGGGGACGCGTTGTGAGCTTGTAGATCGGCTGTTTTCCAAGAGGCAAGGTATATGTGTGAAGGCGCTTCGTTTGGCTTCTTTTCATAGACCTTGTTGCTTGTAGGGTTCGTTTCGTTTGGCCTTGTTTTCATAGACCTTGCTGCTTGTTTCTCGCGCGAAACCTGGCAACGGGCACACACACCAAGAATCCGACGCGCATGCGCAGTTTGATCTCCCAAGACACCAAGACACCAGAGGTTAGTCAAATTATAGGAGGATTCTAATTTTTTCTGAACTATTAACTGTTGATTTTTCTTCCATGCATCAAATGTGCTATAGGACACAATAGGTAAAAGAGGATACAAAACAAAACAAAAATGAAAGGTGCGCTCTGTGAAACGCATATATCTGCCAGGCCGAGTGGAACTCCCTATGTCTATGACATCAGTCGCCTATGACATATGAATATATATGTGTGAAATAACGTCTGAAATCTGAAACCCATTGAGCTGGAACACAATGGGATTTAAACCTCAGCCTGGTACACAAGAAGTCAATAAAATGTTCCCAAACAGCAGACATGTGACATCTGGTCATCAGGGTGCGAATTATGGGGATCCTTGAAATTGAAAAGTTTGAGAATCACTGACTTAGGGGGTTTAGATTCTTAAATTTAGAACTTTAAATTCTCACCGGGCCACCTTTAACTCCACTCTTCCCATGTTTGCCATCGTCTCCTGCATCTCCCTAGAACAGGAAAAAATATGTGTGATTTGTTAGTAGCATGTGATAATTCCAGTACACATTTTAAAGGCATCTGGGTTCTACGTTATCCTACGGAGGGGCAGGGAAACATGCCAGCATAACGTTTATGCCGGACTTTGCATGACGTGTGTGCAGAGCTAAAACCAAAGCCAAACCTCTAGTCCTATCAATTGTCAGCCACAATGTCACCTACTGGTAAGCCTGGGTCCCCGGTTTCTCCTTTGGGTCCCGGATCAGTGTTGTCCACACCCGCTTCACCCTATTGGATGACACAACACAGATTCTTACTTTGAAGATTTTCATTGAGCTGAAAAGACCATGGCGCTATGGCCCAGTAAAGGCGTGCAAGTTGAAGTCTCTGCAATGCTGGTGGGTTACAGATGTGCAGCTTAGAAAGGGAAATGAAGTATTTCTGTAAGCATACCAAAGATATCATGTAACCACATGGCTAACCACATAAAGCATAGAGGAGGGCATGGGGTCACATGCATGTCTTGAGTGACAGGAGAGCAGTGGTGGAAAGTAACTAAGTACATTTACTCAAGTGCTGCACTACAATTTTGTACTTTACTTAACATGAGTATTTCCCTTTTCCAGTACTTTATACTTTATACTGTACTTCAGTTACAAGTTAATTTTCAGATTTTGATTATTAGCACAAAACATACATTATCCACTTAAGACCTAGCCGATCTACAAGCTCACAACCTGTGTGAGCTGGTAGATTACTTTACTTTAGCACTTTAAGCATATTTTGATGCCAAAACTAGAGAGAGGAGAGAGATGAGGGGGGTGGGGGGGTGACAGTCTGTGCATGAGAGACAAATGGAGGAAGACAGAAATAAATAATGAAACACGGAAACATAGAAAGTAGCAGAGTGTAAGAGAGTAGCTATGCCCCATTTGTGGGGCACGATATACTAATACTTTACCTTAGTAGTGCAGCATTCGTATTATACTAATCATTAAAGTATGTTTTTATTTATGTTCATTCATTTATATTTATTTCCCGTCCACAAATAGCTCTACCAGTAATGCTACACAGTGCATTGTGCCACAAAATACTCAAAACATGGTTAACATGTTTATGTTTGTACTGTACTGTATTCGTTGCTGTCCGGCAGAAACCAGCTAACTCCATTTTTTCCATAAATCAGTGCTATTGAACACCCTTTACGTCTTTGTGTTGATTAAAAAAAGATTGAACCAATGAAAAGCATTAAAAAGTGCTTCTGACAAAACCAGCTAACTCCGTTGGATCCTCAAACTTTCTGCTAAACCAGCTAAGTCCAGCAAAGGGGGGTGGAGTTAGCTGGTTTTGCTGACTTCAGCCTCCACCCCCTTTTGACCTCCAACCTCATTGTGAGCTTGGAGGTCCATTCAGCTGTTCTTATCAATGATGAGCAAAACCACCTAACTCCACTTTTTGTTTTGTTTTGTCATTTCCTGAAAAATTTACATTTTGGAGTTAGCTGGTTGCTGCCGGACAGCAGAGATATACACTAAAGCATTGGGACAGTGAGACAGACGAACTGATTTCGTTTTCTTTTTCTTTTAACTCACCGGGTCTCCTCTCAGTCCCTTTTCACCCGGTACCCCCGGCTCTGCCCAGATACCCGGGATGCCCTGGGGAAGTGAAACAAATCAAACTGTAGGGACAGGTCAGAGGGCAAAAGTAATTGCCACCGAAAAATTATCAATCACGCTGCAGGCAAACCCATCTCTGCTGAAGATACTACATTCATACCATAAGAGCTTAAGTGAACAAACACGACTTCCTCCAGCAGCCAAGATATAGAGATACAGTAGAGATAGTGTAGAGATACAGGGATATACTGTGAAGTATAGAGATATAGATATGTAGTGAGATATGTAGCCTATTGCTTAATATTCACTGCTGTCTCCTACAGCTGGAAACCACATACTATAATCATACTACCTTTGACTTGACCGATTTTTTTTTGGTGTTGCACTGGATCATTTAAAATTAATTGAAATATCCGATCTTATCATTTGTTCAGATTAAAGTTAATATTAATACACTATGAGTTGAGACTATCAGCTGTCAGGTTTGTGTTCGAAGGGAGTTCATGTTGGTACATTTTAAAGCGGTCCTACACCATATACTTAAAAAAGAATGTAATTAAAGATATAATAGGTCCATAGCATGAATTGTTTAGTTTGGGTTGAATATAGGTAAAAAGAAGCAACTGTTGAGTGGTGCTCATCTTTAGTAATAAGAGAGAGAGAGAGAGAGAGAGAGAGAGAGAGAGAGAGAGAGAGAGAGAGAGAGAGAGAGAGAGAGAGAGAGAATGAACATAGTCTCTCGAGCAGGGGTCATCAATATGTCCGTAAAATCACTTGGTCTCAGAGAGCATACTGTACATAACAAAGAGAGCCTAACCCTGTCAACAAAGGATATGTAAATCCCGCTATGCATGATGGGATTGATAGCCCTGTTTACTATCTTTGAATGAGATCCATTCAACTGGTCTGTTCTCTACTGAAGAGTTTTAACTTGACTTCAGTTCTATAAGCTGGAGTGTGTGCCAGAATGAACATAGTCTCTCGAGCAGGGGTCATCAATATGTCCGTACACGGACACATGTGTTCGTGGCAAAGACTTGGTCTCGTCCGTGGCACATTTTAGTTTATTTTTTACACACCATTATAATGTTCTTATTTTGATCATAAGACCCAATTACTGAATGTCAGTCTCCAGGTTTTCTTCAGAATATACTGTATATGACACTGATTTACTATGTCTTTATGGCACATTAGGAGTCCAACTAATGTGCCATAAAGGCACATTAGTTTAAAGCGGATGCCCCGGCTCCCCCCACTTCCATTTATATTTTTTTGCGTTCATTTTTTAAAAATATTTTAAAGACATTTTAAAATATATTTTCGTGAACAGAAGTTGTCTGTCTTGAGAGACTAGTATGAACATGAATGAATAAATAAAAGAATGCATGTATATTTACTGGGTTTCCTGGGTTTCCTCTCTGTCCTGAGCCGCCACCAAGTCCTGTTAGGCCCTGCAAACAGACAATAACAACTTAAAGACGGGGTGCCGTGATTTTCAGTGATTCCACCCCCCCCTTAAAACATGATCATCAAGTATTATGGTTATACTAGGAGGAAGAGTTTTTTTCAAAAAAGCGTACAGAAAGTGTTAAAATTATGTTTTTATGTGGACACGCCTCCAGTTCATTAAGTATACCTGGTTCTCACCTTAGCACCTCCCACCTGTCCTAGTCCCTCCTCCTCCTCATGCCCACACCTGCTGTGTTATGATAATGAGGGGGAGGGTATATTTCTACTGTGTCATTAAAGCGCTGTTTTTCTATTGGCACGTTTGACCCTCAAGGTTTCAGCCTCCAGGAAGAAACTCAAAATAGTCAGAGAAGACATAAAACACCATAAAAACACCACCAGAGGGCTTAATGAAATTCTATCAACCTCATAGACACACGAAAAACTGAAAAAGTGCAAAACCATAGCACCACCTCTTTAAGTAGGAGACATTGACAAACATTAACAAACCGTCTGCTTCCTCAACACGCCCAGTCACTTCCTGGACACAACGTAAATAAATAAATAAAAAAGTATACACTGCTGCCCTAGAACAAGCCAAGACATTGAGCTACAATTGATTGATGTGGTGAGGACTACAGAATAGACAAAACATGCTGTATTTTATTATTGAAAAGTCAACATTTAAGGTTTTGTTCCAATGGCAAAGATAGCCTCTTTTTTTATGCAAAGAATTAAAATGTAACCACCTGAGGAAATAAAGAAAATGAATGCACTCAGTAGGGCAGTATAGGGTGTCACTGTCAACCTCAAGGATTTAAAAACAAAATGTAGTGTTTGATGGTAGCACTGAGCTGTCAGTGGTTCTCAATGCGGAGTCCTTACGGGGGTTCTAAGGGGGTCCTTGAGCGAGGGGGTCCCCAGCTTAATGATAGATAGTTAGAAACCAAATGGACCCTTGCAGGTCTGTAACTCTGAGAGTGTACACATTTTCTGAACCATTCTTCAGCTCCATGGTCACTGGACTAAATATTAGACCCGATCGTCAAAAGCGACACAATATTCCCAAGACGCCCACTTAGGAGACCATTTGTAGGATTCGTGTACCATTTCGCCTCTCGTGGCTCCAATTTGGATGGTGTATCTTCTTAAAAATCAACCATCTTTGATTGGTGTAAACAAACAGCTGTGATACAGTAGGAAGTAGAACGGAAGTGGTTCTACGCATGCTTGACTGGTCTATCTGGCAATGCGTCACACCGCCACCTAGCCACCTGGCATGTAACATCTGGCCACTCTACAATAAATGTGTTTTGAACCATATCAACCTGACTGTGTCCCTATGTCGGAGGAACCAAGCCACAGAGGTGGCTGGTAGCATAAACCTTGTTAAATAACCTCCCCGTGGAGGTAATAATAACACAGACAGACAGAGATTCCAAGAATTAGCGTAATAGAGATAAAGAACTACATAGTCTTAATTACCTGTTCACCATTTACTCCATCAAGCCCATGCTCTCCGTCATCACCCTGCAATGGCAAAATGGTTCAAAGATGTTAAAGGGATATTTCACTTTCAAAAAAACTTTTGGTCATTTTATCGTCTACTCAGGCTTTTGTGAGCCCCCCAGACAGTTTTTAAGTTGCTTGATTTAGTATTTAGATATTTGATAATCATTTTATTAGACACGCCCCTAAACCCATTATAACTTCAAACTCAATTTTTAACCTGTTAGATTCATCAAAAACACCCGTCCTTGGTTCTGCTGACTCACCCTGCCCTCCTAATACGTGAGGGGGGCGTGTTTTTTCGATTACTTTTTTCATTTATTTTATTTTATTTTTTTAAAGTATTTAATTGTTTTCATTTTCCAAAAAAAATATATGAAAAAAGCACGGCCCCCTCGCGTATTAGGAGGGCAGGGTGAGTCACCAGAACCAAGGACGGGTGTTTTTGACGAATCTAACATGTTAAAAATGGAGTTTGAAGTTATAATGGGTTTGTATAGGAAGGGGGCGTGTCTAATAAAATGAATATCAAATATCTAAATAATGAATCAAGCAACTTAAAAACGGTCTGGGGGGCTCACAAAAGCCTGAGTAGACGATAAAATGACCAAAAGTTTTTTTTAAAGTGAAATATTCCTTTAAGTACTTGTAACTGTTACACATTTAAAACCTATTTTCTTTTCTTCTCTTTTTCCAGCTGTCATGACCTTTAAACTAGACTTGTTAAAGGTATTTCACACTACATGCAACATGTCTTATAACTTCCTTAGATAAATGAATTTGCATTCCAAATGAGTCAATCACTCACTTTGTTTCCCCGGTGGCTTCGGTATCCCTGTAACATACACACAGATTGAAGGCAGCTAAAGTGGTTTAGTTGCTCAACACACGTGTGTGAGTGTGTGTGTGTGTGTGTGTGTGTGTGTGTGTGTGTGTGTGTGTGTGTGTGTGTGTGTGTGTGTGTGTGTGTGTGTGTGTGTGTGTGTGTGTGTGTGTGTGTGTGTGTGTGTGTGTGTGTGTGTGTGTGCGCGTGCGTGTGTGTGTGTGCAGCAATGTACAAACACTATGTACAACAAATCCCAAATACCCCTGATGTCGTTTTTGTTGACACTTGTCACAAGGAGGTTCTGATTCTGGAGGTGGGCTGTGTCTTTGATCAATACATGAACCAGGCTTTCCAAGATAAGCATTCTAAGTACCAACCGCTACTGAGAATCATAACAAACCTTGGGTACAGATGCAGATTCTCTGTACTCATATTTGAAAGCCTGGGCCATGTATATAAGCTGACCACGAGTGGCCTAGCAATCGCTGGCATGACAAAAAGCAAAGCCGAACAACTTGCGAAATATTGCTCTGTTTCAGCTGTTATAGGCTGTTTGTCTGTGTGGAGGAGAAGGTGCCATGTGTATCCTTAGGGACCATGAACTATCAACCCCGTTATATTTGTTTCCCTGTAAATTAATTGTAATTTGTGGATTAAAATAAAGAATTACAATGTGTGTGTGTGTGTGTGTGTGTGTGTGTGTGTGTGTGTGTGTGTGTGTGTGTGTGTGTGTGTGTGTGTGTGTGTGTGTGTGTGTGTGTGTGTGTGTGTGTTTTATCATCTGTTGTACCTTCATTCCTCTTCGCCCAGCACAGCCCTGTATCCCCTGAGGTCCAACTGGTCCAGGTAGACCTCTGTCACCCTGGGGGTAGACACAGACAGCCACAACAAGAGGTCAAGGTCAGACAGATCAATGCATGTGGAGTGACTCTATATTGAAACCTTGCGGACAGCTTCAACAGTGAGTGGGTATCCAAGCCCAGTTGAAAGAAAAAACAAACATTTTCATAGACACTACATACAGGGGTCATCACCATTCTGGCTTGTGGTGGACATTTTGGTCAAAAAAATGTTTTTGCCACAGACATACAAAATGAGTGGACAACTAGAAAAAGTGCTCCTCGGAGCACAGGTCTCCGCCAGGTCAGGTACGTTATTGTGGCCTCCTGGTGACGCTATAATAGGCCAATGTGAAAAGGGTGTCATTTCCTCTTAGGCCTTTCACGGCAATCGAACCTCAATTCATGTTTTGAGGCTTTTGTTCCAAAAACATGTTTTGCTAAATTAGACCTGCTGGTGGCGCTATAACAGGCCAATGTGAAAACACGACGGACAGAGGGACGGACACACGGACGGATGGACGGACGGACGGGGTAAAACATACTCTCTCGCCATGCCTTTCGGCCTGGCGGAGATAATAATATTACCAGAAACACATAAAGAGCTAGCCCTGAATGACCATAACAGGTCTGTAACTTTGAGAGTGTACAAAATGTGTACACTCTCAGAGTTAAGGGGGTCCTTGCAAATAAAACATTTGAGAACCACTTGTACTTTTTGTTGTTGTTTTAGAACCACTGTCCTAGTGGACTCCTAACGCCATAGTGACATAGTAAATCAGTGTCATATTCTGACGAAAACCTGGAGACTGACATTTAGTAATTGGGTCTTATGATCAAAATAAGGTCAAAAAGAAAATCTTTGCCACGGATACATTTGTCCGTGTACGGCCATATTGATGACCTCTGACTACATAGCATGTTGCATGCTTTCTTGGCCAGGTATGTCATGAACAAAACAAATAAAAATGGAAGGACAAACACTTACAGCAATTCCTTCCTCTCCTGGGTAGCCAGGGTGGCCCTTTGGCCCGACCTCGCCCTGTTCAAAGGGAAAGACAACAGGTGAGGAGCTACAGTAAGACACTATTATTACACCATTCAATCGCCATTTACAGCACTCAACCAAATCTGTCACACTGACTGTCAAAGGTCAGCACATAAATACACAAGAAACCCTGTTGCCTCATACACAAGTACATTTTACAGTTCACAGCCACTTATTCCCATACCCTACTAGCATATCATCTATTTTGCTATATATAAAAATGCAGTGTGTCCCAATACGTATACTTTGTCCCACAACTGTGTTGGTCACAGGATATAACACATTTTCAACTAAAATTCAATTGAAAATCTGTTCTCTTCGGTGAGTGACACACTCGTTATGACAAAGTATTAAATAAGCAATATTACACTTGAGGTGTTCTTTACTGTTATTATTGCCACAGCCGTGATTAAGAGGGGTTAAGAGTCAAAAGCAAGTCGATTTGAGGAATGTCCAAGTACAAGCCAAAGATGGCAAACTTTATGTGTACAATTACAAGACAATGTAACCAGCCACACTTCTCATACTGACACTTACTAAAGTTTTACATGTAAAAAAATATAGTAAGAAACCAGTCATACCAACAAACACCTTTATAAACATAATGAAAACAAGCTATAATTTGGACATCAGCCTGTATTCAAATGTATTTTATTTTCATTGATAGTTTTTATGAATAGATTTTCTCCCCAACAATAGACATTTAACTTTATTAAGGGATGAGACAAATGGCCTGTATCTCCATTCATCAAGAACTGCTCCATGAAAACTCTGCTAAAAGCATTAGCTAACTTAGAGTATGTTGCAGTAGAAGTTTAAGGTTTAAAGTCATGCAAGTTACAGTCACCTTTGACCCTGAGATGCCCCGAGATCCACGAATCCCTATGTGTCCAGAGCACTTGCATGTAACCTTACAGCAGTCTCTATCTGCCACTGTGTCCTAGAGAGAGATAAACAGCAAAATACATTCAATGGGAGGGAGAGTAAGGAAGAGGAAGAAAGAGGACAGAATAAAAGACAGATCGAAGGTTGTCAGGAAGTACGAAGGGAAAGAAAGATAATTGTGGTAAATGATTATTAGGAGGTGGGGGACTGTCATCATCAAGGTTCTCCTTTGAAAGACAATCCACATTTACCATCACCCACCATTATTAACTTTTTCCTTTTGACATTACCCTTAGGACCAAATTTTCACTCCTCCAGACTGACAAGCTGACACAAGAAACCATTTCTGAAGAGACAATAACAACATACTTCACGTGTTGAAATGTCTCATTTGCAAATACAAGGCCATTATTGAGCACAGACTTAATTGTTTCGCAAAACCACTGCAAACTCACTTTCGGGTTTTAGGGCTACGGTACAAATGTTCTATTGGGCAATCTTGTTCCATTAGAAGACTAAAGTGGTCAAGGTAATAATGGCTGTAGACTGACAGCCACAACTTACAACTTGTCTCAGCATGGTGCTGCCCACACTCTGCATGCCAATGCTGAGAGGAACTTTGTAGCCAAACCCTCGACCAAACTCCACCATTTGCAGTTGGCCGGCATCTCGGGCTCCCTCCAGGGCAACTATCAGTAGGGCACTTATACCTTAGCGAACAAGACATGATATTTAATTAATGCATTTGTTCTCCTCTTACAGAAGATATAAATAGTTGCATCATGCCATGCATGTCAACACATAACAACATTTCTATTGAGGAAATGCACTGAAAATATAATATTTAAATATACTGTATGTACACTGATATACAGTCTAAGTATTCTGTGTATGTGTTCTCCTATTGTATTATACCATGTGTACCAGTATACATATATATAATGTAATTTTGTAAAAACAGCATGTCTTTGTACAGCGCTAGCCTCGCTTAGCCAGCCTAAATATCACAAGCTCAGTTTTTGAGTTACTTTGTTTGGAAAATATCTACTGAGTATCAATTGAGCCTGGCAGCTGGAAGTCAGAAGATATTAGAGTTGATGCTGCTATGAATTGGTTTGAATTGATTGAAGGCCTTTCTGGAATGAGAAGATGTTTATTTTCTTTCTTATGGGCTTTCAACTGGGCTAAAGGCTGATCAAAATCAGCCAACTGTATGCAAAGTTATTTTGGTCTACACCCACTGATGATGCCCACAATCTGCCCATCAAAGCAAATGCCTATCGAAGCAAATGCCTACTGAGCCTTGCCCAACCACAATCAGGGAAGTGAAGTTTATGGGCTGGCTTTGCAAGGCTAGTACTTATGCCGACAAATGTGCTATATTACCATCACATCTGAAATCAAGGCATTTAATAACAAATTAAACAATAAATGATTATTATTGTCTATCCAACCCCAACACCCTTTGTCCCATAAAATCGGTTCTGCTGTCCTGAAAATGTTTTGATCTGGTCACCCACCCTAAGTCCACCATAAAACTCAACATCACTTATATATTATTTTTAGGTTTGAGCTCACCACACAAATTATAAATTAAATATGAGTGTATACGTGAATAATAATGATTGAGATTCTCTTTATCTTTTACCAGATTGATGTAGAAGCTCTGATTCCCTCTTCAGTTTCATCACGTCTTCATCGAGTCCATCTGAGAAGATCACTAGCACCTGGTGGGTAACAGTAGCATTGTCACATTAGATTGGTGCTAATGGATTAGGTACAATCCTGATGAAAGGTTTGCGCAATACTAATAAAAACAGGCCTATCACAATTTCTTAATTATTATTTCTAAATTACTGGACACACAAATAAAGTGTATAAGGACATTGCCAACATTTACTTCAATACCAAAGAAAGGTTGATAGGCCAGTACATCGACAGTGGTGGTAGTGTGTGCAAGATTCTTTTCAGCATACTTCCAACTCACCTTCACACCAGCATTGGACTCTGTCCTAAACTTGGCTCTGAATGAGTGCAGCAGATCTGTGTTGAAGTAGGTTGCCTCAGACATCTGCCAGGCCATGACCTTCTTCACCACCTCATCGCTGTAAGCTTCGAAGTGGTAGTTGTGTCCATTACGGCCCCACACGCTGTATGCAAAGTTGGCAGAGACGAGTGGGGGTCCAACGCAGCACAGGCGCTGCAGTGTGGACACATAGTGGACGATCTCTGGCAGGAATGTTTGGAGTATGGGGTGACCGCTGACCAGAGGCTGGGGTGTGGGCCTGTTTGAAATGTCGAATCCAAAGGCGATATCTATGCTGCAGCCTATGGGAGAAAAGACAAACCATTTGCTTACTTCCACTCAGTCAATGTCACACTTCAGGCTCTGCTTCTGGAAGAGATAGAGAGATAGAGACAGAAACAGATAAAGACAGAGGGGGGGGGGGTTCCACAGACCAACTCACCATGTCGTTCACCGGGTGTGGATTCGCAGATGGTCTTAACCACCTTCTGCCTGATTTTGGCCAAGGAGCCAAAGTTCTGCACTGTGAATAACCTCTCGTGCTTATTGCCAGTGATCTGCAGTAGCTCCATAATTTTCACATTTCCGATGCCAATGACAAACACCTCTATTCCCTCACGTCGAAGGCTCGCGGCCGCAGCCTCCATGTCATCCTGCGAATCACCGTCAGTGATCAGCACCAGGTTCTGGGAAATGCTTTGTGACTTGCGGCCGCCATGTGATGCTTGAAAGTAGTCCTTAATGAACTCTAGGGCAAGTCCGATGTTTGTCCCTCCTTTGATTTGCTTCATGGCGCGGATGTGTTTGTTCACTGCTGCTTCATTGTGGAAATCATTGAGGTAAAACTCCTTCTCAGGTTTATGGTGGAACTTGGCAACTCCTATCCGGAAAAACTCGTCACTGACTTGGAAACTCGACACCAGGTCTGTCATGAATGTCTTCATGATCGTGAAATCACTGGGGTCAATACTTTCGGACTGATCAGTCAACATGACCAGGTCAGCTTTCTTTTTCTCACAGGCTGCCAATACAAAAACATGTAAAGATAAATTAAGTATGTGTCTGTTCTGTGGCAGTGGAGCAGGGTTCTTTTGAAAATTATACTATAATTGTATATTAATTAGAAAAATCTATTTAGAATGTGAAGAACATTTGATCTAAGAAATGTTTTCTACATAAGGTTTTACAAATGTAAGGGAAAGCAATGTTTAGTTTATAGACAAATAGATAGAAAGATAGATAGATCTCTCACCTGGCTTAGTGTTATTGCAGAGGACATGTGAAATATTCTTATATAGACCCTCTAAAGCATCAAAATCGTTCACATAGAAAACCCTGGATGTGTCCCCACCAGCCATGATCTCCAGCTGAGTCTTGTTTGCTTCTGCCACTCCAATACTGAAGACTCGGATGCCATTGTTTCGTAGTGCATTAGACGGCTCAACTAAATTGTTGCGGTTGGTAGCATCGCTATCTGTGATCACAAATAGAATCTGGGGCACGTGTAAGGCTCTTCTGCCACCATTTGCTTCATTAAAATATTGTAAGGAATATTTCAGAGCGTTGCCTGTATAGGTGTCACCATATGGTGACTGCAGGGCCTGTATTGCCTTCAGAACTTCTTTTTTGGAATAAAACCGATTCAGAGTGAAGTCCACTTTGGGTTTGTTGGAATAGAGAATGACTCCAAAGCGTGTCTGCTTCTCGCCAACTGTGGTTTCCTTTACTACGGACTCCATAAACTTAAGCATGCTTTTGAACTTGGGCTGAGTGATACTCGTGGATCCACCCACTAAGAAAATCATGTCAGCAACTTCTGTCTTCTTACATTCTGTTTGAAAACAATTGGAGAGAAAAAAACACAGAACTTTAATCCCAATGCCAATTAGTGTTTTGTCATGATAATAAATCAGTACATTAGTTTTGGTGCTATTTTTGAAGAAATTATGATAAATCTTTGTAAAATATGTTCGCTTTCAGGAAGAGCACATAAGTGGGACTGCCTTTTAGTTTTTAACTACAGTGCCAAACCAATCCGGAGCCCTCTCACCTCTCTTTGGTTCACACATTTCCAACGCCAATTGACCTTCCAGGTCCTTCAACCCATCAAAGTCCTTCAGAGAATACACCCTATCCTGGGTGCCACTGATCTCCTGCAGCTGGGTGGAATTGGCATTGACCACTCCAATTGCATAGACTACCACCCCCTTGGCCCTCAGAAACTCAGCAGGGCCCTTGACCTCATCCTGGGACTCTCCGTCCGTGATAACTATAAGTCTCTGTCCCAGGTCCGGACGACCTCCGGACCTGGGATCAAAGTACTGAGAAATATTATAAATTGCTTTGCCAGTAAGTGTGCCGCCACCAATCTGTTTCATATCTTCTATTGCTTGCGACATCGCAGATTTGTCAAAGAAACTGTTGAGAGGGAATGCAGGTCTTAGAAAGGTGCTGTACTGCATGACGCCGACATGCACCTTGTTCTGACCAACATGAGACTTGCTGACAAGTGATTTCATGAAGACCTTCATCTTCAGAAAGTCCCCTGGATCGATACTACCTGAGCTGTCAATCAAGAAAAGGAGGTCGCCTGGTCTGTCTTTGCAGGCTGTGGGGAGAGAAATGGAAATTTTAGAAGAGTGTTCCACATTTTCCTCTTGAAATGATGTTACCTTTACCTATTGCATTACGAGGAGACATATGCTTTGTCTCCTAGCACATAGTAATAAGCTAACAGTGCTGTTGTACTCTTAGATGTACTGTAGCTAATACAGCTTATTTAAATCATATTTTTTATTACAGGCAATTAGGCATGTAGCGATTTACCGTAAATCGATTTAAATCGATTCAAACGGGTGACAGTTTAAATCGATTTAATAAAAAATGAATCTCGTGTGAAAAATAGCCAGAAGAAACATTTGGACAGGTTGAAAACTTTTGTTAAACTTGCAGAGTGACGTTGTACTTGAATGTTGACATGAAATAATAATCCTGTTTAGTGTTTCATAAGCGCGAGCGTGAAAAAATAAAAATACACCATGGAGTGACGGCGCTGGTAAACAAACACCGACACGTTGAAAGGCTAGGATCATAATACCAAGGATTCGACAGTGATGTCACTAACCCGGAAGTAGCACGGACGTACGTCATTACGGTCAAAGCTGGTTATAAAGATACCAAGGATTCGTCAGTGATGTCACTGACATGTGCAAAAGAAAATACACGATCTTTGTAAGAGTTTTCAGTCATTTGCTACTGAAAAGAGGATAAGAGAAAACACAGTATTGTAAAAAATATATATAATACAAGAAGAAAATACTGGATTTGTGTAAGAGAAATATTTTTTTATTTAAAAAGAAAATCGTGAAAATTTGTATCGTGACCTCTAATCATGATTCGAATCGTATCGTCAGTTGAGTGAATTGTTACATGCCTACAGGCAATACATACTAATTGTCATTTTAAATTGGAACGTATTAAACATGGAACATCAAAGCCATCTGTAAAAAACGAAAAACTAACAAACAATCCAGCTCTTTTACCCTCTGTGGTACAGATTTCAGTCATGATGTCATCCTTGATTGTTCTAAGGGCATCAAAATCATTAACCATGAACATCTTCTCTCGGCTGCCAGCAATCTGTTGCAGCTCTGTCTCGTTTGCACTTTTCACACCAATGGCATAGATGATGATGCCTTGGGTTCTTAGTATCTCTGCAGGAAGCTTGACCTCGTCTGTAGACTTCCCATCCGTGATGACAATGAGGTACTTTGTGGCATTACGGGTGACCGCTGCTTTGTCAAAATATTGCTTCATAAATGACAGCGCAGCTCCTGTCTCAGTACCACCGCCTGCATTCCAGATGTTCTCAATTCCCTTCTCCAGTGACTGGACGTCTGCGTAAGCTGTCAGGTCAAATTCTAAGTTTGGTGAACTTGCATACTTGGCGACGCCCACGCGGACAAATTGTGGCCCGATACGCAATGTATGGACAAACTCCATCATGAACTTCTTCATGTCCTCAAAGTCATCATTACGGATGCTTCCAGATTGGTCAATCAGAAAGAAGATGTCCGCTTCTTCAATTGCCACACAGCCTACAAGGAGAACAACAACGTCACTTATAAGGATTCATTTATATGCATTCCATTCTGAGCATCACTATATCAATTTACTAAACTTAAAGGAGTTCCACCTGATCTTCATATGCTCTTTATATGATGGCACAATTTCAGTCTACTCACTCTGTGTCTCATTGGTGGGCTGTGTGGACAGTTCAGAAACCTACCTACCAATGACATCATCGATGGGGATTCTAAGCTAATAAAAACTACAGCCTTTCTCTTCCCGGAAAGTTGAAGCCATTGTTCTTGCATTAATAAACACAAACAAAATCTAAATCTTATTTGACATGACCCACCCTGCCTACCGATGTCACTGGTAGGCAGGTTTCTGAATTGTCCACAGTCCTCCGCTGACACACAGACTTGAGAAGACAGAAATGGTGTCATCTTATAATGAACATTAGTGATGATTATATGAAGATAGGTTGAAAATGGTTGAAAGTGGTCCTTTAATATAAAATATATTTTTATTTTGTTGAAATCTGAACATTTAAACACTTTAAAACAACATTAACAGCGGTCTCAAACCTTCTTTGATGGTTGATCTTCGCGTATTGATCGTGATCGCGTTGTGAAAGATGTCAGTGCACAGGATCTTTTGCATACTCTGCACCAGGGGCTTCAGTTTGGTAAAACTGTCCACTATAAACACATAATTCCTTGGAGGATGAGTGGCCATCTCCATTAGTTCATTCTTATTAGCATGTTGGATCCCCAGACAGTACACAGTGACATTAGATCTACGGAGATCCTTTGCCGCTGTTGTCACGTTGTCTTGGGATTCACCGTCTGTGATAATAACAGCTACCTGCTGGACACCCATGCTTTTCCTGCTGCCTCGCGCCGCGACAAAGACGTTTTCCCTAGCAAACTTCAGGGCAGCACCGGTATTCGTACCGCCTCCACGGTAGGGTAGGATCTTGATGAAGTCAAGAATATCACTCTTGTCATCAAAGGAATCAAGGTAGACGTGTGCCAAGGGCCTATCACTGTACGAGACGATGCCAACTCGCACCCTTTTTTTTACGACATCTAGGCCACTCACAAAATTGTGCAGAAACATGCGTATCAGCTGGAAGTTGGGAGTTCCAATGCTGTCTGATTCATCAACGATGAACACCACATCTGCCAGTGTGGCTTTGTTGCAATCTGGTAAAAAAAGAAAAAGAAAACAGCATATGCTTTTTGTTAGGGTAATTCATATTGCTTTGTTCCAGACCTCTAAACTTAGAGTAACTCATGCATTATTGTCTACCTAAAGTGGTAAAAGGATGTGTAATCATTTTATTATGGTGAAATTAATTCTGTAGTCTGGGTTAACTCAGTAACACAGCGGTTGTATTTGTGTATAGTTTAAGGAGAGTAAATCAATAATGAATTCTCCTAATTAGGGTAGACGGGGGAAATGTTTTATATAAAATTGTTTTGTTTTATATGGTAAAATTTTTTTTTTGTAATCACATACCATAGACTATAGTTATACAAATGTTACATTACAGTATGTATGAGGGTGTTAGTATGTACAGTACTAGTGTGATAGTTGTATGCATGGCTTGTATGTACTGTAGGCTCGTTGGACACGTTGTTGGGTGTACCTAATGAAAGGTCTACACTCTCGGGCCTGATTTATACTTGGCTGTGGCAGTGTTGTGCCCCAAAAATAGTGGAGCTACAAGCTCACAATCCGTCGCAGCCTGAAAATAGCAGATCTACAAGCTCACAATGCATTGCAAAGTGTTGTGAGTCATCTAGCTGTGACATGTTTTAATAACTGTCTTTGTGGAAAGAGGACTAATGTAAACAAGTTATATTTTAACTTTATTGTGTTTTCCTCAACATTTTCAACGAATGTATTTGTCGCGTGTATGTGTATGCTTTGTAACTAAATTACATGTATTTTCTTATGTCAAATAAATGATAACAAATGATAAGGATTCTCACCTGCAGTTACAGTGGCTGCATCGTCCTCAGTCTCAAAGAGAGACTCCAGTTGAGGTGCAAAGTTGGTAGCCATCCCTCCACCTGGAGCCGCACGTGGAGCCATTGGACCCATTGGACCCATTGGACTCGCAAAACCAATGTACCTCAAAAGCGTAGCCACTGCATTCATCTCTCTCTCTGGTGCAGAGCCCAATGCTATCCCCAGCACTTTCACCCCTTGAGACTTGACTAAGCGGGAACCCTTAATCACAGGATCACTTGAATTGCCTCCTGACACAACAACCAGGAACTGCCCAAAGCCTTGGTCTTGTCGTCCGCCAGCCGCACTGGTGAAAAAATGTGTGCTGGCAGTCTCTAGTGCAAGACCCAGGTTGCGAGGTTCGTTGGGTTTCAGACGGCGCAGACTGAAGCGCTTCACAGCAGCCATGGTCTCCGCTTTGGTTGCGTACTTATTGAGAAGGAATTCAACACTGGCATCTTTGCTAAACTGGGCCAAACCAATGCGGTGGGCAGAAGCTCCTATGTTGAGTTGGGAGGTCAATCGGCTCAGAAGCTTCTGGGTCTCCTGAAAGTCTTCAGGTGACAAAGTACTATCGACTAGGAAGAAGATATCTGCAAACCTTTGGACCAAAGCTGTAAAAGTGTAAAAGAAAGAATGAAATTAAACAGATATAAAATGTATGAACACACAACAATTATAAGGAGGGAAAGTAAAAATGTCACCCTGGTGGTAGCGTTCCTACAGTACCTATACTACTACTAGACAGAATGGCTTCAACTAAGCAAAAACAACTGCAAATACGAAATGGACAATAATTTGTTTATCACATATCCGTAGCCTACTTACTGGCATTTGATCAACACTTGGCTGAAAATATGGCAGTATACTCCTGGCGGGCCGTGCCTTTGCTTGTACGCAGCCATATAGTGAACCGTAGAACCCCCCCCCCCCCCCCCCATTAAATGGATGGGTCAGATCCCTCTATCTGTGGGAGCCGCAGCGCCACCTACTGTACATTAATATCAGTAAACTTATTTAATGTCATAAACAGAGTCAGGGTGCAGCTATTGTGCATGTTGGCACAGTGAAAAGGCTCTGCTACTGTAGCAGCTACACCAAATGGAATGGAACCCTTAGTTACACCATGTTGCAGAGATCTTTGCAACTTGCCAAGAAAGCATTTCTGCGAATAACCCCATTTGAGTTCACACACAAAATCTGCTAGCCAACTATAAAAAATAAAAATAAAAACACTTTCTGCTATTTCCTCTCAGTCTGATTGTTTTCTTTTCTAAATAATCTCTGTTTAAATCTTATGTTTTGGCTGACGCTGTATTTCATGGCTGCCTGAACCCAAAAGTATAGTATTTGGAATGAGAAGTACTGCATTAATCATGACGATTAGAACAAAATGAATGATTAACATACCAAGCCTTTTATCCTCCATAGTAGTGCACACAGTCTGCAGCAGACCATTCGCCAGACTCTGCAGAGCCTGGAAGCTGTCAATTCTGTTAGCAAAACGTTCATGGGGCCGGTTGGCGATGGACTTGAGTTCATTCTCCTCAAAGGCCCCCACTCCTATGGCAAACAATATGACTCCCGAGGATTTCCTCAGGAGTTGGGCCGGCAGGGCAACATCGTCAGCCGACTCCCCATCTGTGATCACCACAGCAATCTGAGGGACCCTCTCATCAGCACGGCTTCCCGCCTCCTTCGTGAAGTAGTGAGTCTGGAGGAACGTGAGGCCCTTGCCCGTGGAAGTGGCTCCCGTTTTGTAGGGGAGGTTGTCCACTTGCTCGAGTAGAGATCTTTTGTCTGTGTGATCCTTCAGTAGGAACTCCTGCCGCGGCTCATCGCTGTATTGTGCCAGACCAACGCGTACTTTGTCTGGACCGATATCCAGGCCTTCAATGATGCTGTGGAGAAACTGCCGGATCTCCTGGAAGTTGTCGAGGCCGATGCTCGAAGAGCCATCCACTAGGAAGACGATGTCAGCCTTGGTGGCTGTGGCACATGCTGCAGAGCAGGGACAGTGGTGGAAAAAGTAATCAAATGTTTTAATAAAGTAAAAGTATCAATACTGCAATGTAGAAGTACTCTGTTACAAGTAAAAGTCCAGAATTAAAATTGACTTGAGTAAAAGTACAAAAGTATTGGTATCAAAATGTACTTAAAGTACCAAAAGTAAAAGTACAAAAATAGTAAAAATGAAAATAGCAGATCTACAAGCTCACAACGCGTTGCGATGCGACGTGTTGTGAGCTTGTAGATCGGCTATTTCTAAATAGCCTAGGTATAAAATAAGGCTAAAGTGGCTAAAAGTTGTATAATGTAATATTTTATATCTGCAAAGTAACTAGTAACTAAAGTTTTCAAATAATTGTAGTGGAGCAAAAGTACAATATTTGCCTCCGAGATGTAGTGGAGTAGAAGTAAAAGTATAGACAATTGGAAATACTCCAGTAAAGTAAAAGTACCTCAAAATTGTACTTAAGTACAGTACTTGAGTAAATGTACTTAGTTACTTTACACCACTGAGCAGGGACGACACAATCAGTATTTGGAATCACAGGTCTAAATCTACTTTCTTGAATGGTCACTTGACTGTGGAGCAGAGAGTGTTTAATCAGTGCAAGGAAATGAGTGCTGTTGTATTAACTGAGAAAGATGATGGGTTACCATCACAAAGACATTTCATCATCACTATTTGTTTTTGTCTTGTTCACGGTCCACATTGTCTCTAAATAGCCCAACAAAAAAACGATTTATTTTAACTATAACTTTTTTCTGTCATTGAAATTACAAATGTTGTACAAACCGTTTTTTTTTTATTGTTTTGGGGTGAGTGACCTCACTAATACTTAACACTAAACTACATACCTTACATACTTTAAATGCCCAGCAATCTGTACCAACATATCCTCTATTGTGTGTTACAGTGAATCTCTTAATGCTTTGCATAGTGAACAAACAATAATAAAAAAAACACGCGCAAGGTTAGTAAAGGTGCTCTATAGGTGCTCAAAATGTAATAAACATGACAAACTCACCAATTATTGCTGTTGTCTGTGTGTGCACATGTTATTGTAACATGTGTGTGTGTGTGTGTGTGTGTGTGTGTGTGTGTGTGTGTGTGTGTGTGTGTGTGTGTGTGTGTGTGTGTGTGTGTGTGTGTGTGTGTGTGTGTGTGTGTGTGTGTGTGTGTGTGTGTGTGTGTGTGTGTGTTAATGTGCCCTTGGATATTGTGTGTAGTGGTTTCACAGATGTATACAATGAGCAGATGTAATGTTGACATGAAACATTCGTCATCGTCAGGATACTTTATATTGTGGTATGCAGGAAGTAAAGTCATATATGGGCAATCATACACACCTGTTTTCTGAGCACTGTTGCCATAGAAACATGCGGCTACAATGAGACTAAAGAGAAGGCCCCATCTCCCCTCCATGCTGGAATGGTTCTCAAGTTTCTCTCTTTACCTACAATGAAGAAACACTGTGTACAATGAATGATTACATCAGAAGGGCTGTCATGAAAAATTGTTATTACAAATGATGGCATATACAGTGCAACATATATTGCATACTGTATTTGTATGGGCTAGTGGGACTGAGTCCCTAACAATGGCTGTACTTTATGTGAAGCCATTCTCATGTGTTCACTATGTTATAGTCCATCATAATAGTTGATCAACTGTGACGCGTTGTGAGCTTGTAGATCGGCTATTTTTGGCAAAGAGGTTTGGTGTAGGGAAAAAAAGAGAAGGACAGAGACAAAGGTCAAGTTTACTAAATATTCAGGGTTTAAGTGGTTACGTATCCTAAAATACACATGAATCCAACATATTAATAGAAAAGATCATGTGTAAACAAAAACAAACAAAAAAATATTAATTCACACAACACTGATGATAGTGCTGTCAAACAAGTCTATGAAGCTATACGAAATCTATGAAAAAGTTGAATCTACGACCACATTTTATACAATATGTAGTAATGCTTAAAGGGATATTTCACTTTTTTTTAAATGGGGTCTTTTTGTCGTCTACTAAGGCTTTTGTGAGCACCCCGGACAGTTTTTAAGTTGCTTGATTTAGTATTTAGATATTTGATATTCATTTTATCCTATACAAACCCATTGTAACTTCAAATTCCATTGTAACCATGTTAGATTCATCGAAAACACCCGTTTCATTAAAAAAAATATATATATCTTCATTTCTTTTGGAAAATGAAAAATATAAATGATAAAATAAATGAAAAAAACATATTACATATTAGGAGGGCAGTATGAGTCACCAGAACCAAGGAAGGGTGTTCTTGATGAGTCTAACATGTTAAAATGGAGTTTGAAGTTACAATGGGTTTGTATATAAGTGAAATATCCCTTTAATGCTTAAATCTTTCTTTCAGCTCCTTGGCGTCCTTGGCCTGAAGAACGTTGAAGACCCCTGTTATAGTCTTTATACAGCTGGTACAGGATTATTTAAAAAAAAACATTTTATAGAATATCTAAATACCGTCATATCGCATTGTTTCCTGTCTCTGCTTTACTAACAGTGAGATTTCTTCAAAATAATTAATTTTCTTTGAAGAAACACGACATTCACATTGGATAAGCTATCATATACTGTATAAATCAACAGCACTTATCCCTGGTTTGGTAACTACTAACTACAGTATTAGAAGTTAGCATTTAGTTTGAATGCCAAGTGGGCTGTAAAGGGTGGTTATTTGGCACATTACATTACATTACAGTCATTTAGCAGATGCTTTTATCTAAAGCGACTTACAATAAGTGCATTCAACATAGTAGGCAAGAAAACTACTAATCACCGAAGTCTTAAAGTGCATTCTCTTCTAAAACAAGCAACTACAGTACATGCACATGTAAGTATACAATTAAGGAAGTTGTGTTCGTATCCCTCAGGGGATGAGTAACCATGAACTCGACTCCTCAAAATGATATAGGACCACAGGGAACCCACAGGGATTATCCAATGACTGTGCATGACATACTCTCCAATCTGGTATTAGGGATATAAATCAGTAGATAATGCAGGGGATGTTTTCAATGCATGATTTCTAAAATGTGTGCTTGACACTGTCTGTCTGTCTGTCTGTCTGTGACCGTGTCTGCATTTTCAAAAATGGCATGTGAGCAAGCAGGTTTCTAAAATTAGAATTTCTTTCCTTCCTTTGGTAATCATGAACACTTTTTTAAGTCAGTCTCCCTCCTGGTGGATTGAACATGCCAGGAAAGATGAAGAGAGCATTACAATGCAGTAAGAGAGAGATTATAGACTCTACGGTCAGGGTTCTGGGGTTTCAGAGGACTAAAAGCAAATGTATCCAACATTTTCCACATGGAATACACAGATAATGTCAAAGCTACAGTATAGTGTGTATTAGAGATCCAAACCAGAGGGGTTAACCTAGCAATGTAAAGTAGAGTAATCTCTATAGATTATTAGTAGAGTAGCAGGTGACTGCGAATTATTGTAATGCAATGCAATTTATGCAGCAAATGCATTATGCATACCCCTTTAATGGTATGTTCCACCCATTGGGGTAGGCCTACAGTGAATTAAATCCATAATCCCTGACCTTAAAATAATGAAGAAAACTAAAATGTTGCCATAAGGTAACAGTTTATAGTGCATGTACAGTAAGTGTTGCCAGAGCACCCTTTTTGGGACACGCTGGTAGATGCATCAACCACATACAGTAATCACAATGTCAACCCAGTTTGATTGTGGCCAACGTCCTGTGTTGCACCTTCCCCCCTCTCTGTCCTCTCTGTCCTTGCTGTATTCCTATATCTCTACAATGTGTTGTCTGAAGAGGAAAACTAAAGGTGTTGCCAGAAATGTCTGGAAACAGGAACAGGAAAGAGATTAGTAAGGAGTCAGACTAAAAGCTCCAGTATCATCCCTGACAGCACAACGATGAAACGAACTCTGCAAACTCAAGTCCTTGTGTGTGGTCCATTGCTTACTTTAGTTCAGTAAAAGGGGAATTTTGGACCACGGTTTTCTTACCTTTTCTATGATGTTATGATATCTTAGGATGAATGGTAGGCCTACAGTCAGAAAAATGTCATAACTCCATCCCTGGTCCGCCACAGCTTAAAACGTGCGCCAATAGGCCTTGCGCTAGATCACGTATTTCAATAGCTTTTTCTTTTTCTTTTTTTTTTGGTGATATCTGACGTTCATAGTGACAGAACACTATGCAAGCGAAAAAAAAGAAAGAAAAAAAAAAAACGGAAGTCTTGCTAGACGAGATTGAAATCTCGAGATTTCAATCTCGTCTAGCGAGACTTCCGGGTTATTTTATTTTATTACTTTTTTTTGCATAGTGTTCTGTTACTATGAACGTCAGATCTCACCAAAACTTTAAAAAAGCTATTAAAATATGCAATCTAGTGCAAGGCCTATTGGCGCACGTTTTAAGCTGTGGCAGACCCGGGATGGAGTTATGACATTTTTCTACTGTACCATTCATCTTAAGATATCATGACATCATAGAAAAGAAAACCGTGGTCCAAAATTCTCCTTTAGCAGACTCAACATTTGACTCAATGATCACTAATCCACTCTGCCCCCCTGTTGTACCATTTCACAGTCAACGTGATGCTGCTGACGCGTACTGAGTACTGACAACACTCTTTTAATCACATTTGGAAAATACCAGAATCAAAAACTGGCAGACATTTGAAATATTACGTTGTCATCTTAAGAAGACAACTCATAAAATTAAATTAAATGTGACTGCACCTCCCGTTGTCCTGCTGATTGGCCTATTCTCCTCCTGGCTTTCTGGTTGTCATGGTTGTCTCTCTCTCGCTCTGCGTGCGTGCGTGCGTGCGTCTCTCTCTCTCTCTCTCTCTGTGTGTGTCTCTCTCTCTCTGCGTGCGTCTCTCTCTCTCTCTCTCTCTCTCTCACACACACACACACACACACTCACTCACTCACTCACTCACTCACTCACTCACTCACTTACTCACTCACTTACTCACACACTCACACACTCACACGTCTCTCTCTCTCTCTCTCTCTCTCTCTCTCTCTCTCTCTCTCTCTCTCTCTCTCTCATCTTCTCTCTCTCTCTCTCTCTCTCTCTCTCTCTCTCTCTCTCTCTCTCTTCTCTCTCTCTCTCTCTCTCTCTCTCTCTCTCTCTCTCTCTCTCTTCTCTCTCTCTCTCTCTCTCGTCTCTCTCTCTCTCTCTCTCTCTCTCTCTCTCCTCTCTCTCTCTCTCGTGCACACTCACAACACAGGTACCTGCATGCTATGAATGCAGGTGCATCCTAGGTATTACATGTATTTTAGTAGACCTACTGTCTTTCACATTTGACTCAGGTCCTACCTTGATAAGAAAGGATACCAGGATTCACTCGTTCACATCACTGAAAAGAAGAGGGGATAAGATGTATTACCCTATAAAGCACAACATTAGCCTACATTCTTTTGCACATCCTTTCATTCATATGCGTTGATAGTGATATTACAACAAACTTATGACGTTGTGACAGTTTTAAGAGAACAGAAGTCATGTTCAGTATCATGGAATAATTGAAAACATTTTCTGTGAAGTTGCTTGTAAATATTGGTAGTTGCGGGTTGCAGTTTTTTGGTCTTGTTTCTAAAGTGTAGTTGCTTATCTGGGTTTCTTCACAATTTTTAAATTATTTTAACCGGTGGTTCTCAAATATTTTGTAGGCTAATTTGTCCCTATAACCCCCATCTGAAAATGTTTTGTGCAGCTGGAGCCCTGTACCAGATAGATGTGTGTTCAATTCAATTCAATTCAAATGTATTAAAGTGTCAAATCACAACAAGTTGTCTCAAGACACTTTACATGTAGAGAAGAGACCCGACAGTCCCACCCTGGTCCCTGAGCAAGCAATTTTGCGACAGTGGCAACGACGTCAGGCAAACCCTAGGCTCTAGGGTGGGGGCCTTCTGCCTCGACCGTGTCGGGGGGAAAGAAGAGAGAGAGAGAGGGAGAGACAGAGGAGAGACAGAAAGAGATACAAGTAGTAACAATAACAATAGTAGCAAATATAATAGTGTAAGATAGTATATGATAATATAATATAGTACAACAATAATGTGTATGCAGTATATAATGGTATAATATAAGAATGTTAAGATAATATACAGTATAGTGTAGTGGTGTTGTAAGAATGTTTAAAAATGTTCCAAATATTCCACATTTTATTTAACTTTTTCATAGCAGATCGACAAGCTCACAACGCGTCGCATAGTGAAGTGTTGTGAGC
>NC_137606.1:3487811-3585235 GCF_963280865.1 Gymnoscopelus braueri | reverse complement strand
TTGTGAGCTTGTAGTTCAGCTATTTTCAATGTGCTTGTAGATTGGCTTGTAGATCGGCTATTTTCAATGTGCTTGTAGATTGGCTTGTAGATCGGCTATTTTCAATGTAGGCCTACAGTATATCATTTCAATGTATAGGCTACAGTATATAGGTTTAATTAAAGTGTAAGTGATATTTCTTGCTTAAAATTAAAAGCTCTATATTCTGATAGTAACTATATATGTGTTGGTTAAATAACAGGAGTCTCTCTCCATCTCTCCAGCTCAAACAAAAAACATACAATTTCAAATGTGTCACCAATCCAGTCAAGATAGATATTGATAGTTTTTTTCAATTTGATAGTTTTACAATTCCTGTTTTGTCTGCTCATGTTTTTCTTTCATCATTTCCAATTGCACTTGTTTATATAGCCTTGGATCAAGACTATCATAGATGTGTTTTATCGAGTCTGACTTTTACTTGATCATAGACATGCAAATTTAAAAATCGATTGAATACATCTATGATAGTCTTGATCCAAGGCTATTGTTTATCCTGTATGATCTCTCCTGATTAGATGAAATTTGGTATCCTGAACGGAAAATGTATCTGTTTAGAAAGGGCTAGGGTGATGGGGAGACCCACACAAATCGCCCATAATAGGCTACATCCATACTAAGCTCATATTCATGCTAATAATGATATTAACTTACAGCTTGGCTGGTGGTGCATGGCTGTGAAGCGCAAAGGCAGAAATCCCATTGCCTTGCATGGGAGGAGGACATTTAAAGTTGTTCTGTCTCTGGGTTCCACAGCCACGCCCACTCCTCACACCCATCCCACAGAGTATGTTTTACCCCCTGTCCGTCCGTCCGTCCGTCCGTCCGTCTGTGGACAGCTAATCTCCCGCACCGTTGGCTTGATCGCAGCGAAACTGTGCACACACACTCCCTGGACGCCAATTCAGAAGCCCTGCCCCAATTTTTTCACATGGCCCTGTTATAGCGCAACCAGGAGGCCTCTTTTTGCAAAAAAAAATTTTTCACAGTACTCCTACATATTTTGTCCAAACATCACGCAAATCGGTACACAGTATCTCTATAGTCATTAAACGAAATTGATTGGCTAAAAATGGCTTCCAAAGTTTGCAGGACTGCTCCGTTTTGAACAAAATGCCACATATTATGAACACAGCATGCGATTTCCGTGAAACTTTGCACGCACATTCCCACACATTCCCACATCTGTCCCACATCTGTCTGCAGCCTAAGAAATTCCAAGTAACATTTGTGTCGGGCAAAATGCAAGTGCCAGAACAGCCAGATCGGGGCAGTAAGCCCAGTAAGTCTAATGCATCTCGCATCAAAGGCAGAACAGCCTCCCACACTGACCTGGGGTCCTGAAGGACCTGGTGTTTTATCTGTGCTTTTAATATCACACTGTTATTTGGATACAGTATGTGTGTATTATGAATTAACTGTGTTTGGTATTTGTTTGTAGGGTCATGTGGAGTGAGCGGCCTAGGTTTGACCGCTGTTCCTTTTTCTTGATAGCGTTTCCTTTGTAGTTTGAGTACATGGCACAAATCAGCTAATATGTAGGCTAATTTGTCCCTATAACCCCCATCTGAAAATGTTTTGTGCCAGCTGGAGCCCTGTACCAGATAGATGTGTGTTCAATTCAATTCAATTCAAATGTATTAAAGTGTCAAATCACAACAAGTTGTCTCAAGACACTTTACATGTAGAGAAGAGACCCGACAGTCCCACCCTGGTCCCTGAGCAAGCAATTTTGCGACAGTGGCAACGAAAAACTCCCCCTTAACTGGAAGAAACGTCAGGCAAACCCTAGGCTCTAGGGTGGGGGCCTTCTGCCTCGACCGTGTCGGGGGGAAAGAAGAGAGAGAGAGAGAGAGGGAGAGACAGAGGAGAGACAGAAAGAGATACAAGTAGTAACAATAACAATAGTAGCAAATATAATAGTGTAAGATAGTATATGATAATATAATATAGTACAACAATAATGTGTATGCAGTATATAATGGTATAATATAAGAATGTTAAGATAATATACAGTATAGTGTAGTGGTGTTGTAAGAATGTTTAAAAATGTTCCAAATATTCCACATTTTATTTAACTTTTTCATAGCAGATCGACAAGCTCACAACGCGTCGCATAGTGAAGTGTTGTGAGCTTGTAGTTCAGCTATTTTCAATGTGCTTGTAGATTGGCTTGTAGATCGGCTATTTTCAATGTGCTTGTAGATTGGCTTGTAGATCGGTACACAGTATCTCTATAGTCATTAAACGAAATTGATTGGCTAAAAATGGCTTCCAAAGTTTGCAGGACTGCTCCGTTTTGAACAAAATGCCACAAATTATGAACACAGCATGCGATTTCCGTGAAACTTTGCACGCACATTCCCACACATTCCCACATCTGTCCCACAGATCGGGGCAGTAATCCCAGTAAGTCTAATGCATCTCGCATCAAAGGCAGAACAGCCTCCCACACTGACCTGGGGTCCTGAAGGACCTGGTGTTTTATCTGTGCTTTTAATACACTGTTATTTGGATACAGTATGTGTGTATTATGAATTAACTGTGTTTGGTATTTGTTTGTAGGGTCATGTGGAGTGAGCGGCCTAGGTTTGACCGCTGTTCCTTTTTCTTGATAGTGTTTCCTTTGTAGTTTGAGTACATGACACAAATCAGCTGGCCGGCTACCGCAATCGAGCATTGTTTTGCTCCTAGAGTTAGATTTATGGTGATAAGTAGAGTGCGGAGCTGGTTGGCTGGTTTGACCAAATTTCTATTTGTTTATTTGTTGTTTGAGAAACCATCTTCCCCATCGTAGCACGTAACCCAGCTCTGCTTGAACTCCCTTTGTATTAGGCTGCCATACAGGTGAGGGGCTTTGTACACTATTATCAACAATAACAGCAAAATGACTGTTTGCCAATAAATTATAGCATACGTCAATGGCTGGCTAGCTCACGGTATATCGGGTGCATTATGGCACCCACCCACTCCACTGAGCTGGCATGCAAGTCAACAAACTGTCTGTTTGCCCTAGCTGTGTAGAACATGTGAGAGCCAAGACTGCTATGTTGCCGGCATCTTGCTATGGCGTCTGTATGATGCCATAGCAAGTGCCCATGCAGGGTGTGTTGTTGGAGTGTGGGCAACCTGAGCATCCTCCTACTAAACTTCTTGAAACAGGCAGGTTGCTGCTGGCGGTATTGTAAATGCAGCTTTAATATAGGGTTTTGTTCAGTATAGATTCACTCATGCTGTGGCTTTCGTGGTTTAACTACTAGTCTGTCATAGTTTATGACAGCATCATTTCCACTTTCACTGGCCTGTTTCATTGCAGGAATGAGGTCTGATCTCTTCTTTCTCAGCATTTCAGAGAAGTCCTCATTTACTTTTTTTTTTTACATTGTAGTGTTCTTGAGGTGAGCTCTTGCTTTAGCAAGTATGAGTTCTTTGTCTTTGCATTGGTCTTGGTTTGCCACAGTTCTGTTTCACAGTTCCATTGTGGTGGGTTCTTTCAATTTCGATTAACTTCAACCTCAAGAACCTTCTAACTTTCTGTTCAGTATCTGACCAAGACTCATAAGCATTCTGTATCAGACCTTCAATAGTAGCATTGTTTCGTCAACTCTGGTTTTCAATATACTCAATTTTGGATATGTCGTCTTTGTTTTTATAGTTCATACACTGAGAAGACAGACTGCAGTTGTGATCCAAATGAACTTTTTTTCTCAGTCATCAATTTGGCTTTGAGGCAACTGCAGGCTGGATTTGACTTGGTGTATCTCTTTCATAATCCATCTATAAATTGCAGAAACCTATGTATGTCTGTCTGTTTGATTGATTGAATACTTTATTAGCATTTTGCAAAAAAAATACACAGGAAAGTACAGTACAATATAAGGTCTGCTATTAAAGAGGACTTTAACCCTCTAGAACCTGAACTATGAAGGAAAGGTCAGAAAATTCCAACATTTTGAAAAGGGACACTTTATTGGGTCTTAAAACATTTTTGATTTTGTTTTATTTTTTTTAACATTCCTTTGTATCATTTATTTGTTGTATCATATTTGATACAAGGGGTATTAAAAGGGGTATTTCAAGTCGTTTTTTTTTTTTTTACTGCCTCCCCCCTGGCCAGCCGGGGCGCCTGATGGAGGGGAAAGGAACTGGTTGGAATAACGTGTTCCTTCCACGCGCTACGTCCAACCAGGGAAACTCTCCCCTGTCAGGTGATAAGAAGGTCAGTTAGCTCTCATGCATTGAAGGAGGCATGAGCTCGGCCCTGGCCTCCCTAGGTTGGCAGAGGGAGTGTAGTGCCCAGGATTACATAGAGATTGGCACTGGGTGTAAAAAATAGGGTTACAAAATCGTGGGATAAAATTTTTAAAAAAAATAAAAAATCAAGTCGGTTTTAACATTACAAAAACATTTATTTTAGACCTGTAGTATCAAATATGATACAAATCATAAAGGACTGTAGACCTGTAGTATCAAATATGATACAAACACTTTTGACATCATAAAAAACAAACTCAAATGCTAAATTTTGAGAGCTCATAAGTGCATTCAAGTTATCCAACACTTATTTCAAAATATTAGTAAAGATATACTAGGAAAACGTACCCAAACTGCTTAAAAAATAATTGTTTGTTAGTAGTGCATCAACCTCTCCTGTTTAGTTGATGGCAGCCATTTTGGGTCAGACCACCTGAGGCTCTGTAACTACCTGCAGTGCAAATGGTATGGTCCAGGGGGAAGTGGGGATGTGTCAGATATGATACAACAGGTTCTTGGTCCAAGTATTCATTACACTGATTTATAAAAAAATCAGTGTAATGTGTGTATCATATATGATACGTTTGGTGACATTAAAGGGTTATTTCACTTTCAAAAAATTTTTTGGTCATTTTATCGTCTACTCAGGCCATTGTGAACCCCCCAGACAGTTTTTAAGTTGCTCGATTCAGTATATAGATATTTGATATTCATTTAATCAGACACGCCCCCTTCCTATACAAACCCATTGTAACTTCAAACTCCATTTTAACCTTGTTAGATTCATCAAAAACACCCGTCCTTGGTTCTGGTGACCCATACCGCCCCCCCCTAATACACGAGGGGGCCGTGTTTTTTCAATTACTTTTTTCATTTATTTTTTATATTTTTGGGGGGAAATGAAAAAAATAAAATACAATAAAAAACAAAAACAAAAAAAACTAAAGAAAATATCGGAAAAACACGGCCCCCTCACGCATTAGGAGGGCAGGGTGAGTCACCAGAACCAATGACGGTGTTTTTGATGAATCTAACATGGTTAAAAGGAAGTTTGAAGTTACAATGGGTTTGTATAGGAAGCGTGTATGTTAAAATGAATATCAAATATCTAAATACTGAATCAAGGCAAGCAACTTAAAAACTGTCTGGGGGGTTCACAAAGGCCTGAGTAGTTTTTTTGAAAGTGAAATATCCCTTTAAACCCAAGAAAGCCTATGGCTTGTTTCCATTGGGGTCCTTTGTACTCAATTCATCGAAACATTTAATGACAGACAAATATACACTACTATGCAACACATCATATAAACAGTTGGAAAACAAAAACACAAATATGTGCAGTAAACAGTTCGAGGGGGGGGGGGGGGGGGGGGGCTAGGCTTTGACTTTTACGGCAGCCACCTGTAACTGCTCTTTTAGAGCGGTTTTGAGGAGGATTTACACTCCTTTACGACTGTTGGTAGGGTTGAACGTGATTAGTGGAGCACCCTCTGGTGATTGTGGACTTCATTGACGTTTGTGAAGTAGTTTGACAGGTAAATGGGTGTCTTTGTGGTGTAATGCATCTTGTAGACCAGGCCCATATTGCAAGTTGCTACTCTGTCCTCTACCCTGAGCCTGAGCCATTTGACCCCAGCAAAGTGAGCAGGGGTTAAATGAGTTGTAGATGTAAGGCCAAGAAGTAGCCTTACCAGTTTGTTTTGAGATGTCTGGAGCCCTGTTTTTAAAGCCTTAGTGGTGTTATGGTACCATGAGGTGCATCCATAGTCGATGTGACCTTGCGGATGAGTGCTCCTGTTAGAGTCCTGTTAGAGTACCTGTAGGCATCGGCTTCCCTGATTGGCCAACCCAACCCATCGGCACAAAATCTTTTCAAACAAGGTCCGCTGCCAAATACATTGTATATCAATTTGGGGGTCCTTGACATGAAAATGTTTGAGAACAACTGATCTAGGCATCGACTAGTCAGTACAGCACAGTGTCTGGTATTGCTATGGAGATGGCCTGCTCAGTGGCAGATTTGTGTAGATTTCTTCTCACCATTCAAGTGTGCTGTATTGTGCAGAGCCAGCCAATGTATCATGGTCTCAAATTTAATTGGAAGTTGTCTTGCATTTGCTGTGAAGGACATGGTTGAAGCTAGAAATTACTTGTACAGGGAAAGAAATGTGAGGAAGCCCCCAATATAATGTCCTACACCTCCTGCCCAACACTCCCCGCTGACATGTGCCGCCCCAACCCGTGGGAGTAAATAAAGTGACAAATACCACCCTTTTTTCGAACCCCTAGACTCTGCGGTGGTGCAGGTCCTTAAACCACAGCGCCACCCGAGCGAAATGCGATATGTATATTGCTTTTGCGATATGTATACTGTGCACGTTGACATTCCGACGGCGATTCATTTGCGATATATTGTGCAGCCCTAGCCCCCCCCCACACGCCATACCATACCATACCACTCAGCTGTCTCTATATGTCACACTGCACCATAAACCAAATTTGACCTCACTGGTGTCTCCCTAATTTATGCACCTGTACGACAGTGTCCCGCACTGAAAATAGTCGATCTGCATCGCGTTGTGAGGCTGTAGATGAAGTATAAATTCAAGATTTACTCATACTTTCTCCTCTCACAGTAACAGCTTCCTTAAGTTGTCCCCCCTGCTGCAAAGTAATTTGTAATGTATTTTCAAGTAAATTTTATGAGCCTGTTCACATTCAATAGAATTCATTCTGTAGAACTCGGGGATCATTTTTGTTCAATTTGAATTGACTGAATACTTGTTCTTCCCTTACAAATGTCATACTGTGACATACACAGAAAATGATTCACATAGAGCGGTTGTAGAGCAGTAAGAGAGAATCAACAAATGCCCACGTCAGACCAAAGAAACCAATTTCATTCACAGCTGAATCAAAATGTTAGTCTACTTCAGTGGATGAACCACATACAACACTGTGCTGCAACACTGTTACGGGACAAACACAAAGGGATGGCAATTGCAGAGCTCCCCTGGCAGAGTCCCCCTGGCAATTGCAGAGCCCCCTAGCAAAAACAACACTCTTAATTCTCCCTTTGGATGGGTTATGGTAATAGAACAAATAAACATTCATTACCAGAGAGACAATGGCAACATTCACGCGAACACACACACACACACACACACACACACACACACACACACACACACACACACACACACACACACTCCTGGACCCCATAAGTGCCACATAGACGGTTTTGATAACAGTGACAGTGGATGGACTAGTTGAAAGCTGAAAGCTGGCTCCAGACCAGACCGATTTTGGGCCGACTTGGCGTCGGGAAGCGTCGTATATAGTCGTCCAGTCGGTTAGGGGTCCGTCGGGGGGTCCGTCGGGACCTTTTCGGCCGACCCAGAGCCGACCGAACATGTTCAGCTTTTTGGCCGACTGGTAGAGCCATGGGGTGGTGAAGACGTGACAACAAAGGGCTGTCGGTGTTGCCAGATTATGTGAGAGAAACAAGCGACCATGTCTATGAAAACCTACATTCACTGTTTCTCGTTTGTCGCTCCCAGAGAGAGAGATTGATTGATTTGACCTACTTTTGCGCTGTGGTGATGACTTATTGGGAGCAGGTGTCTAAGATTGCATTAGTATAAACATTTTAATTGGCTTTCATATACTCTTAATATATTTTTTTCAATTTAGATTTGGCCTGATAGATCGAAATGTGCTCAGTTTTGGCTATTTTCTGGGTGTTAATTTCAATAAATTAATTAATGTGTTTATTTTTGATTATTCGAATAACCGTTTTCAAAAATGTTGTGTACATGTCAGCAGTGGTGGAAAAAGTACTCAAATGTTTTACTTGAGTAAAAGTATCAATGCAATAGATGTACTCTGAGTCTGTTACAAGTAAAAGTCCGGAATTCAACATTTACTTGAGTAAAAGTACTAATAGTATTGGTATAAAAATTTACTTAAAGTAGCAAAAGTAAAAGTACTAAAATGTTTGAAAATAGCAGATCTACAAGCTCAGAACGTGTGCATCGCAACACGTTGTGAGCTTGTAGATCTGCTATTTTCAAATAGCTTATAGGTATAAAATAGGGCTAAAGTGGTTAATGTATGTTTTATAATGATTTATATCTGCAAAGTAACTAGTAACTAAACATTTCAAATAATTGTTGTGGAGTAAAAGTATAGACAATTGGAAATACTCCAGTAAAGTAAAAGTAACTCAAAATTGTACTTAAGTAGGCCTACAGTACTTGAGTAAATGTACTAGTTACTTTACACCACTGCATGTCAGTGAAGAAAAAAAGAAAAAACGCTGGGAACATCAGGGAAACAAGCCCAAAGTCGCTTATAATAAGCAGACCTGGCAACGCGCAGCAGAGGGCGCTGTTTTTCCTTTTTTTTGGCCTTTGGTTCCCAGATTAGCATTTCAATGGGGCAAGTCGGCTGACAGACTAAATGCCCACTTTTGCCAACCAAATACCAGTCTGTTGCAGTCTGAAGTAGTCTGAAATAGTCTGAACGAGTCTGTTTAGTCTGGAGCCACCTTTCAGTTTCGAGTCGAGCCACACAGCACTCTTTGCTTACTGGATATGGGAAAAACTGTTAAATAGAAATTTACTTCAATAATAAAACTTATATGAAAACAAAAAACAAAGAAACAGCAAAACAATATAAGCCTGGTACATTTCTGCATCCAGTGTCTGAGTGACATTTGAAAGCTAGTGGTCCACAGTGGGCCCAAGCAGGGTACCCGCATATCTCGAGAACCCTTCAACAGATCGAGTCTCCTCGATTTCAACCACAACTCCTTGATTGTCATTTCTCCTTGATATCTCCTTGATTTGGAAATGACAGGAAATTACATCTCTGTTAAAAAGTTTCTGGGGGAGTATACCCCCAGACCCCTCACTTGGGGGGGGGGTGGTCAGTGCATGCAATCATACAGAGACATTCACTTTTAAGTAATGAATGGTTATAATTAAAGATGGGTCTTTAATTGCTTCAGTCATCAATCAATTTCTGTAGGCTTACTTTTAGCTTTTTAACGGATTAAATCTCAAAATGGGGGGGGGGGGTGCACAAATAATAATAAACTCCTTGATTCTTAAGTACTCTGACAACGGGTACAACAGGTATTGCATAACAGGAGGGCCATGCGTTCCCAACAGGCATCAGCCTAGTATAGGGTAATTTGTGGATCTTGCACAGAAAATACCAAACACAGATGCTGACGTACACCTGTCACAACCCCCTGCGGATAAAATCCTTTCTACACAGGCCCCAATTTCCACACCTGCTTATATAAAAACAAGACTAGGTCAAAAGCTAGATTCTAGTATTCAGGTCAAAAGCTAGAAAAATATGTGCATATCCGTTGTCTTAGTGGAGATATAATTGACAATAGATGAAAAAAAAAAAGAAACAACGAAACATGCATGTGTATTTATATGTTAAAAGTCCCTAAAAGTCCAATCTCAATTACTTGCCAATAAAATGCCAAGAGAGAAGCAGCTCTCAATTGCTATTTTTCAGGTGTAATAAAGAACAGAGCTAGAAGAACAGCTGTCTGGCATGAAAAAAGGATCAGGTGCAACACACAATGACAAGTATTATGTGACCGTCAGAAACCTCAAACTTACCTGGCCTGTTAAAAATACTTTTTAAAGACCTGTGAACAGTTATAGTCCCATCATAATATTTGTAATCGGAAGCAAATTACCAACTAGAAATGGGCAAAAGTATACAGAAGTTGATTCACACAGAGCTGCTGTTGCGGCACACCGTGAGAGCGAACCAATACATTATCCCAGGTGGACAAAATGCTACGTAAGACCACAGAAACCAATTTCATTCTTCAGTCAAATCAAAAGGTTAGTCTACTCAAACCAGTGGATGCACCACATACAACACAAAGCTTCCGTTTCATTGTGTCTGGGATGGCAAATGCAAAGGCCCCCTTGCAAACACAACACCCCTCAATTCCAAATGTATATGGGTTATGGTAATAGATCAAATAAACCTTCATTATCAGAGACAACATCAACTCCACACACACACACACACACACACACACACACACACACACACACACACACACACACACACACACACACACACACACACACACACACACACACACACACACACACACACACACACACACACACACACACACACACAGAGCCAGGATACAAGCAGCTACTGACCATGAATCAACACAAATTATTTGTCAAATCATACTCTTATGTGGGTGTGCGCTATGCAGGGCTGCGTGATGCATAGTGCAGTAGATCTGTGGTAGTAGTGCTTGTAGTTAGTGCTTCTGCATGCTACACTGCTTTCAGGTACCGCTGCCGGCTAGCCCTCCTCATGAAAGTTGGAAAGAGGAGCAGAGTCCTCCTGCTGGTAGAAAGCCACTCCACCGGCAAGGCTTCTGCAGTACCTCCATGTAGCCACACACGGTAACTGGGTACCTTGAGGTCCCAGGCTAAACTGTTGGGGATCTCGGAGCAAAGGGGCAAGAGGACACCCTTGCCCCCTTCCTCTTCATCATAGTCCTGGACTGTGCGCTCAGGAAGGCAATGCAGACGACATCAGCATGCTCTCCGACCACGTGGAACGAGCACAGGAGCTCCTGAACAGAGAGGAGTCAGAGTGTGCCAAGGTTGGCCTTTGGCCAAATGCTGAGAAAACCGACATTATCACCTATATAACATCTTACATTAACATCCACCTATAACAACAACAGGAGGTACTGCTCTGAAGGAAGTCAAGGAATTCAAATACCTGGGCTCTTGGGTCATCTCAACTGAGCAAGATCTGAAAGTGAGGAAGGCACTTGCACTTGCAACTCCAACCTTCCCCGACAAATCAAACTCAGCTTCTTCTATGGAACGGTAGAGTCTGTTCTCCTTCAGTATATGGCAGCGAATGCTGGACCCTGAAACCAACCCTGCAGACGTGTGCTACACCAGAATGTTGCGTGCCGTACTCAACATCAGCAAGAGTGAACATGTTATCTACAAGAATCTGTATGAGGGAATACCAAGGGTGAGCGAGAAAATAGCAGCCAGGAGAATGAGACTAGCAGCACACTGCCAAAGACATCGAGAATTGCCAGCCAGCAAATTGGTGCTGTGGGAACCAACACACGGGCACCAGACGTCCCACATTAACAAACGTGGACATACTCAAGAAAGATGCAGGAGCATAAAGTACAGACGAGCTGACCAGATGTATGGAGAACCGGGATAACTGGAGGCGACGATGGAGGGCTCGTCTGAGGACGACCTAGAGATACTCTGCTTAGGCAGTAATGGAATACTATAACTTGGGATAAGCCCCTAAAATCCTGATGGTTGACATTTTAGTTACTAATTGCCAGAATCCCATTAGGTATCCACCTGAAAAACAGTGTTCAAGAGCATGTATAAGACACGGTTTGATGTCATGCTCTGGATGAGACTTCACTTTCACTAGACCTACACAACATTCTTCGCTTGCTCCCCTTGTTCAAAATTACTAGTCTAGATATATTTATGGCCTGGAGTCAAAGTTCATCACAGTACGCAGACCCAGACCGATTCCAAGACAATCCACAGCCAGCATAAAGAATGGACCACAGGGAGAGAAAAAAAACTGTTCGATGGAAAATAACTTTAATAAAATTCCTATGAAAACAAAAACCAGCAAAACAATAAAAGCCTGTACATTTGACAATATCCAGTGTCTGAGTGACATTTGAAGGCTAGCGGTGCGAAATACAGCAGCATCACACATAAACCCACAGTGGACCATTATACGGCAAATTATTTACTTCGTTGCACAACCCTGAAAACACCTCATTTTTGTGACCCTTGCCGAAAGGGTCGTGCTACAACGTATAAATCAGCGTTTAGGTTTGGGCCCAAGGGTTCATATACTAATATACAGGGTCATTATACTCATTTGCGGATATTGCACAAAAAATACCAAACACAGATGTAGATGCTGAGGAACACCTTATGTCAAAACCAGAAAGTAACTTGGCATCACAGTGTCACAACAATCCCCCTTTCCACACAGGCCCCACACTCCACCCACACCTGCTCATATAAAACAAATACACGTATAAAGAGAGCGGCACATACAGTATTTCGCAAAGACATTCAATTTGGAACAGACCATTAAAAACACAGTATGAACAAAAACATAACTACCTCTTGCTCTTTTGTCATTTTGGTCTTAAAAGGCATGTTATAATGCTTCAGTTATTTGTTGTGGTTATGAGGGTGAGCTGGATGGTGCTTTGAAAGGCTGACATCTTTAAGTAATGCCGTGATTAAAGACAAACTTCTTCAGGCAAGTGACAATAACCAGCAGGACACTTTAAAAAATCCTTTTCTCTAACAAGGACTTGAGTTCTTCCATAAAAAAAGAGAGAGAAACTAAATCAAGGTTTCATAAAACCCCTAAAAAATAAATGATTTAAGATAGTTTTTAGAATTTAAAATTCTCATATCTCTCTCCATTTCAAATGAATCCAGTGTTCAATTATGCACTCAGCCTTTAGCTTCAAGCTCTGGATCACAAGGCTCAGGGTATCTCTTTCTCTCAATCAAACATCTCGCGCTCTCTGTCCTCACACAATTTTTGGAGTAGTAAAGTAGTCTGGCACATAGAAATCTCAGGATAAAACATAAATGGTGAAACAGAAAATGGTGACAAAAAAAAAGCACAAAATTAAAAAAATACAATCTTCCCGCAGTTTTGAGGCACACTTTCACGGCGAGCAGGAGGCGTCGTAGGAACACAACCGTTACGATTGCACCCCCTGTGGGTAATGTGCACATTTTGGCGTCATTTTAAGACATGGTATCCCAGCTGTCCTCAGTCAGTCATCTTTCCCCACCCATCTGTTATTCGAGTTGTCCTTTTATACAGTTCAGGGGCGGGGCCCGCTTTCGCAGTTCATGCTGCCCCCTCAAGCCGAAGTCCAGACTAGTCAGACGTCCATCTGACATGAACAAACCACCCTGGAGGCTGGAGCCACCCCATTACCTCACCACTGGGTCAGTCCACTCCATTTTAGGCTGCGCAGGGCCAGTCCATTTACGGGGATGAGGGGCCTGGGTGGTTCGGGAGGCGGTGGATCTGAAGGGCGCTTTCCCTTCGTTGGCGACCGCTTTACTCATCACAGTTCCACAGATACAGTACGCCACTGAACCTCTTTGAATAGCTGGAGGCACTGTGACAGAACTATGCAAGGCAAGGAAGGGTTAAGTACAGGTACCTATAAACCTAGGAGACTGGATGTACTCTGTGTGAGTGTGTGTGTGTGTGTGTGTGTGTGTGTGTGTGTGTGTACAGTACATGCTCATCTGTTGTCATTTGGGATGGTCCTCTAGATTCCCTTTATTCTTAATTAGATGTGGTTGTCTCCCTGTCCGTCCTTGGCACCCGTTGACCCCTCCACCCCCCTTCACTGTGTCCTCCAGACCCAGGTGGACCCTGGTCTTCAGCGGTCTAGCTAGGTCTAGGAGCGGTTGTCCTTGGCTACGTTGTGGGCCATCCAGTTGACTTTGGTGGTCCAGCTTTCTCGGAGGGCTTCGTCAAACTTCTGCCGGAACTGCTTCAGGGCGTCGTCGTCCGTCTTGCCCAACGCCAGAGAGTCCTTGAAGGAGGACAGAGGGAACGAAGCGGGGGGGAAGAGAGGAAGGAGCATTGAGGAGAAGGAAAGGAGACGTAATTGGGGCGGTAACGGGAAGGAGATTTAAGAAGGAGAGAGGAGGGAGAAATGATGATGGGGAGGAATTAGGAGAGGAGAAAGGAAAGGAATGATGGAAAGTGGAATTTGAGAGAGGTGAAGAGAACGGAGAGAACGAAAGATGTAAATAAGATGGTCTGATGATGTCTTTATTTCACTCAAAGCATCCATCTCTCTGAGGCAAATGTTAACTGTTGTTAGCCAACCACACACACACACACACACACACACACACACACACACACACACACACACACACACACACACACACACACACACACACACACACACACACACTAATTCATACTAATCCATAGCATTTTACTGGAGTGTTGCCAGATAGCAATGTCATCACACATGGTACAGTATGCATGTTCGTGTGCATGTGCTCACTCATAGCCAGTGTGTGTGTGTGCGTGTGTGTGTGTGTGTGTGTGTGTGTGTGTGTGTGTGTGTGTGTGTGTGTGTGTGTGTGTGTGTGTGTGTGTGTGTGTGTGTGTGTGTGTGTGTGTGTGTGTGTGTGTGTGTGTGTGTGTGTGTGTGTGTGTGTGATATACCTTTAAGTACTGGATGTCTTTGACCGAGGTAAGCTCCGGCAGGCCAGCAGTCAGCATGAGGGCAAACAGGGTGATGAAGAGGTTGCCGTTCTTCCTCAGGATTAGATAGGCATCCTCACAGTACTGCCGGAAACTGGGAGGTTAAGCACATACATACATTAAAATACATTTATAAAGCCCACACACAGATTTGACCGTTTTGAACCTGGCATCCCTAGTTTGGACATGTTATTATAGGCGAAAATAGCAGATCTACAAGCTCACGACCTGATGCGTACTTAAAGTATATTTTGATTTTGATGCCAATACTTTTTTTTCAAGTAAATTGTGATTTCTTCATTGCATTTTTTAAATGTATTATTATACATTTTGGGCTTTGTTATGCCTTTATTGATAGGTTTGTAGGTTGACAGGAAATGGGGAGAGAGATGGGGAGCGCCATGCTACAAAGCGACTCGAACCCGCAACGCGCTGTCAGGCTACTTTGGAGCCTGGGTGCCCAGACCACAACGCCAGCCTTGAATTGATGGGAGATTTTTTAGTTTTTGTCCCATCCCTAATCCAATAATTTGATGACCGGCGGAGTCGACTCAAACTGACTAATGACCCGGTCATCAAATTATTTGCTTAGGAATGTGAAGAAGAAAAAAAAGACAAATCAAATGTGACTAAAACAAAAAATCGCCATGAATTCAAGACTTGACTGAACTACTCCTTTAAGTAAAACATTTGAGTACTTTTTCCACCACTGACGTTGAGTTTGTGAGGGAAAGCAGAAGGATATAGGACGCCCGTTTACAGAACACTCTGGCAGTGATGACATGATGATGCATGTTTCAATAATGAGGGGTAATTCATAGTCAGTTTATGCTTTGTGCAGCAAGTGTGGAATAATGAGTCACACGACTCATTATGTGTGTGTATGTCAAAATGACATGACAAATGTCACGGAGGACCTTCCCAGAGCTTGTCGCGTACCTCGGGAACAATAAAAGGTTGCAGGTGGCGTCATAAAATGTCATAATTATACTCTGTTTGGTTGGCTTCATTACCATGGAGATACATGAGACTACACCAGCGGTCCAAATGGACAATTATCTCTGGGACTTTTTTATACGTCTTAGACGTCCAGTGGCACTCAGGGCTTATATCAACGGACGTCTTAGACGTCCAGTGGCACTGAATGAGTTAAGGTTAAGACTTTGACAGGGCCATTTTCAAATTGCAGCCTCCTGAAGGTGCATCTTTAGGGCAGTTCTGAAAGTGAGTAGGTTTTACACTCCTTTACTCCTTTAGGTAGGGCATTCCACATTTTTGATGAATAGCATGAGAACGAGTTCATTCCCTTTGTTGAGCCAAATCTGGGTTGAACATGATCCGTGGAGCTGCCTCTGGTGTTAGGATCGTGTACTTCATTTACGTTTTGGAAGTATTTTGACAAATACAGGAGGATCCCAATGTCGTGTCGAATCTTGTAGACCAGTGTTACACACGTTTAAGGGTCTATTTGGCCCACCTGGTGGTCCCTAGACCCGACGTTGACAAACAGTGATCTAGGCTAGATTTCCAAGTGTATGCACACACCAGGCTCCAGCCTGGATAAACGGACAAGAAGCAGAGATGAGTTGGAAAAGCAGAGAAACCAACCTGCCAAACTTTTCGGTGTTGCCCGTCTTGCCCTGTTGGATGACGTGGATGAAGTCATGGGTGAGGATGAAGGGCACGCGTTCCCTCTTGATGCCAAACTTGGACTTGAAGTTGCCAAGGATGTGGCCGAAGTCGATGTGGAAAAGCTGATGGACAGACACACACAAACCACAGTTTGAAAAATATATTTTCGGGTGAATTAATTACGGCAAAACAATGTCCCCAGTGTGTAAGGACCTTTAAGTTAACACCAAAGAGTGTACAAATGGAACCAACTGGACCCTTGGATCCGGGGTCTATTTGGTTCCATTTGTACACCTCTGTGGTGGAGAAAACGGAAATCAAAAGGCAAGTGAAAGTCAATTTTCAATTCAATTTAATTCAAAGGGGCTTTATTTAATTTAAAATGTAAATAAAGCAAATATGACACAAAATAATAAATACATTTTTAAATGATGTACAATTAAAAGGAAATAAAGAGACATGTAAACAGAGCTGTGTCATATTGCAACTTAGAAAAATTAGCTTATGAAACCTTAAGAATTGTGCATTCGCTGTTAGAAGTAGTTATATACGCATGTAAGCAAGGATAAAGCTTTTGAAAGAAATAGAAGCAATATTTCAAGATGTTTTGTCACTTGGTAAAAAAACAAACATTTGAGACAAAAAGCATAGCATAACCTTGAACCTTGAACTCATCGTGGTAAAACGTGAGAATGTTAAATTGCTGTACTGTACCTGTCCAGTGCTGCGGACCATGATGTTGTCACTGTGACGGTCTCCTATCCCCAGGACGTAAGTGGCTACACAGTAGCCTGCACAGGACAGGGTGAACTCCTCGATGGCCCGTTCCAGAGAGTCACTGCAATTACAATCAACACACAGGATTGTGTCACCTTTGAGTCGACTTACAGCACCTTTTGTTGTTGTTTTTCATTATAACAGCAATGACAGCAGAGGAAACAAACATTCAAAACAAAATTAACACAGAGGAGAAAGACAAAAAAGAAAGAAAAAAGAAAAGGTATCGACATCTTTTCAAATGTTTGTTAAGGAAGGGGTTCCCAAATCTTTCCATGCCAAGGACCCCCAAATAGCTATAGAAACTGGTTGCGGCCCCCCTATTACAAAAGAGCTTTAAAGAATTGGCCATGTACAAGGTCACAACTTAGCTTGCAGATCAGCCTTTTTTTTTTCTGTTTTTTTATTCAAAACAAATTGATAATAATGACAGACATGCCCAAAACAGGTATGCCAGGTTGATAGTGGTTAAACTGGCACAATAATTTTATGAATTGTATTTAAATTAAATGTTTTATTTATATTTTTTCTGATTTGTTTCTTTTTTCAATTTCCTCTCCTTTCCAATTGAAGTGGCCCGCTACTTTCAAAACCTGTGTGTTCAGGAGCTTTTTTTTAGAGAGAACCTAATTTCCTCCACACACAATACAGGATCTCCTTAAAGGTGATGTAAGTGATAATATTTATAGCTCTATTTTCTGATAGTAATAATTGATAGAGTGTTTGTTCACTTCAGTTCTTTAGTAAACAGAAAATATATTTTCAGGTTGGAATACCAATTTCATGTTCTCTCCCCAGATTGGATGACATTTGTAACCAACCTGAAAATATATTTTCTTTGTATTAAAGAGCTGGAGAGATACACTATAGCAATGAATACTATCAGAATATAGTGCTTTAACCTTTAAACAAAAATATTTTTGTTTTAAACAAAAATAATTATCACAGAACCTTTAATCCATCTAGCACAATTAGGGGGAAAGACACGTTTCCACTTAAGTAGTATGAGATATCTAGTTAACAAAGAGTTGATGATCATTATCCTTTTCACAGCGATAGGTATATTGAGCTCAGCTGGAATTCCATACATTGCTGTAAGAGGGTTAGGATTAGGGTTTAACATTTTCCGGGAAATATCTAAATTTAATTCCCGGGAATTTTCAGACCTTTTCCCGGGCTTCCCGGGAATTCCCGTTAAAGGGTAAAAAAAAAAAAGTACCCACTAAAATGCTTTTATATGTAGATATTTAAATAGCCAATTTTATATTGAGGTGCCCAAATGTCCCTATTGTGTCCACCTATGAACTTGCACTAATAATGACTTAAGTAGATTTTTTTAATCATATAAATATAATATATAAATATAATATAGTGCCCTGGCGGAGATCTGCCCTGTTACGCAGCGGCGGGTGAAGACAATTAACTTAAACGAGGAGCTGCGCTGTGCACCCAACACGCACTCAAACAATGTCAAACTCTAGCTGCTGAAATAAACGTTCCATTTTGTATCATTAATGACAAGAGAATTTGCAAAAGGATTATTTATTTATTGTCCATCAGAGCGCCGGTGAGGTCACAGCTTATCTCTACTTTTGTAGGATATTGATTTGATATTGTTTGCAGTTATTAATTTATTTTAGGCTACTTGCTGGATATTAAGACTCCATTTTGGGATGTTGACTGTATGTTGTCAAATGTATTAATCTATATTTTGTTGTTGATCAAATGTCGGGTTTTGTAGTGTGATTTTGATGTGCACATGCATGCGCTGCCACTGACAATCAATGAGACAGACAGCTGTTGTGCAGTTCACTTGTTCTACTGGGTAGTTCTAGTAAAATGGTAGTTTGAACGTTCTAAAATGCAAGTGTAGGTAGGGTAGGCTACATTAATGATGATAAAAAAATCGGACCACATCGGTCTAATTCTCTCTCTCTCTCTCTCTCTCTCTCTCTCTCTCGCTCTCTCTCTCTCGCACGCGCTCTCTCTTGCTCTCTCTCTCTCTCTCTCTCTCTCTCCAGTCTCTCCTCTCTCTCTATCAAAAGCATTGCTTGGCTTGCGCGCATTTTAAGCTGGAATATAGGCTCGAAATCAAACCTACCCACTGCTTATGCAGCGTTTCACTTGATGTTGAATCTCAACTAGTCAACTGGTGTCTACTGTTTGACAGCAGAGGAAATCAGCGTGCGCAGGGCAGGCAGGGGGGCATCACGGCCCCTTGTGTTTTATTTTGTTCATTACTGTTACATTCAGTGCGTCCCATATTGGTTCTCACAACGGGACGATGGGACCCTGCCCTGGTCGGCAACGCGGCAAGTAACTTGGCTAATTATAATAGTAATTCCTCCTTGCTGTAGATAGGCCTTTCTACTAATTAGTATTCATTTCTTAAAAAAAAAAAAAAAAACGGGATCCCGGGAACCGAAGTCAGTTCCCGGGACGGTAAATAACCTCGGGAATCCCGGGATTCCCGCATCCCGGGATTCCCGGTGTTAAACCCTAGTTAGGATCTATTTTATTGGAAAGCTTTCTTATAAGATTCAAATGTTTGAGCCCTGTATTCATTTAGCTTGGAGCACAACCACGGCATGTGGACTTAAGTCTGCAGGGGGACTGTAGCCTGGTAAAGCCCCTCCCTCCAGAAAATCTAATTTCCATTTGATTTCAGGAGTGAGTCTGGCCTGAAGGCTTATCTGGGCGTTTCTTGCCCGTTCACCAAATGGACTCACCTATCAGCGTCCTTAGCCTGGTAAAGCCCCTCCTCGCTCATTGTTCTGTGATTGACAGCGAAAGTTGGCCAAGTTCGAGTGAACCCGAATGGATCCGAGTGCAGCCGACCAAAATGAAACACGGCAGCCATTGTTTTCTGTGCGTTGTTTTAAAACTTTAAAACACTCTCAAACTTATTGTTTGAGGCACAGACTTTACTTTTAAGATATCGTTTGGATAGAATTTAGTTGTTTAACTTCATTTATGTGGTCAATTAATCATGACAGAGCCTATTTAAAAATAAAAATTCAGAGAACCGGCAGGGGCGGGCAGTGATACGCATGTATCCGAATAAGGCAACCTATTTTGGGCATGGCCGTCTCAAAAGTCCCGTTGCGTCACATTAGTCTGGAGGTAATAAAAATGCACTGCTGATTGGCTGAAGGGGTTGTCAGTCAACGGTATTACTCCCGCCCAACTCCAGCCCACAGCCAAAAACACACACACACACACACACACACACACACACACACACACACACACACACACACACACACACACACACACACACACACACACACACACACACACACACACACACAGGTTCTCATGCCAGACTTCCTGAAATCAAGTGGAAATGAGATTTTCCGGAGGGAGGGGCTTTACCAGACTAGGGGGACTGCTCACATCTACTACATGCTAGCTGCAAGGATAACACCAACATTAAGACAACTGAAAGTATTTATTATGTCAAATGTTCTATGGAAAAGGACATGTATGGGCTAAGGAAACTCCAAGTTATTCACTCTAAAGCCTGAAACATACTTCATTCAAGTTCACGAATGCTTCAAGCTACGCAAGATCGATTTCATGCCTTGTTGGCTTCTGCAATGTATCACTTAAAAATCGTAAAGCGACGCGAACGTGACGTGTTGCAGCGAGGGATTCTAAAGCAGGCAACAACAGAATGAAGTTGTCTATGGATTTATGTTCTCTATTGCTATATCTTCCACAATATACTGTAGAAGGCTATAGTTTCAAAAGTCACTCTATGTGGGTTTATAACAGCGCACGTTGAGTATGTTCACCAGAGACCAGCTGGGCCAGACACAGTCATTTTCATTTTTGTACTTGGACGGAGTACGTTTCCTTGTTCAAGGCTTAAATCTCTCTAAGCTACTGCAAGTTTGGACCGCACAAGGTTGCACAGGACAACAGCCGTCTTACCCAGAGTTCTTTTCTTTGAGCCAGTTGAGCAGGGCGTCCTTGTTGAAGGCAGCAGTTGCCGCAACGTTGCTGCTGGTCAGCTGGATGTTAGCGATGGTGTCCGCTGATGACACCACCTCAATCAGCCCCGCCCGGTCCCCCGTCGCTAGGCAACCGTAAGGCACAATTCTTCAACAAATAGGGAAAAGAAGAACTTGTTAGTTACAGATTCCTGCATCCTAAATTCTTCCATTCAAAATCCAAAACGTATACACTTCACTTTGTAAGACAGAGATCTGAGAGGGAGACTGATATACAGGCAGCCTGATCGGCTTTTTTGTATGTTGTGATCAGACGGTTCTGGGTCAGAACTTTTTTTCTGGACAGAGACTCGCATTGGCTTGTTAATTCCATCACTGACGCGTATCGGTAGGCCGGTTGGCCTTTGCCTACCTCTGGTGGCGTGCTCTACCAGGGGTGTGGCTGCCTCTTGGGCACGGCTCCGGAGGGTTCTACTGTCTAGTGTCTGTGTCTGTGCCTCGGCCTACCGGACGACACCTGGCACTTTTGCTCGGTTCTGTCGCACTGATGTGGTCCTTTCCGACCAGATGGAACAGGCCGTTTTGGCGGTTGCCTCCGCTTCTGTGGAAACGGGCGACAGCTCTCTGTTGTGAGTAATTGAGCTCGGCCCCTTCTTGAAGATGGGTCTGAGCTTTGTTTCTTTTCCTAGCTCACCGGGTAATCTGGTATTTTCGTTAAATAACGATGGTTACTTAGGTAACCACGGTTATGTGAACGATTGGATCACTCCACCAATGTGAGTTAATCCAACTCGGTACCTCCGCTCTGCCGCGGAGGGGATATATCAATATTGGAGTGATCCAATCGCTCACATAACCGTGGTTACCTATGTAACCATTGTTTTCAGCCATTATCAATGTCATCTACACCTGCTCTTATCTGCCGGACCACGTGGGTCAGCTACTCTCCTGCAGTGGTCTGCCACCGGAGTGCTGGCTTGTTCATCCATTTATACAACCATCTGTCTCTTGTTTTGAAAACATCAGTGACTAATGCATAATTGTTGTTGCTCCAAATTCTAGTCCTCTCATTTGGTGCTGTTGTATTGCGTCCCTCCAAAGTGTTTCAATATTCTGTTACTATATTAATCAATATTTCAATTACTGCATCACAGAACTGAGCTTTTATTTTCATTCCAACTACACCAATCACTTGTACTTTTTTAGCTCTGCTTCACATACAAACACGTGACGGAGGCTGCACTATCATGTATGGCATACAATGTATGCCATACATGATGCAGTTCAAAACAAGTGTTAACTTTAAAACACAGAAAATATTACATGGTACAACGTTTCGGCCACATTTGGCCTTCATCAGGTGACATCATTTGTGACCCACCCCCCTTATATAGCTGTGCCTGTGGGTCACAACACGTGCACAACAGTGACTTATATAGGGCAGAAGTAGGTTACTTTTAACTCCAATCTGTGAATGATTACTATTGTGGGTATCCCACCACATTGACATACAAGTATAAAGACATGTTTTTTTTTTTGTTTTTTTGTTTTTGTATTTATCTTTAAAAAAAAATATTGTACTACAGTGCTTGAAACTTAGCAATATGCTCAAAAGCACAAAGAGCTCGAAAGCACAAAGAGTACATTGTACAATAATATGGGGATGAAGAACTCAAATCAAGGTACCTTTAGAGATCAAAGTACAAGGAGGCAACAATACAAGTGAAATACATTCAGTCAAATAATCATGCTAGGAATCATGATGAGAATCCAGTGTTTATACGCGAGATGGCGCTCTTCGCTATCCTATGAGTCACCGTGACAAGAGTGCAGCTGGGAGACAGTCTTCTCGTGGGGTCTAATTGTCCACCAGAGCAGAAAAGAGCAGAAAAAATAAGTTTTTCTTTTTAATCTAAAATGTGCTTAAGCCACTGTAGCGATCGGGTAATATCAGGCTACATTTCACTTAAATGTCAGAGCTTAACTCGGCATGTAAATATGACAAACGCATTAATGTGAAAGGATTCGAAAATAATGTTGCGGTCCGCCAGGAGTTCGCCTGGAATTAGCCAAATATAGCTAATAGTTAAGTTCATTACTTACCCACTGTTTGCAGCCGAACGCGGAAATGCCATTTATTTTAAAACTGTGAAGTGTTCACTCAAAGATAGCATCTGAGGTGTTTACCTGGCCCCACTCAGACCCCCACCTTTCAGCAATGCATTCTGGGATAGGTGCTAAAATGTCACAGATCACAGAAATGGCCCTTTCAGTCCAGTTTTCTCAACTCGCTGTATCTCTACAAGACACTTCCATGTTAATGGATTTGAAAAAAAAACATTTTCTCTGCTTTCTGTTGCTTTTTGGCGAAAACAACCTACATTCAACTGCCAATAACTATGAAACGGATGATCACGACAGCACGCTTTCACCCCACCGATTCTACGAGACTCGGATACGTCTTTTAAAGCGATCGGTGGATCGATCGTTGTGAAGAATAATATTCTATGATTTTTCAAAGATTAGTGAAAACACTCGGAAATCACTGGCAAGGTCGGCTATAGACAATATTTTATTCTGGCAGTTAATGAGTTAAGATCCAGAGTGACGCTGATAGGTCATAGTCGTCATTTAGCTCATTTAGGCTAAAGCACTGTAGTACTAAATTTGTTTGGAGATTCATAAACATTTAAAAACTTTAATAATAATTAAAAAAAATGCTAAACATGTCTTTATACTTGTACTTATACTTGTCAATGTGGTGGGATACCCACAATAGTAATCATTCACAGATTGGTGTTAAAAGTAACCTACTTCTGTTCCCACCCACCACAGCTATATAAGGGGGGTGGGGGTCACAATTGATGTCACCTAATGAAGGCCAACTGTGGCCAAAACGTTGTACCATGTAATATTATAGCACCCGTTTTAAAGTAAACACTTAGGAGCAATGTTGTGCAGACTTTTATTCTTTTATACATGACAGTGCAGCCATCTGGCCTTGAGCCTCCAGTACAACCCAAAGATGATACATTTTCATCTTCAAGCAAGTTATCACAATCTCCACTAGAGGGCAGTGGAGGTTCATTTATTCAGGGTGTTGATCATCCAGCTTTTATCCTTGATGCCTACTTTTCTGACTGTTTGAACTGATCTGGCAGAACGGTCCCAACTGAACAGCCCCTATGGAGCAAAATCGGCAAATCTAATACACCAGGGAGACCCGGCAGAACACTCAAAGAAGACTAATAGTTTTCAATCGTTTTTTGTAGACCTGGTACAAAGAATTGGTCTCCACTTCTAATGGAGACCAAATGCATTTGAGGAGATTCCTGCTCCAACTTGATGGGTGTTGAGTGTGTGTGAATGAAAAACACACGTACAGACAGCTGGGTAACCAATACGGTTGGACACGTGTGGCTCAGTATGCGCTGCGGGTGATCCCTGAGCAAACCCACACACGCCTCCGCCACATCAAAATGGTTCCGTTAACATTATCGTCCACATCCGCCTCGTTCTCTTCAGTGCTTCGTTCGATCCTCAAACCTTTGTCCCTGTAACCTAAAGCCTGGCCTCTAGCTCAACTGTCAAAACAAGACCGTCTACTGCCTAGCTCCAGATGTGTCAGTGTCAGTGTGTGTGTGTTTTGGAGAAGAACGGAGGAAAACCTGGGTTTTTATAAGAGACAAAGTGTGGATTTGATTAGGAAGTAAAGAAGATAGTGTGTGTGAGTGTGTGTGTGTGTGTGTGTGTGTGTGTGTGTGTGTGTGTGTGTGTGTGTGTGTGTGTGTGTATAGAGTGTTGAGGGGTTAGAGGTTACATTAGCAGGGGGGGCGGGTGATTTAGAGCCCCTGCTCTCCCTCTACACCCGACCACAGTGCTGCTTCCCCTTCCCTGCAGAGAACAGGAACAAACAACCTGCATGCATGCACGCGCGCGCGCGCGTGCACACACACACACACACACACACACACACTGACCTGAGGTCCAGATTAGCCTCCTTCCATAGCATGTCCATCAACCTCAGAATCTGGAGGGTTAGCATGTCCTGCCTCAGGTCTGGGAAAGGAGAGAGTGAGAGAGACAGTAATGGAATGACATTATTAACATTCATAGAACTTTTAGCCCATCCATTCATACAGAGAAACCCCTCTCCTCCCTCCGACCATCCATTCATACACACAGACCAACCCCTAGCCTACCATTCATACATACATACATACATACAGAGCAACCAACCCCTATCCTACCATCCATTCATACATATACTGTACATAGAAACTATCTCCCCTCTCCTACCATCTCCGTTCTTGAAGATGATTCCTAAGGAGTCGCCTCCTAGCAGCTTATTGTTGTAAACAATCCACAGCGGCTTCATCTTAGAGTCCATGTACCGACACTTTTCAACACTACCAGATGGAAGAAGAGAGAGGGGGAGGAAGAGAGAGAGACGGGGAGAGAAAACCGGTCAGTAAAAAGCCACCAGATGTCCCTGCTTCCAGGTTACCGATCAGGGGCGCCGTGTTTATGTGCGCGGCCATGGGGGCTGAACTTGACCTCTACTAACCAAAAATAGACCAATCACATCTCTTGTCATTATGTATATGACTGTCCCGAACAGAAGAAATGCCCGGTGAACTCACGAAGAGCACGAAAGCTAGATCGTGGTCCAAGATCTATGCATGTAAAAAAGTTGAAATACCGCATTCCAGTTGTATGCTTGCATCAACCAGTCGCCGTTGTTAATCGTGTCTGTCCAGACTCTCACAGTAGTGAAGACTTTGAAGGAATGTAATGAATGTGCTTGAGGTCACGGTCACCTTAACCTTTGACCACCTACTTCTAATCAGTTCATCCTTGAGTCCAAGTAGACGTTCACGAGGTTAGGAACATAAGTCCGTATGTAGTTGTACGTATGGACAACCCGAAGACATACAGTAATAAGCCCTCAGGCATGGCTGTCCACTGGCAGAGGCTCAACTTTATTTTTAAGACCGTCACCACACTAGGATATGCCCACAAAATTGTGATTGGTTTGGCTTCGTTCACAAACTGAACATACAGTGACCATCAACAGCTAAGGACTGGACAATGAGGAAGAGCTGTTATTAGACTATATTTAGTTGTTAAAATGCAGTATATAGATGTAAACCTCTCTATGAAGGGAAGGGTAACAGCACAGAGAGTGAAACCTGTGATGAGAAGAATCATTCAGGCTTTTGGTAGAACTACAGTACTAGAAATTTAAACAGCAGTGAAATTACTGTAACATTATTTATCAATTAGTGAATGTATTCTCTATGACGTATTTGATGTTATTTATAGTCCTGTCAGGGACCCCTGGGGATCACATCTTACTTGATGGCGGAGAGGACGACGCTGGGATCGAGAGGGGAGTGGATGTCAGACAGGGTCTCAATGTAGCCAGTCTGCCTAAGACATGTCATCATGGCTTCCTTCGTCAACATGGCTTCCTTGGTCTTGCTGCGAGCGTTCTTAAGGGTTCCCAGCTTTATTAGCTCATTGACCGACTTCAGCTTAGTCAGGGCCTCCGTCTGCAAGGGGCGAGAGAGGAAGAATTGAGACTGTAAGGCTCAATCTATTTATCTCATATGTTTTTATGATTTATCTATTATATATATATATATATATATATATATATACACACACACACACATATACCTACACATATATATAAAGAAACGGTCCGACAATCTCACAAATAATGAAATAAGTGAGATGATAAACGTACATATATAAACAAATGCATACAATATATAACAAACAAAGTACACAGTGATATAATGTAGACATCTCCACGCAGAAGAAGTTCAGACAAGTACAGAGAAGTACAAGAGCTATAGGTACGGGCAAAGGGGGAAATGTATGATATGTCACAACCCAGTAAGAATGAGAATTAATTAAGTAACTGAATTACATCCAAAGCTTTGGACCAGTTATCCACAGTGTCAGCTCTGGCACCGTTCATTCTGGCAGTAGAATGCTCAAGTAAACAAATATCAGAAAAACAATTAAGCCAGATTGTCTTCAAATGAATAGTCGGTTCAAACCAGTTTTCTTAGAAGTTGAGGCAGCTAATAGTATACATTTGTCCTGAAAGGTTAACAACATATTTGGGTTATAACCTCTTACCGGACATGAATAAATATAATGTGCAGTCTATCACAGTAAAAAATAGTTCTTATATATGTACAGAGTATCAACAGTAAAAAGTACTGTTCATTACAATTATAAATTACACCTCATTACAGGAGATATTCTGTGCATCACCTTAAAGTCACCTTAAATGCAATTCATTATTTCCTTTAAAATCATTGTTTTAATTTGATGACCTTGATGCCCTGGGATTTGGCCTTCGTGCCCTAAAGAAATGTATAAACCAAAAGGCCAAGTGGCTAAATTCCAGGCCTGGACGTTATTATACTTGAACTAATTTATACCTCATCAAGACATCAAGACAAAGGAAACATGGGTTGTTGTACATAAGGAGGTGAGACTGTGTTATGAAATGGACTCGTAAGCGTTTTGAAGGTTCACCGCAAATAACTCAAAGATCCCAGTGATGATCTTATGATTGGCAGGCTAGCTCATTCCTCTGAACAAACAACGCGTCAGCACTGTCACCCTAACCCATATCCCACCCGCGGGTCAACTCTTCAAAACAGGAAGTGACCCGGTAATGGTCAGTGCTGGAGAGGAAAGCTGGGAGGAAGTGTCCGGCGGAGTGGCTGTCAGAGCCAACACTGTGGAGGTCAAGAGGTCGACCTGATGTCACTGGGACACACTAAAAATACCATCCATCCAGTCCTGTCAGGACTCAACCAGGTTGTAAACACACAATAGACACTAAACATGCTTGATATATTGGACTGAGAGATGACAGACATGGTCCCACTGGACAGTGGTTTCTAAAGTGGGGTCCGGGGACTAAATGGAGGCTTACGGGTCTGTAACTCTGAAAACTCTGCAAGTGGCCACGTGTACATTTTGTCTAGATGGAAGATCATGGGGTCACCATAATCAGTAGGGTCCATCCTCTGAGGAGCATGAAGGTGGACAGCAGCCAGTAGTTTTCAAGATGTCTTGTTTAGGACCAAAGTGTTGGACAGACGGGTTGACCAACCGACCGACGTGCCGCTAGGCTAGCAGGTCTAAAAATCCTATTGCGATGGAAGAGAACGACGGACTCAGTGTGAAAGAGCCTTTAGTCTTGTTAATACGAAACCTCAGCATGGCTTACAGATTAAAAACTGTGTTTTTGAATGTTTGATTTAGACTAGGTGTGTTGTTGATCAGGGACACTTGGACACGTAGACAAGCAACCTTCTGATTACCAGACCGCCTCTCTACCCACTATGTGTGTGGGTTGTGTGTGTGTGTGTGTGTGTGTGTGTGCACACATGTCCAACCTGTCTCTTTAAGACCTCAATATGAGGGATGCTGCCTCGACAGTAGGCCTCCAGGATGAGGGCGAACTGGACAGTGACGGCCGGCATGTGGCTCTCTGACCTGTAGAGGGCAGCAGAGAGACAACACCGTGAGAAAGGAAACCACAAAGCAGACATCTGTAAAAGTGTGAGACGCCTGGTCTCTTTCACAATCCCACAATTTCTTTCACTTTCTTTCTCGCAAACACACACAGATACACACACACACACACTAAACACTCACACACACTCACCGCAGGTGCCAGAAGAGGAAGTGCCCTATCTTTCGGTTACACTGGGCCCGGTCTAGGAGGAAGCGGGTGAGAGCACAGTCATAGTAGGGCTCGTAGCGTAACACCTGCACCAGCTGCAAGAGGTACTGAGCCAGCTCCTCGTCACTGGGGAAGGAACACACAAACCATGGTAGTAGGGCTGCAACAGTTCATCCCAACTAATCCATTTAATCCATTATAAGAAATAATAGCTAATCAATATTTTAATAAAATAATCAATTCATAGTCAATCCCTATTTTGGGCATGTCATTATAGGCCGATGTTTTTTTTTCCAATCAGGTAGATCGGCTATTTTCACTGTTTTTGCATGATACGGTTGTGCAACAAAATATAACATAATGCTTAAGTGGTTAATCGATTCCTTGATACACGAAAATAAGTAATAGAAAAATATAAAAGACTTTGGAGCCCTACATTGTAAGACTTAAAAGAATCTGGGCATCTTATATGAAATGGTGAAAATCTAGACAACACCAGCACAGAGTAGAACAGGCATTCAGACAACACCAGTACAGAGCAGAACAGGCATTCAGACAACACCAGTACAGAGCAGAACAGGCATTCAGACAACACCAGTACAGAGCAGAACAGGCATTCAGACAACACCAGTACAGAGTAGAACAGGCATTCTAGTTGTGAACACATTACTGTTTCAAGAAGGATGCTTAACCACATGAACCCTAGCATCCCGTCCCTATTCTGGGGTCCGCTATTGTCATTGAAGAGATTTAGTGTAGAGGGTAGGAAAGGAGGGGGCCAAGTACGGTATATAACCCTAGAGGACCCCAGTCAACAAAGTATATAGGGTTTAACAAACTTTAACGCAAATAAGTGCACATATTTTCAACAGTATGCAAGTGTGTCTCTGCGTATTGCATGCGTGTGTCTGTATATGTGCGCTTTACCTCATATCCCTCAGGCAGCCCACAGCGTACTCTCGTACATACTGGTCGGGGTAGTTGAAGTCCAGCAGCTCCAGAGCGTCTCTGGGACTGAGCTTAGGCCAGATCTGGAGCAGAGCCTGGAGCTGAGAGACACCAACACAAAGACACCGGTCAACTGAGAGACACGGGTTTTGTTCCAGTAAAGGAGGTGACTATACAGGACAGGTACAGTGCTGCCTAGACTCTAGGCAACACTGTCATTATAGGCAATCATTTTATATTGTATTGACCTTCTTTTCACACAAAATTTAAAAAGCACCAAACATCTACATGCATATTACCTCATAACTAATTATATAGCCCACACTTTCACTTTAGGAGCCTGAACCAGTATGAAAAAAAGCGTATGCATATCAATGGTCCATTGTGTGACCTGCTAAGTAGTATAGTGTGGATTGCTAAAAGCCAATGGACGAGCTCTATCAAATGAAAATAAATAAATCTGGCCCCTCTGCATTTCTCCAAGGTGCCCGGGCGATGAGGAACCTACAGGATCGGCGCCACTGCTGCCTAATATAAGGGTTTAAATCTCGTTGCGGGCAGCAATACGAAAACTTTGGTATAGAGGATGTTATAGACCATATTCACACAGTGGCCATTTTGCTATTAAGTTAATGAAATGCCACCCCATTGCCACCTCGTTTTTTCATTGCAAAGTGCCAACATGGCCGCCATGTGAATATGGTCTATAGAGTCTGGCTGCAGTATGTTTTGGTACACAGCCCTGTACTATAACCCCACATCTAACCTGAGCCATGTCTTCATGTTTGCTCCATTTGACAGAGAGCAGCAGCTTGGGCAGGGATTGGGGAAAGTTCTCGCGGCAGTCGTAGCGTAGTGTCCAGATCAGGTCCTTCTCGTTCTCGCACAGCTGGGACAGCGGGTCTCGCTCCATGATCTCCTTCAGCTCAATGTGAAACTTCTTGCCTCCTCGACCCTGAGGAGAAGGGCAGACGAGGAAGAAGAAGAAACACATGGTGAGAGGATATTAAACACAGTATTCAAGTAAGCGGCACGAACCCTGTCTAAATAGCAAAAATGGCATCTGTGGACAGGCAAACAGCATACAATTATCTAACGTATATAGGATATGTGATCAACTAATCAACAAACGAAAGGGCGAAAGGGCCTACTCTGTGTGGAGTTTGCATGTTCTCCCCGTGTCTCTCAGGGTAGTTAATACCCTCACAAAAACATGTAGTAATCCTGGTCGCTATACCGCCTCCCCCATGACAGCCGGGGCGCCTGATGGAGGGGAAGGGAACTGGTTGGAATAACGTGTTCCTTCCACGCGCTACGTCCAACCAGGGGAACTCCCCCCTGTCAGGTGACAAGAAGGTCAGTTGGCTCTCATGCATTGAAGGAGGCATGAGCTCGGCCCTGGCCTCCCTAGGCTGGTGAGGGGAGTGTAGCGCCCAGGATCACTTAGAAAATTGGCACCGGGGGAAAAATAAGGGTTACAAAATCGAGGGATAAAAAAAAACTAAAAATAAACTAATCAACAAACACCCAGAGCTAGGAGGTGAGCCGGAGACCGAAAAGGTGAGTTTTCAGACTGCAGCGGATAGGGAGTGAGTCTGCAGTCCTGAATGTGTGTGTGTGTGTGTGTGTGTGTGTGTGTGTGTGTGTGTGTGTGTGTGTGTGTGTGTGTGTGTGTGTGTGTGGGCGTCAGGAGGGAGGAAAGTCTAGGTCGCTTAGTTAGAGCATTGGCCAGGGAGTCATAGGGAAGGGATGGACATAATGTCCTGTGTTTAATTGTCTAAGGCAGGGGTTCTCAACCTTTTCAGGCTGCGACCCCCCCAAGATAATCATTTTTGAACTGGGGACCCCCCACCCTGACAAGCACTTCGAATTGTTTGAATCGGTTCCACAGATAAACATTTTGAAAATAGCAGATCTACAAGCTTATAGATCGGCTATTTGATTTATTTTTCTAACATTATTTGACAATTTGGCCAATGTTTGACCAGTTTTTATAGTATTTTGTAGTTTGTTGATGACTTTTGATGCAGTGATTCCCTTCTTTTTTTTCTTTAAAAAGTCCTTACATTTTTTCTTCACTGTCATTTGGGGACCCCCCAAAAATCATGTGGGGACCTCCCTGGTAGCCTGGTAAACCCTCCCTCCAGAAATCTCATTTGTATTTTATTTCAGGAGTGAGTCTGGCATGAGGGCCTGTTTGGCTTTTTGGCTGGAGCTGGGCGGGAGTAATGTAGCTTTGATGTCCAAGTGGCCCTTTGATGTCCAATTAAGCCACTTTAGGCTGCAGTGATTATCACCAGGAGTAATTGGTTTGTCTCTGATGTTAACGAGCAGCTTGTATGAAAGGTGTATTGATTAATGATGTGTGAACCACTCGGGTTCCACCTGATTGGCCTACCTCCGCTGTCAATCACAAAACAATGAGCGAGGACGCTGATTGGAGAGTCCATTTGGTGGACGAGCAAGAAACGCCCAGATAAGCCTTCAGGCCAGACTCACTCCTGAAATCAAATGGAAATGAGAATTCCGGAGGGAGGGGCTTTACCAGGCTACCTCCCTGGGGTTCCTGACCCTAAGGTAGAAAGGGTGTAAGGGTGGATCATGCCCTGTAGGTGGGGGGGGGGGGTGCGGGTGTCATGCCTCTTTGGTCCCTTCATGATCACCAGTGTTTTGAATTGGATGCGGGCAGCAACTGGCAGCCAGTGAAGGGAGCGTAGACTTGGGGAGCCGTGAAAATATTGGGTGGTTGAAGACCAGACGTGCTACGGCATTCTGGATCAGCTGTAGGGGGTTTGAGTCAGAGGCTTCTATTAGAGAGTTGCGCCAATGAGGGGTCAGAAACAGCGTCGGTCACGTGGTTCATGTAGCTGGAAATAGTGACAAGGAGCCGTCGACTTCAATGCATTCCATGAACTTCCGGTTTAGGGATTTGTCACTATTCGCCAATGTATGTGTATGTAGAAGACCTGCCCCGAAGAAGTGAACGGAGTTGGCGTAACTCTCTAATAGATGGCACTGGTTTGAGTGAGCAAGCTGGCAGACCGGCAAGTTGCAGTAGTCAAGTCTGGACATGACTGAGGCTTGTATAAGGAGCTTGGTAGACTCCTTAGCGAGGAAGGGTCTGACGTTGTACAGTGCAACCCTACAGGAGCAACTAGCAAGTGATCGCTGCACTGTGTGCTTTGAAGGACAGCCAGGGTCATTCCCATGTTCTTGGCATTTTGAGCAGAAGTCACCAGGGTGCTGTCCATGGAAAGATCCTGCAGGGGGAAAGACTTCCCCGGGCAGGAAAGAAGCACCGTTTGGCCACTAGATGGCAGCAGTGTATGAAAAAAGTAATTTACAAATCCTCACTCCTAAGATCAATCTGTAAGAAAGCCAAGAAATCCATTTATTACATCACTTAAAGGATTTGATACCAAAATGACGACATTGCCTTGAAAATACAAGGATATCACTGTAAATATTTATAACTAGATAAATGGGACATCAGGAGGTGGTTCAAGCTCCTTTGATAGAAATGTCTTAACACGGCTTCAGGACAATAACTGAGTCAACAAAAGGCACCAGGACAGCCTCAGTGCACCATAGCTTTGTTCATTCCTAACTAAGAAATTCTATCAGTTAGTGTTTTTTCCACAATGCTGAAAAAATACTTTTGTCTCAAGGCACTGATCTCTGTGAATCTCCCACTACATCGGAACCGAGATCTGGTGACTGTCATGACATAGCATATCATTATCAGGCTGATCAGTCCATTCAGTGACATCCGGTGACCGGTGCTGTATGGATTGGAGACAGTGTGTGTGTGTGTGTGTGTGTGTGTGTGTGTGGGTGGAAGAGAGAGAGATTCCACTATGTATGTGTAGATCTGCCATTTTCGCGATTTGTTGTATGATGTATAAGTATAAAGGGCTTAAGAGGGTTAAGTGGCTTATAACGTCTACTGACGTACACCATGTGTGCATCCCTCAAAATGGGTCAAACATGACTCATCTGACCACATGACTTTACACTCCTCAGTAGGTCACCGGCTGTATTCTTTGACCCACTTCATTTGCAGCAGTACACCCAACAGACGGTATCCTACTCTGTGAAACTCCTGTTTAACCGTTCGTGATTAAACGGCCTGACATTGACATTTGCGGTATAGCCGCTGATCCCATTTTCCTTGAATTTCCATCCAATGCACGGATGTCACGGTCAACCAGTGTGAACTTTCTTCCATAGTTTTCATTGATTCCATGCCAACATCAACCGTTAGTCACCACTCCTCATGGGAGGGACACCAGCAAGTAGAACGGTCTTCAGTCTTTATACTTTGTTGAGCACTTTGAATACTTTGATTCCCCCAGGACTCTTTACTATGCCTTGTGAGGTTTTCGCTCTACACTAAATAGAAAGAAAGAAAATAGGCGATCTACAAGCCCACAGCACGTCGCAATGTGACACGCTGAGAGCTTGTAGATCTGCCATTTTGGCCGAATGTTCACCCCCAGAATATTAGGGACAATAGGGTTCAAGTGGTTCTGAACAACAGCAAACAGCCCATATATACTTTGCTTTGTTCACTCGCAGTAACTTGTACTGTATTTCCCCATGCTGCATTAGCATCTCTGCATGCTTCATCTTGAAACACACACACACACACACACACACACACACACACACACACACACACACACACACACACACACACACACACACACACACACACACACACACACACACACACACACACACACACACACACACACACACACACACACACACACACACACACACACACACACACACACTTACTACAGTTGCACTCGACAGCAATTTGTGCTCTAGCAGAAATACATAGTTCTCACAAGCTCACACTACCCACATGTTAGGGGCATGTACTGACAAGCGCTGCACATCACTGGGAATTACATAACTCACCCAGTAAACCCGCCCTGTGTAGCTTTTGGATAGGTGGGGGGGAGGGGGCAGTGCAACAGGAACAAGATACGGAACAACTGATTACAAATGCTGGTTTTGAGGTAGGGGAGATGCTTTGATGCTACACCCTGCCGGAGTCACAGAAATGTTGTGATCAAATGACTGTGATTTCAAAAAGCACTAAAAAACAACAACTGATCTGCAAATACATTTTGTAACTGATGTCACAGAAAGAAATGCTGTGACATCCGTTAGTAACGCATAAGCATGTGAGAAAGACAGTGTGTCAAGTGTGCGTGCGGGCGGGCGTATGTCAGAAAATGTGTGGCTAAGACTGGAAGAATGAGATCACACTCAGCAAGAAGATTATTTTAGCACATTTTGTTAACACTGAAATTAGCACTGCACTGCACATTTTATGGGAGGGACAATAACAATTACCTTGACCGGCAGACACGCGCACACACACACAAAGACACACTCACCCACACATTCAACTGAACACACGGTACTTGGTGTTTGTCGTGTCTTATGTTTGATTACTATGTTTAACTTACTACTTGTTTATTATTTTAGGTGAGAACCTTGTATAAGCCCTATACAGGCTATATATCCTTTAATAATTGTTATCTTTTGTACAGTTTTTTTTTGTATTGTGCGAATAAATACACAAAAAAACAACAAAACAAAACAGAGCAACGACCTGAATACAAACAACGAATACAAATGTTCGGTGGTTCTCTGGGCCACATTACAATCAAAGGTCATCTGCGTCTCCACTTAAGTAGGGTGTGTCACAGTTATTATCCAGTGTTAAATCATATAAAATCTCGTATAGTATGCACGTGACCAACTATCACATCTCATAAGCTAGACTTCACCAGTGTACATGCGCACAGGTTTGCATCATGTTGTATCCTTGAAACCAGTAATTACATTTTTTTCCCCCCAAGGACCCACAGTTTGATATCGTCTCTGTCGGATGGAAACCTCATTATGTCCAAAACAGTAACTTTTCAGGATTCAAATTTAAAGATAGCAAAAGTAGCACATCTACAAGCTAAAAACGTAAGGAGAATAAGGAGATAAAGAGGTTTCTGCCCGACAGTAACGATATGCATTAGTTCACGGACCGCCACTTTATACCAAATGGAACCATTTGGTATAATTTGTTTTCTATATTCGGAAAACTCTCAAGAGTTACAGACCCATAAGGGTCCATGTGGACCCCTGGTCGTCCCCAGAGTAGACATCGAGAACTAGTGCTTTAAACTCACCATTGACACGCAGTCACTGGCTCTGGCGATCTCTGCAGCCTTTTCCAGGATCTGCAATGAACACAGACAGACAGACGGACAGAGAAACATAAGAGCAGGCTGAGCATTCTGTGTGCCCTTTTTCTGCTGACTCTCACCACTTTGTCTCCGTCAGAAGTTACCATTAAGAGTTAAACCTGACCTTTACACTCAAACTGATGAAGGCATCGATGCTGTGGCTGTATCAGTGCGACTGAAGGAATTACTGTAGATTCGAACGTCTTTGGAAAATGCGTCTGTATGAGTATGCATCTAATTGAACTGCATATGTCTGTGTGTGTGTGTGTGTGCGTACTTGTATTACTATACAAGTGACAGAATTCAAGAAAATGATATACAATGAGGAATCTTTTAGGTTTAGGGGTTAGAATAGGATTTATGCCTGATTTGTACTTGGTTGCACACTGCTGTCCATCACCGATTGCTTTAGATTTAGGGTTTAAATCAGGGGTCTTCAACAGGGGGTCCGGGACCCCTCGGGGGTCCTCAGAGTTACGGGGGGCCGCCAAATCTTTGTGTGATAGGATTTTTTACATTAACCACTTCAATCCCAAAATCCCTATTCTGAGGGGAACGTTAGCCGAAAATAGCAGCTCTACAAGCACACAGCGCCTCGCGCTGCAAGGCGTTGTGAGCTTGTAGATCAGCTATTTTCGGCAAAGAGGTTTGGTGTAGAAGGAAAAAAGAGCATATCAGAATAAATAGAAAACATTAGTTCACAAAACACTGATGAAATCTATGAAAAGGTTTAATCTGCAACACAATTTTATACAATATGTAGAGGAGGTCCCTGCCTCATCTCTCTCTCAGCTAGGGGGTCCTTGCCCCTTTAAATTATTATTATTATCTTTTAACAAATTATTAATTAAATCACGGTCCTAAAATGTTGATGTCCTCACATGTATAGCAATACAAACGTACGTGTGTTAATGTGTGTGGGTGTATTCTGTGGGCGCTGACCTTGTCGAAGGGAGGGAAGACGATGGGATGGGGCAGGTATTCAGGGAAGTGGATGTGCAGGGCAGTAGCGTTTTCAGTGTAGGGGTTGGTCTGGATGGTTCCTATTGGGTTCAGCATCTCTTCAAGTTCATCTGAGCAACACAACACACCAATGCACACACACACACACGCAGAAACACATACACAGTTGAAACACTATGGAAGACGATATTGAATAATGCATTATTCTGAGTGTTTGTGTGCGCAATGCAATGTGACACGTTGTGAGCTTGTACATCTGCTATTTTCACTATTTTTGAATGACACTGTGGTGCGACGAATTATAAAATAGGGCTTAAGTTGTAAATCGAATCGTTGAGATATGAAACCTTTTTTAAATATCTAATAAAAAAAAACTGGCTTCTCGATTCTTAGATTCAGAAAATAATCAATAGCAGCCATCCGTAGAGTGTATGTCTGAATGTGTACGTACCAGGAAAGGAGGACCAGCTGTGCAGGACGATGTCTCCAGTCTTCAGCTGTCCTTTGTAGTCGAATACCATGGTGTTGACCCACGCTATAGGGTAATGCTGAGAGACACACAGATGGAGGTGGATTAGCACATCTATACAAGCTCACACCACGTCGTATCACAACAAGTTTTGAGCTTGTAGATTTCTTGCAATTGTTTGCTACCGTGTGTTTGACACTGTAGAATGATTAAGTAAAGCAATAATTCACACAAAAACATATGGAGATAATAGGTTTCTGCCCGACAGCAACTGTATTTTTCTGGACTTTTAAACTATTGTCTTTTTCCATTACTTTTCTGTAACTGGGAAAAACGTTTAGGAAAACTCCAGGGTTTTCCAGGACCCCTGCAAATCACTTTGCAGTGCAGTTGTATTACTGTTGCTTTAGAGATAAAAACAATACATCTAAGACATAAAGCATGATAAGGCTATATAAGATTATCGCATCAATTAATTACAGGACCATACCGCTGTCAATTCATGTCATTGTCTAGTCTGGGATTCAGCCATATATTGTACAGAAACAGACCATTTTACCATTAATGGCTTTATTGCTAGATTTAGCATTTGTTCACATTTTATCCAGAGTCATGAAAACGTTGCCAAACCTAGCTGAATAATACTTAACTATATACATCATTGCGTGATTAACAAGGCAAGGGCTTTTATTTTAATTAGTTAATTAGTCTGACTCTTCTCTCCACGGACAATTTTTTAATCAACTTTTCAAAATGATCTGCGTTTCAAAATGCATTCAAATGCAACCACAAAATAAGCCGCCGTGCATCGTGTTGGATTGCGAGTTTCAAGTCCCTGCAAGTATATTTTTATACTGTTTTGAAAATAATACAATCTTCTGCTTCCTCAAAAATCGAACAAACTACAATATGCCTTGGAAAATGCACAGCATTCTGTGGGTTAAAGTCAAAGGATTAAACATGCTAGACCCGCCAGTATGGTCCTCGTCCTTTAGAATGGGTTTTGAAAAGATTTGAGATTAAACAGATTGCAGGTCATCATAGGTACAAAGACACTGACCTGGCAGATAGTGTGTGTATGAGCGTGTGTGCATGAACGTGCATGTTGTAAGTGTGCGCTTATGAATGGCTGCAATGGCCCTCACCACTTTCCCGGCCTTGCGGATGGTCTGGTACTTGTTGATGTGCGTGTTCTTGGTGGACTTCTGCTTCTTCACCTTGTCCAAGACGGCGTACACGGCGAAGCAGAGGCGCGTCATGCGCGGCAGGTCGCTCACGGCGATCTCGAACTCCAGCGTGCCGTCGGACCACGCGTGCTCCGAGCGCCCGGGGCTGTCGCTGCTCACCGCCGGCTTACAAAGCAGCTCTGTGCCGTGGAAGAGACCCGCCCTCACCTGGACCTGAGGATGGAGCAGAGAGACCCACGGTAACAGTGTCTTATCATCTACTCACCACCAGTGGTGGAAAAAGTACTCAAATTCTTTACTTAAAGTAATACTAGGTAACTTTTTCAACAAAACTAAAGTTAAATTGTATATCTTTTGTGAGTGGCAAATGTTTCACATGAATTTCACCCCCGAAAGCCTTTTCTATTATAATTTCTATTGAAAAGGTGGCTCGGTGAGCCTTTCCCGCGAAAATGACGTCATCCGGCCGGAAAACGGAAGAGGAAATGCACCGGTTTCCTGTTTGGCCAGGAACTACTGCACCGGTTTCCTGTTTGGCCAGGAACTACGCTAACGCTTTTTGAAACGCTTCTGTCTTCCGGTGAAAACAAATGGAATTCTGGGTAACAGAGGAATAAACTAACGGCCTGCAGTGACGGTAATGACCAGCAGAGGCTGCTAAAAATCGTTATTTGTGGACCTGCACTGTATAACTTTAAGTAAAAGTACCAATACTGCAAAATAGTAAACAAGTAAAAGTCCAGAATTAAAAATTGACTTGTAAAAGTACAAAAATATTTGAAAATAGCAGATCTACAAGCTCACAACGCGTCGCGATGCAGATTTAGCAGATCTGCTTTTGTGTGACGCTGTATGATCAAGTAGGGCATTTTACAAAAAAAAACACAAAAAGTTAGAATATGGGGATAGGAGGTTTCTGCCCGACAGCGACGATATACAAGTTGATGAATTGAACATACTAAACACTCAAATGTCAAACGAGGCATTACAGCTCAAATACGAATCAAGCCTCAGATGCTGCAGTGCCCATTTCCTGCCTCAAATGTTTTCAGAAACATTATAGTGGACTGTTCTGGTGGAATAGGAGAACGTTTATGACCAGGGTGCTGTTAGATCTAGAATATGATGGGTTTATCATAGCTTGTGTGGCAGACACTACGCTGAATGAACAAACAAAACACACAGACGGCGACCCCGATTTCATTGAGTGGGGGACAATCAATAGACACCAAAATAAACATTTCAGAAAGCACACATTGCCTGGTAGGCACAACACACACATACACAGTCTAAAATTGAGATCCACATGTTCTCTCCAGGACAAATTTAGCATTGCTTTCTGGGACCCACTCTCATTAAAACAAATAGGGTCCCAAATTAATTTTAAAAAGAGGTTGATCTGCAGTACTTCCCAGAGGAGGACAAATGTCAGTTACAACTTGCTGGTCCCTTTACCAGCGAGTTTCCATAGCATTGCATCGTTATTGTTTGCTATGACAGTAGGGAAGTGGAGAAATAGATTTAGCCCTCAGTGAAGTTATGGGGTGGGACTATCCCTAATTTTCTGAGCCAAGAGATTTAGTATGCACAGTGAGAGGAAGTATATGATGTTATCTTTGTTAACATACTATATGTACATGCCACAAAAAGCTGGTTCACTTTACCTTGGCAGTGTCCTCTGCGTTCACCTTGCTGCCTTTTAGTAGGACTATCTTAAACGGGCTGGACACGTCCCAAACACTCGTCTGGACTTGCTGGAGGAGGGAGGCAGGGATACAGAAGACATCATTTACCAAGAATAACACATCAATACACTGACACTTCACATCTACCCCATTCTCTCTCTGAGACAGACAGACAGACAGACAGACAGACAGACAGACACACACACACACAAAAATAGCAGTTTGTAAATCGGCTATTTTCGGTGCATGGCTCCGACACGTAACGTATAAATTAGGCATAACTCCAACCTCAACCCCTAAACCTAACCTCTAAATAATTGCCTAAAACATAAATTTCTCTTGGACCAGGAAAATTGTTATCACAAAGTCTATTTCTCAAATTATATTATACTTGTGGAGATATTTGGCCCTCAGAAGTATAGTAATAAAAGTACACACACACACCCTCACGAGGGTCAGGCAGGTCATTGTGATGTCAAGCAGAGTGGATTTGCAAGGGTCAGCAGTCGTCAGGACAAACATCATCATATGACTGGCCCACGGCTAGAGCCCACGATCGTGACTAACTAGCACACTTCCTGATATTGGCTAACTGTGTGTGCGTGTCTGGGAGCATATCATAGCTGTCAGGCAGAAACCTTGTCCCTCAATTTTTCTTCTTTTCATGTTTTTATCACAAATGAATGCTCTATTAGTCTATTTTATACTTTGTCGTATGACAGTGACACACTGAAAGTCTGTCTGTGGGTTTAATAAATATTTAACCAAGAAAAGTGTTAACAAGAGCTTGTGACTAAATAATAGCTATATTGGATCCATTAGAACAGAGGTTATTTTTTTCTCCATTTCCTGAAAAGCAACGGTTTTGGACATGAATGGTTTCTGCCCGGCAGCGACCATGTGTGTTGTGAATAACACATGAGTTGAGTGCGAGGCTCGTTTTGATTGTCTTGTGCGTGTGCTCGAACACATGTTACAGTTTGGAGTGTAATTCAGTCTGTGTGTGAGAGAGACTATTTCTTTGTGTTTGTTCACATATGCTGCCATCATGTGCTTTGTGTGCATCAACTGTACCCCCCCCCCCCCAGAACATACTGTCTTGTCCCCCTTGTCGCTCACTCTGCTCCCACCAATTAGATCAGTGTTGCCAAAGCGGTGCATCGGGACGGGACCCATTTTTGTGTCAGACCACAAATATCCCTTTATTTTTTTATTATCATCGTTTCAAAAGATATTCAAACATTTTCCCCCCAAGAAAATCTAACATTTTCAGTAATGAAAACGAATTTAAACATTTTTCAAAATAATTTCATAAATATATATATTTTAGAAATTCCATGAAATTATCTCTACCCTCACCTCCCTTTTGCTTTCATACATTTTTTCATAATCTTTTAAATTAAAATGTTTGTTTATTTTTTGTACATCATCGAATCAACAGGAAAATATTCCAATAAAAGGTTTTTATAATCGACTACATAGTCTGATTAACCACTTAAGCTATATTTTATATTTGGTCTACAACTGTGGCACGCAAAAATAGCCGATTTACAAGCTCACAACTTTTCGCATTACGAGTCTTCGTGATGCATTGTGAGCTTGTAAATCTGCTATTTTTGTACATTGATTTTATTAAAACATTTTATTGATTAGTTCGATTAGCTGTTGTACCACTAAACTTAACTAACAATCAAATCTCCTCTGTATCCATCCTTTTTAAACTTATAGTAATTGTGCGGTTTAAAACTGTGGTGATTTGTGGAGCAAAACGTGTTAATATCGTAAGCCTTTGTTTGCCCGCAGAGCTTATTTTCTTATTATCCAAAATCCATTGCAAACATTCCATTGGAAATCTGTGATTGTAACCCCTGGTGGGGATAACTGCCTGGTTACCCTACAAAAACATATCATCCCTGTACCACTCCATTTTAGTTTCAACTTTATTTATCCAGGAATAATTATCATTTAGTTAATAAATGATATACTGTATATACAAAATGCAAATGTCATTATGACTGGGTTATTGCAACTGTAAATGAGCATTTCTTATAAATGTTAGCCGTTCCACTTTTGATACAACTAATATGTGGCTGATATATGGATGAATGGATACCTGACAACCCTACTATTTACTATCCCCCTTTGACAAGGCATGTATCTCCATGGGACACCATCGCCATGGCATCCGGCAATTGTGCCGTCAGGGGAACTCGCTATGGAGAGCCAATTAAATTGTACCTGACCTTTACAGCATGGAGGCACATCAAAGCGTGATGAACAGCTGCCAGTATTTGTGTGTTGAAGGTAAGGCTTGGTGCGGGCAGGGCTGACCCATTTTTAAACGCACGCAATGCACTTCCTCGTGAGAGGCAGGTGGCATGGCAATGACCACCAGTTACATGATGTTTACTCGGTAAACCTGCACACCTGCCTTGTGTGTTGTAACTGAACTGAGAAGCTGCTGTCTTTCAGGGAGGAGAGAATAGACCATTCACAATAACGTTGGTGCCACTCACAAAAGGTCAGGTGCACAATAGAGCCCGTTTGGTTGTGATGCTGATCTTGATTTTGGAGTCCTAGCACAACAAAATTGTAAGTAAAAAAAAAAAAAAAAAGTACAAAATCAATTTATTTAAAAAAAATTCCTTTTATTTTATTTTAAGTAGACGATTATTTTTTCTCCCAATTTAATCATTGTGCCAATTAATTCCTCCTACCGCTTGCCACTGCTGTGTGAGGAGCCCCCACCAGGAGGACGTAGAGCCTACTCCTCCAGTTCAACAATCCCCAGTGACAGGTGCCACCCCAGCCCATAGGAGTACATGTAGAGACAAAGATCACCCGCCCGGCTTCCCTCCCCCGAACACGGCCAAATGTGTTCGTATAAGCTTGGCTCTGGTACACCGCAGAGGATTTCGAACCCCTAGATTCAGCCGGTGGAAAGGAAAGCAAAAAAAAGATCGCAACATGTTGTAAGCTACTATTTTTTTTTACCTTTTTGAATTTTTTTCTAAACGTTGACCTATCAATGGAGCCCAAAATGGGGACACCAGGTTCAAAGTGGTTACAAATCTGGACACATCGGCTGCATAATTGTCAATACCGATGTCGCCAACAAAGTCAAACAACGGGCCGATACATGGGTCAGGCTCTAGTGCACACGTTTTCAGACTAACCGTGGGGATCCTCCGCTTGGGTGGAAGTGGTAGAGGTGGGTTGGAGGACTTGCGGGTGACCACTGCTCCTATGGCTTTGAGCTCCTTTTCGAACATGGCTTGGACGATCTGGGTATGGACCAGGGTGAGGTGGGGAGATTCCTTGGTTTGCAAACATTCCCGAATGTACTGCAACACAGACGAGACAGGAGAGGAAATGCAGGGTTTAGCGTTTACCCCCAGAGGATTGTGCTAGCATGGGAAATATCTCCCTCGGGTTCATTATTTAGACTTAAGACTTTATTGTCCCCCAAAGGGAAATTCATTTACCACAGCAGCACTGTACACATCAGAGAACATTCAATACAACAGCACACGATAACAGAAGTACAACAACAATAATAACAACATAAAATGACAGACAGCAGTACACTGTGTATGTTGTCATGGTTAAGGTCAAGGCAAGGCGTTTTTATTTGTATTTCTAAGTACGTACATGAGAGTGAAATTATTTTGTTCTCATACTGTACATTTTAGCAGCAAAACAATCATAATAGTAAGAAAAACAAACTGTATACACTATATGGCTTAAAACGTTGCCTCTGACCCCTGTTCTTATGTTCTATGCATTATTGTGTACAGTATGTCTGTCTGTCTGTCTAGTCATCCAAGCAACTATCTACGTTAATTCAAACAAGAATTTACTCTTCAGGCAACAACTTACAGGATAATGCACTATTTCATTGGAGAGGGAGCCAGTTCTTTGCTGTTCTGTAATTAAATACTGTACACTAAGTTCAGAGAAAGTAAACATGCATACAGCACATGCCTGCCCAGCTGACTAGATCAGCATAGCAGGTACAGTAGACAGACGCGAGTGAATGGGTAAGAAGCGACAAGATCGCCTTAATGACTCCAGATCAGAGTGCCTCGAAGACTGTCTCTGGAAAAGGTCAAAGCCAACACACACACACACACACACACACACACACACACACACACACACACACACACACACACACACACACACACACACACACACACACACACACACACACACACACACACACACACACACACACACACACACACACACACACACACACACACACACACACACACACACACACACACACACACACACACAGCTAATGAGCCATCAACTGAGCCGTTCAGCTCCATTGCATCTCGTTTGCATCTAAACGGCAGACTTTTTTTCTTTAAAGGACGCGTGTCAACTTCTCTCGCCAATTGAGACAAACAGCGAAGCTGAGCAGGGGGAAACCATGGGCTGTGGAGGGGTGCGGCGGGGCAGGAGAGAAGGCTGTGGTGGGATTTCAACCAAGGTCAGTTAAAAGTTAAATTAAGAGCCATTTAAAACACCAGATAAATACTTCCAGCTACAGGATGCCTGTCGCAGCCTGTGACGATTTTCCTCTGACCAAATCAGTACTAAGCAGCGTTGTACATCACCATTTGGGATTGCATGAGATCACTTGGAACCTGGCTGCGATGATGAGCATGGAAAAAAAAGTACATCCAAGAACCTGGTAGCTGGTACCAGGTACTATAGAGGGGCAAATATTGAGGGTAGAGCCGTGGTGTAAACCAGGAGACTCCTGCGGGATCCAGGAGTGTTGGCAGCCCTGCACCGTGGTGTGCCCAGCTGAGACTATGCAATGGAAAGGGGCCATTAAGCACATACGGGTCCAAAGCAGACCTCACACAATGCGTTTGTTGTCATCACATTCTATGTCATCACACCAAATTGACCGCTGTGCTTTAACTGTGTTTAACAGTCACAGAGAGTTTACGTTTCAAGGCTTTATTCATTATAGAAGGCCTGAAGGGGAAGGGGGGTTTTTCCATAGAAGGAACCAAGGGCAATGCAAGGATGCCGTATTATGTTACTAGGAAAGGAGGAAAATTCAGTGAACGGCGCAGGACACAATGAAAACAGTGTCTAGAGCTCTGAGCTCATCGTTGTCTTACGCAGCCTCACCTCAGATTAACACATCATCAGAAGCGCTGCGAGGTCGATATCTACAGAGCTCTGAGCATCTACCTTGTACTGAGAGAGGGGATGGTCTCCGCACAGGAACTCCAGGCGCTGGCTGACCCTCAGGACGTACTGAGTCCCCCGGCGGGCCTCATCCTCTGGGCCGTGGGTGGTCAGCCACTTTCTCGTGGCCAGCTCCATCAGCTCGCCAGGGGTGGTGGACGGCGACACCTTCAGGCTGGCAGTGTCCTGGAGGACAACGCGGAGAGGGAGAGGAAGGGAGGAGGGAGAGATAAGCAGTGATTCGGATTAGTGATATGGATTAGGCCACGGGCATTTGATGAAAAACATTTATTTCTGAGGACCCAATCTACAGTGTAAAATCCTCATTCTTAATTAACTCCTGAAAGGGTGTTGAAGATGGTTGCAGATTTTATTTTTTCTCCAGCACTTAGGACATACATGGGTAACTGGCGGCCCGGGGGCCACATGCGGCCCCCACCTTCACTTAATGCGGCCCGCAGGTTAATATCGGAATACCGATATATTATTGATTTCAGCTGTTACAATTCCAAACATGCAAACATTACCCGATTTAATTACTTCAGTCTATATTAGTAGCTTAATGACTAGCATTAAAATTCTATTGTCTTTTTTATGTCCAATGTATTTGTATTTAAGTTCATAAAGTTAACATAAGTATAACTAAATGCATTCGAAATTAAATAAAAATGTAACTTTTCAGGATTCCAATGGAAAAACAGCAAAAAAAAAAAATCTGGATTCCAATTCAAAAATTTCAAAAATAGCAGATCTACAAGCTCAAAATGTGTCGCACTATGTGACGTGTTTTGAGCTTGTAGATCGGCTATTTTTGCTATTTGTGTGACATAGAATGGCGAATTACGGCATTAATTTACGAAAAAAGTAAAATACGGAGATAAGAGGTGTCTGCCCAAAAGTATATGCAATGTGTCCCTCTGGAGTGAGTGTGGAAATATAGTGGCCCTCTCCATCATCAAAGTTGCATCACCCCTAACTTAGGACAATAGGACAGTGACCAGTGTCATCCCTCACTAGTGGGATTGAGCCTATCAGTGCTTATTAGGCAGACAGAGACACCTGCATTCAGATTTGATTTGAACCTTGACATAACATAACATTGTTCCACCTCCCTTTTCCCCTTCATTTTTGTATTGTCAAACGTATAGGCAATTTAAGTACTTTTAATTGCAAAGTAAAGTTGTCCGAGTCTATGGTATACACACCACAACAGAGGGTACAAATGGAACAAAATTGACCCATAAGGTTACATTTCTACCCACTCAGAGGTACAGACCCATAAAGGTCTATTTGGACCCCTGGTGGTCCCCGGACCCGACGTTGAGAAACAGTGAGATAGATAAATATACAAAATAACAAAAAGTCAGTGGACTGGACACCCTGTCTAATTAAGTGTTTGTAATTACTGCCCTTTGTTCCAGTGAATGTAATTCTTTATGCTACAACTACAATGCCATTCTAGACAATTGCTTCCAAATTTGTGGCAACATTTTGTAGAAGGTCGTTTCCTGTTTCAAAGTGACAATCGCCCACCCACGCTCCCTCATAGAATAATGGAGGAAGAACTGGCCTGGACATAGAATAATGGAGGAAGCATACTGATAGAGTGTTACATAGAGAGAGAGAGAGAGAGAGAGCTTGTGTTATTTAAACGGAACTGTGACCCAGGTGAGATGGGTGAAAAGAACATGATAAATGCTGAGAATGACAGAGTTCTTGGAAAGCACTTTGTCTGAGTGAACTTGAGATATTCTGCTGAAAGGAAGCGAGAGAGAGAGAGAGGGAGGAATGTGGGAGGAGGGGGCACGCCAGGCAGATTAAATGATAGGACTGCACCCAACAACCTGATGCTGGCTCTGCCTAGCGCTGAAAGCATAACATTAGTTCTGAAGTGCCCGTTTGTGGATCTGAACCAATCCCTTCTCTCCAGGAAAATGCCCACGAGAGAAAAACACTCTGCTCTGGATGAGAGAGGTGAACAAAGAGAGAGAAAGAGATGTGGACGGGTCTAGCACGGTTTCCTTCTTTTTGAGCCCAGGCACACCAATGGCCTAGGGCTCAAAATGGCAATAGTGTTTATCTGGGAAAAAATAATAAGTACTTTTTGCCAATAATGACAGTGGTTGAAATATATATATATGTTTTAGGGTATATACACTTCTCTGTATATACGCCTCTGTGTTGGAAAATGAGTTCATACAAAATGCTGATATAGTAAATTGAAAAACAATTCATACGTTTTTGTATAAACGGTCGTTGTAAATGCAACGTGGTTGTCATATTATCCCAAGGCTCACCTGGACTTGTCTCACGGTACACCGTTTGGGAACCACCGAGCTAGGGAATGCCCTCTGATTCTGAACACACACACACACACACACACACACACACACACACACACAGACAGCCTTTCAGTCATTAAATCAACAAATTCATTAACGCTAAATGTAAATGAGAACATGACTCAGCGTAGCAGGCCGCAAAATAGCCAACATATGTTTAAATCCTACATATCACCATAGTGACTGAATCCAGTGTGACCGGGCGGGTTGTACCACAATGGAACTGATCACATTGGAGGGTTCATGTATGAAAGTAACCAACTGGACATCCGTGTGCCTGTTTCTGCTTCGGCGGGTACACGGCCTGACCCGACAGACAATAAAGTGCAATAAAACAGCCAAGCAGCCAGCAACGCAGCAAGTGCATATCTCCGTTGTCGGGCAGAAACCTCTTATCTCCATATTCTAACTTTTTGTGTTTTTTTTTCGTAAATTAACGCCCTACTTGATCATACTACAGCGTCACACAAAGAGCATCAAAAGTAGCAGATCTACAAGCTCGAGCTTGAAGCTCAAGCTTTTTAGCTTGTAGATCTGCTACTTTTGAATTTAAATCCTGAAAACTTACAGTTTTGGACATGTGAGGTTTCCACCCGACAGAGCCGATATGATATCTTCAATTCAAACACGTCACCATAGTGACCGAGTCCGCTGAGGTTTCAGTGCCGCGTTTGGGCTTATTAAAAGGACTATTTATAGTATTATATCGAGCTGGTACCTCAGAGGAAATTAAAACGTCTAGAGGCACACTGGGGAAAAATAGCCTTCGCTCATCAATAACCAACATAGACTGCAAGGTCCTCAGCATTATTTTAACCACATGAACCGTAGCATCGATCTAGTCTGGGGGTGAAGATTCGACGAAAAGAGCAGATCTACAAGCTCACCACGCGTCTCATTACGACACGTTGTGAGCTTGTACTGTAGATCGGCTATTTTCTGCAAGGATACTTAGTGTAGAGCAAAAACAGGAGGGGTTCCAGAATAATCGAATAAATCACGTATAGATCGGCTGTTTTCACAGAATGTTTGCCCCAGAAAAGGGACTCTAGGGTTCAAGTGGTTAAATTAATGCTAAGACATAACAACCAGAAGTGTTAAACAGGAGACCCTGCCCTCGTCTACTCAACAGCAATAAAAACACCCCATCACCACACTTCCTGTCCTTAATGCGGCTTATTGTGTCTGCAGATAGCTCCCTTCCTGACAACAGCAGTCCACCTGAGCACAGAGGCACAGATGTGTGTGTGTGTGTGTGTGTGTGTGTGTGTGTGTGTGTGTGTGTGTGTGTGTGTGTGTGTGTGTGTGTGTGTGTGTGTGTGTGTGTGTGTGTGTGTGTGTGTGTGTGTGCGTGTGTGTGTGTGCGTGAGAGAGAGAGAGAGAGAGAGAGAGAGGGGGACTGATGTTGATCAAAACTGATATTCAAGCATCTGCTAGGACACAAACATCCGTTTGATTATAAAATCTCAATTTGTATGAGAGAGAGAGCGAGAGCGAGAAAGGGCGAGAGGGAGACATTCATTTAACCCATTAAGACCTGAAGCCGATTCTACAAATGTCTACTAAATCCCAATTTTCTGAATAAGGTATTTTTCTATATCAGTGGTGCTCAAACTTTTTCATGTCAAGGACCCCCAAACTTATTTGTAATTGGCCGCTGACCCCCATCTCAAAATGTTTTGTTCCAGGGACCCCTAGAAGCAAAGATTGAGTTAAAAATGTAAAAATGCTTTAAAACAATATATTCAAAGACTTGCACACATTTTCACGATTTTTCAAAAATAGCAGATATACAAGTTCATAGCGCGGCACTATGAGCTTGTATATCTGCTATTTTTGAATAGTCAAAGTGTAAAATAATGCTTTTTAGTTCAAATCAAGAAGTGACACAGATGCAGGTCTTAATGGGAGTGGTTAGCTCAAATGGGCTGTCATCCTAACATCTGCGTATGTGCGTGGCATCCTCAGGGAGGATGCCATGATTTCACTGATGGTGCTGACCCATTTAGTTCTGTCACATGGCTAACCAGTTGAGCTCTGTCACGTGATCCTCCCCTACCAGGAGGGAGCCAGCCCTGGGCCTGGAGAAACAGCCAACACCGGGGTGCAGACACTGCGTTCCGTTCAGTCACTCGGTGTCCTCAAACACAGTGGGAGAGAAGCCCAGGGTAAACAAGCTCAAATTGTACTGGCGTCCATTCGCTGCACTCTTGCTGCATTATATTCCCAAGGTGTTTGTCTTGCACATGGAATAGTTGTGAATACATGATAGATTTTCATCTCATGTTACATTACTGGATTTCTCTTGTAAACTCATGTTTAAGGCCCATGTTGAATGAGGCAGATTCAGACCAAAATCAGGTGCATTTGAATGGCTTCATCAGAGCTGTTGAAAAGATCCCTTCCACGTGAGGACATGACGACAGACGACTTTCAGATGAAGGCTGAAATTGGCGATCGATCTCTCACAACCGATCAAACACTAATTACCTTCCTGGGAGAGAAAATGTTGCCCCAAGTACAACATCAGCAGAGCTGATTCCAATCCACACAATAACACTACAACAACACTACGGGTGCAAAAACTGAACCTTACCCTATTACAACGATAAGGGAAATTCAGATGACATAGTAGCAACAGCAGTAAGAATGAAACAAAGGACATGCAAGAGTAAAAGCCTGGAACCAAACCAAGATGAATAAATAAAATGAATTAAATTAAATCAAATTAAATAGTTAAAGGTAGGGTAAGTGATTTGCTTTTGTTAAAATAAGTCTTAAATAGCTCTATATTCTGATAGTACTCATTGCTAGAGTGTTTGTTCAGTAAAAGGAGTCTCCCATGTCTCTCCAGCTCTTATTAAACAGAAAATGCATTTTCAGGGCTCTCTCCTGATTGGCTTAAACTTTGTCACCTACCTGAAAATGTATTATATTCTGTTTAGTGGAGAGACTCCTGTGACCGAACAAACACTCTGTAGCAATGATTACTATCAGAATATAGTACTTTAACCTTTTTAACAACAACAACAAAAAATATAGATTTGGGTCTCCGAATGATTGTATATACAATCAATAAATATATATTTGTGACACAAATCAATTAACTCTCTCAGTGCCAATGAAATAAAATATGTTCATAATGTGCCAGCAATTTTTTAAAAGTAAAACAAAATAATAATAACAATAAGTGAATGGAGCAGCAAATCTTCAGATCACGATATCTTGGGTTCTGAAAATTATTAAAAAATAAATTAAAAAAAACTTGGGATAACTCGTTCTTGGCACTGAGAGAGTTAATATACATCCATGACCAATGATACGTACACAAATGACTACCGGTATATGCACCGTCCATTAACAGTGAGTATACAGGTAGAGATATACAGTATGCACAGACCATCAGCAGTTTCAACATGAATGAAGGTATGTAGATTCTATCGACAGTGAAAACATAATAGATGGCTCACTTGGGACTGCTCGAAGTGGATGATGATCTTGAGGTCGACGGGCTTGTCGTTGATGCCGTCGGCGATGGACGCCACAGCCGCCGGCTCCAGCTGCGGCGAGAAGCAGGCCTGCAGCCATTCCATCCAGGTCATCATTTGGACGTGCTGCATCCTCTCCTCGCTGATGCGAAACATCTTACTGCGGAAGTCCTTCACCTCCTGGTTCTCTAGGGCGTCCAGTTCATGGAGACCTGTGGAGCGTGGGAGAAGGTTTGGGGAAGGAACAAGGAGGCATTACAGTCCAGAGTACGGTTGAGAACTGTATATGGAATATGTCGCTGGGTATAGTGCATGATGCTAACACTGTAGAATATGTTAACATGATAGTTTTGTTTTTAGAAAGGTAGTTGGGAATCAAAGAAGGACCACAATAGAGATGTTTGTTTTTGTTTTATCCTTTTGACAGATATGTACAAATATATGGTCATGTTTATGCATTTTTTGTTAAAAAACAATCAATCAAAACGGTCATGCTTATTAATTGGTAGTGAATAGCCTCATACATCTGCAAATTCTGCATTCTACAACCAGGGACTAAATTCAATGCTATTTTGCATGTGCATAGTGCTATGGTTCACATAGGCACAATGTTGAGGAAAAAAAACACAAAATCACAATTAAAAAGCAAAGTGATAAATAAACCTTTCTGTGAAGATTTCAGGAACCTTTGTGAATTGGGTCTAGTCAAACGCTGTATAAACATGGTTGGATTACAGGATTTAAAGCAGGACCCTTAGCCTGCCTTCATGTAAAATGCACCAACACCTGTGGGACACCTGATGCCAAACGTTAGCAATGAATGTCTATAGAGGATTACCGATGGCGATCTCTTATGAGATTAAAGTAGAGCCTCTTGTATCCATGCTAATGCCAAATGCTAGAGGTAGGAAACTGTTAGGTGTATCCTATGTCTCTCTCTCTCTGAGCGCAATGCACTCTTGATAATGAAAACAACATTGACATTAAAAGCCATTAAACATTCATATGACCCTCAGCGCTCAAAAGAGCGCTCTGGACCACATTAGTTGTGAGAGTGTGCCGTCTTGTGTGCACGATTTGAGCGCGCGCTTTGACTGTATGCTTGTGTGAAAAAGTAAAGCTCACACAAGCATTGTCTGAGTACGATTGTCTGTTGCTGTGTGTTAAGTGTTTGAGTGTGTGCATGCATAATGTGCACGTGGGAGCCTGCAGGGTGACTTTTCAAACGCCGCTTGGCCCTGGACAAAAGCCTTCCACAGATCACATGTGACTACAGTAGAGCCAGGAGGGAGCTATCAGTATTGTGTGGGTCTCCTTCGATTAGCGTCAGCCCCCACTTCCCTCTGGCTTCCTCTCCCCCTCCCCTGTTTCTTCTTCTGAAGAGGTCTGCTTTGGCCAGCGGCCAGTAAGACTTCCTAATACCTTGCACGCGCGCGCACACGCACACACGCACACACACACACACACACACACACACACACACACACACACACACACACACACACACACGATCTGTGAATGATCCATAGTGTATCATTCCATGCGTACGTTTGTGTATGTTTACGTGTACACATACATGCATGAGTGTGGGCCTCAATGCCGACTACAGCTGATCATACATACGGTATGCCGGGTCTACCTTACAGCGCCAGTCTGCCTCGCCTCATCCCACTCACCTCCAGGAATCTAATCGCTCACAGAGATAACGCCAAGTGACAGGCAGCGGAACGGACAACAGGGGCCTGTCCAGTCAAACCTTACGCTTCTCTATCAGATAGCCCGAGCTGATGATGGGAGGCAGCTGCGGATCAGCCTTTGCATCCCACTGTCACGGCTCTGTGCGTGCGTGCGCGCGCGCGCGCGCCCTGTGCACGTCTCTTTAATCGGCAATGTCTAACGAGGACGGCGAGGGAGCCAGTCGAGAGAGAGAGAGAGAGAGAGAGAGAGAGAGAGAGAGAGAGAGAGAGAGAGTGGGTTTCAGTGAATGCCACAGTGGAAGTTGAGTCATAAGTGTTTTGTTTGTGGGTCAGAGCGTTTACATCACCCACTTAACCACTTAAGCTCTATGTACTTCATCATATGACGTATAGCAAAAAAAAAGAGCTGATCTACAAGCTCAAAACACGCCGCAACGCGACGCGTTTTGAGCTTGTAGATCGCCTATTTTTCCGCCTATGACGACACGCCCAAAACAGGGATGCCAGGTTGAAAGTGGTTAAGAATACCAAGCATGAGCAAGAACACGCTTTTAGAAAAACATCACCGCCTTGCCTCACCCTTCCCGATGAGCACGCCGATCTTGGAGTCGAGCAGGCGCTCGGCGCGGCCGCAGTTGCGCGTCACCAGCTTGAAGACGGGCAGGAAGGGGCGCACGTCACACAGCCGCCGCGTCTCGTCCTCCAGCTCCTCGTGCACGGCGGCCTGGTTGACGCACTCGAACATGTGGCTCTCCATCTCCCCCAGGGCGGGGAACAGCGGGAACATCTGGGCCTGCTTCCATAGGAGCTGGGGAGAGGGAGGAGGTGGTGGTGGGGTACAGAGTGGTTAGTTCCTTTTTACTGGTTTTTGGTGTTTAAATGTAGATTGCACGTGTCACTGTAAAACCAAAAGGAAAGTGGCATGAAAACATGGCAGTGCTTATGATATAGTAGCTACTGGTGCTAAACTATTAGGAGCACTGGGTGCTATTAACCCATTGATTCAATCCGGGAACGCATCTGTGTCATTTTAAGATTTCTTTGGCTATTCAAAAATAGCAGATCTACAAGCTCGTAGCACGGCACCGAGTGCCGCGCTACGAGCTTGTAGATCTGCTATTTTTGAAAAATCTTGACAATTTGTGCAAATCTTTGAATATACATATTTTCATTATAACATTTTTAACTCAAATCTTTGCTTCTGGGGGTCACTGGAACAAAACATTTTGAGATGGGTGGGGGTCCGCAGCCAAATATGATTTTGGGGGTCCTTGATAACCACTGATATAGAAACATACGTTTTTTTTTTAAACTGTAGGATTTAGAAGACATTTATAGAATCCCCAAAAGCAAAGATTTGAGTGACAAATGTTTGCTTTAAAAACAAAACGAGCAACAGCATTGCTCCTGAAATAGCTTTAACAAACTTCAGTTTGTACCACTTTCTGTGTGTTAAAGTAAAAAAAAACTATTTTAGAAGCAATGCCGTTGGGCGGACCTTTATTATTATTTTAAACCGTTACTTTTTTGTCCAGCACCAGCGACTGAACTGAATGTGTGCAACCCACTTCTGGACTAAGAATAAAAACAACACACGACGACGACAACAGCAGCAAGACCCTGTGGGTCATGTATAATGGCATATGTAAGGCCGCATGGCTGGAAACAAACATGATGACACAGATCATGGATGAACCAATCAGGATGTGAATCACCATCCACCAGCACACCCTGGCATGATTCATGTACCCATGTCCCTGAAGCACTGTCACCGTGTCTGTGTGTGTATATGCGTGTACAGTACATCAGTGGTGGAAAGTAGCTAAGTACATTTACTCAAGTACTAGTACTTGAGTACAATTTTGAGGTATTTTTTACTTTACTGGAGTATTTCCAATTTTCAGTACTTTTACTTCTACTCTACTACATCACTCACTACATCTCAGAGGCAAATCTTGTACTTTTACTCCACTACAATTATTTGAAATCTTTAGTTACTAGTTACTTTGCCGATATAAATCATTATATTATAAAACATACATTAACCACTTTAGCCCTATTTTATACACAGGCTATTTGAAAATAGCCGATCTACAAGCTCACAACGCGCCGCATCGTGACGCTTTGTGAGGTTGTATATCTGCTATTTTCAAACATTTTAGTACTTTTACTTTTGGTACTTTAAGAATATTTTGATACTTTAGTACATTTCCTCAAGAAACATTTTGAGCACAGGCCTTTTACTTGTAACAGAGTATTTTTATATTGTGGTATTACTACTTTTACTTAAGTACAATATCTGAGTACTTCTTCCACCACTGGTATGTGTGTGTGTGTGTGTGTGTGTGTGTGTGTGTGTGTGTGTGTGTGTGTGTGTGTGTGTGTGTGTGTGTGTGTGTGTGTGTGTGTGTGTGCGTGCGTGCGTATTTATCATAAACTCAAAGAAGGCTCATGAAGGAACAGTGCATGTTTAACCTCAAAACAAATATTTGCCTTTTCAGGAACACCCATGATTTTATCATGAACTCGCTATACCTTCACATGGATGAACAGGCCACCACAAAACTTACATAGACAGAGGACGCAACTATTTGACCGAACAATGGCCTCATGATATCCAAATGATGTAACATTCCAGCGAACAGTCATTTACATGTTCTCTGCCATGGAGTTAGTCATTAGCATTGCCTGTGCAGTTATGATCCATTTCTCAAAAGCACATTGAAAGATCATTTCAGCATCTAGGTTCAAGTCATGGCAGGTCTCCAGTGGAAACGTAATGAGCACATTTCCGAAACAAAATAGAGGATCTCGCTCAACAACAACTCCTCAGAAGGAAGATGTTTTGTAACGTCCCAATTCCTGTAAAACACCATGAATGTTCTCTAATAACAGAAGAAGTATTCATTCGTCAGCTCTTTCATCTCTAGGTGTGTGACAAATCATTAAGTGCCAGGATTAAGTGCTTGGACAAGCTTCTGAGAAATGGAAGAATTATCATAAAAATAATGATAAAACGCTGGCACACTCAAGACTGGTCTGATGAAGAGCGTGTAGCTCGAAACCAAACGTCACAGACTTTTCTGGTGCGATAAAAGCACTTTATCATTGCAGTCCTACAGTGTGCGAGAGTTTTATCATAATTTTTATTATAATTATTCCATTTTTCCTGCACTGATTGTCACTCAGCAACTGCCCAATTTGGGGTTTGGCATGTCTGTCTGTCTTTTTCTTGGTACCAAAAGTAAAAGTACTAAAATGTTTGAAAATAGCAGATCTACAAGCTCACAACGTGTCGCGATGCGACGCGTTGTGAGCTTGTAGATCGGCTAGAAACTAGTAACTAACGTTTTCAAATAATTGGAGTAAAAGTACAATATTTGCTTCTGAGATGTAGTGGAGCAGAAGTAAAAGTATAGACAATTGGAAATACTCCAGTAAAGTAAAAGTACCTTAAAAAATTACTTAAGTACAGTACTTGAGTAAATGTACTTAGTTACTCTACACCACTGCTGACAGTGGCACGAGGGGTTATCCCTCCCTCCATATCGCGCTCTCCTTTATGTAATGTCACGCTTGGATGATTTATCATTTTCAGAGCTTTCCCTAGCGTCTCTCCTTGCTGGCCCCAGGGGATGGGTTTAACTAGATCTCACATGTGCAATGCCCACCCTGCACACATGTGCACGTGGGCATTGCGGGGGGTGGGGGGTGGGCCGGGATGGATGCTTAGTATCAAGAATCCAAAATGCCGGGCAAGAAACTCGAGGAGAGTCATGAAAATCTTGAACTTGAAAACGGGTTCTTCTTTGGTGTGAGCTCATAGACTCTAGAGGCAGGAAAAAACAACACCACACACTTCTGTGTATCTTTTTCCTCTCATCGCGTTGCAACTCAAAAATCATGTGTAAGAGCCATATATATGATTGATGTTTCTTAATTGATGATGTCACCGCAGGGCTTGGTCAAGGCTAAGTTGCCTAGGTATGGGCTAGGGCTGTAATCAGCCGCAGGTGTTGTCAGTGGCAGAGGCAAACCAGTTTTCGACTGTGTCTCATGAGAGCTGGAGGTTTGTGTGCGTTTGACTGTTTATTTATGTATGTTATTCTTTATTGTATGCTATAGTGAATGGCACTACTAGGCTACAGAATAAAGCGTTTGTTTATTAACTCAACGGACACTTGTGGACATCAGTTTATATGGAGCACACGTCAGAACTTCCTCGGCAACCAGTAGTAGTGCCAGAAGTATAGGACTTTTGACACTACACTTAATAGCACCTCAAGTATAGGACTTGGGCGCTACATCATGGGAGTTCATTTAAGTCTGATTGGTTTTACTGTGTACATGCACAGACTGACTTATTATTTACTAATCAGGACTATCTCTGCAGGTGCTACACTTCCTCACAGTTCCTCTCTGGGAAAACATGTTCTCCGTGCATGTGCATGTGTCCGTATAGTACATGTTTTCAACACCTGTGAGACATAAAATCATGAGAGGATGTTAAGAGTTAAAAATGACGCGTCACTTAGGGCTGAAATATCTCATTTGCATACAGGTGTTGACATTAAAACTGACAATCAACTCCGCCGCAGCATTCATTCGAGTTTTACAAAAAAAAGGGCACGGTCTCATCAACTTGAAAAGGCCACATCATCTGAGATGGAGGTTAAACAACCTTTAACCTCCATCTCAGCCCATTAACCGCAATCTGGCATGATGTCAGGAGCTATTTGCATGCTGTGAGCCACTCGCAAACAAAAACAAACTAGCCAGGAGCAACAGCCAGCTCTGTCAAAACAAGCATTAGGCAACGTCTAGCCGACCAGCTGACTCTGTGTTTGTGTGCATGTGTTACGGGTGGTTTAGCCTATAGCTTGTTCTTTTTCCTACTGGGACAAAGCCCTGGAGGCCTGTGAACGACAGAACTGTAAACAAGAAGCAGTTTATCTCGGCCAATGTGCAAATTATACTTTGGAAGTGCAATGAGTTCAGCTAAGAATACAATGTGACTACAATGTGACCTTTAACACATGAATGGTTAACACTTTATAATAAGGGACATCTATTAATGGGTAATTAACCATCTCTAAATGGTTATTATATACCTTATATACTTCGATGTTGTGAGCTTGTAGATCTGCACTTTTTGCTTTTGAAGGTTACATTTTGCCTATAATGACGTGACCAAAATAGGGATGTAGGCTGAATGTGGTTTACTATTAAGTAATAATATTATTCATTTTTAATTTTTTCCATCATCATCATCGTGGCTCTGTCTCGTCTGTCTGTGTGTGCCCCCAAAATCTCTTCTGCCCGGTTCTCCTCAGTGGCTGGAGCAATTGATCTGCATTTGCACACAGCCATTGACCATTACCATGTGCACGGAACACCGAAGCCCGTTTTTCGCTTTCCCCAAATGTCAGCTGTTTATTAGCGTTTTTGTTTTCGCTGGCTCCCGTAGTTGCCAGATCATGTGCGTGAAACAAGCGCCGGTGTTGCCACATCCGTGAAACAAGCGGACCATCCGTGAAACAAGCGGACCATGAAGCGCGCGTGGGTGCTCATATCCCCCGACGGGTATGGTCTAGTTATTCATTATTAGTTCATTATATCCCTGTGCGGTATTGGGGATTGAAGTGCTGGCTTTTTAGGCTATAGGTCTGCATCCCTACCTCTACTGCAGGGGTCCTCAGAGCTACTATAGGAGGTCCACCAAATCTTTGTGAGGCTTTTTTTATTTTTTGACTTTTTACATTAACCACTTGAACCCTAGCATCCCTATTCTGAGGGGAACATTAGCTGAAAATAGCAGATCTACAAGCTCACAACGCCTCGCGCTGCGAGGTGTTGTGAGGTTGTAGATCTGCTATTTTTGGCAAAGAGGTATAGAGGTGTAGAGGGAAACAATTTTTTTATATATTATATTTATATAATATTTTATACAATATAGTGGGGGTCCCTGCTTCATCTCTCTCTCAGCTAGGGGGTCCTTGGGCTGAAAACGTTGAAGACCCCTGCTCAACTGTATTACACCATTAAAAAAAAAACTATCCTTTCTGTACAATTGTGGAGGTGTTGCCGAGTAAGGAATTGGGTGTTTGGACCATTAATTAGCTTGTTCACAGTCACAGTGTGCAGCGCTAACTTCACTCACAGTCTGCAGTGCTATAACTTCAGTGTGAAAATGTGAGCGTCATTGAGGGCTTCCCAGCCCTCCCAGCAGTGTTGATTTCGTCGACTAAAACTATGACGAAAAATGTTTGTCGAATACCTTTTTTCACTGACGAAAACTAAATAAAAACTAAATAAAAACTATGCTATGATGACCAAAACTAAGACTAAATATATTGACAATTTCATAAACAAATAAAAACTAGATAAAAAAGTTAGTGGGGGACGAGTGGAGAAGATATCCAGTAGAACTAAAAGACCAGTCATTTTATGCTTGGTTGCGCTCAGGTGTTGCGCTCTGAAATTATTTTACACTTTATTTTCAGGATGCAACAAAGTGCAAAACCAGCCATTACGGCGCCATCAAGGCACCGCAACATACATTTTAGTCGACTAAATCAACTGTAGATTTAGTCGACTAAAATCTTATATTTAGTCGACTAAAACTAGACAAAAACTAGAACATTTCAGGTGACTAAAATATGACTAACTAAATGGAATCTTATTCAAAAGACTATGACTAAAACTACTATCAAAATGTGCTGTCAAAACCAACAGTGCCTCCCAGTGCGTGTCCGTCGTCTCTCTCACCAGTTTGATTTGCAGGATGGTGGCCTCGCGGGGGACGTCCATCTGGATGTAGATGCCGGTGGGCAGCAGGAAGTCCATGGTGACCAGGGCTGGGGCGTGGCCAGTCAGGGGCGAGTGGGCCGCCCACATGTCCAGGAGGTCCGTCATGGCGGGAGGCATGGCAGTGGGCGCAGCACGCCACCTCAACCATAAGGACCTGAGAGAGAGAGAGAGACAGATGCCAGGTCTAGTTTAACGTGGTTCATGTAGAAAATGGGAAGAATGTGAATGTGCCATTTCACGTTTTCAAATGTATAAACATCTTTTGAAAATAGCAGATCTACAAGCTGCGACGCATTGTGAGCTTGTAGATCGGCTACTTTCAAATGGCCGAAATGTATATAGGGCTGAAGTGGTCAATGTATGTTTTGTAATAATAATCAAAATCTACCAAGTATCTAGTTACTAAAGTTGTCAAATAATTGTAGTGGAGTAAAAGTACAATATTTGCCTCTGAGATGTAGTGGAGTAGAGGTAAAAGTACCGAAAATTGGAAATACTCCACTAAAGTAAAAATACCTCAAAATTGTACGTAAGTACAGTACTTCTAAATGTACTTACTTACTTTACACCACTGAACATAATAAGTAAATACAAATAATTAAATACGTTATAATGAACTCATTTGTTCCAATGTGGTTTGACTGGTGAATGACATGAGGCTGTGGTGGCTGTGAAAGCAGGTTTGACACTGTAGCATAGCATGTCTGGGTTGAGTTAACAATCAGTTACAACTTAATGACAGGGTCGCAGTGAGAGTCCAGGTTAAACAAGGTGAGCTCACAAAATAACAGTTTAACACCTAGTAATAAGGCCAAAGCAGAGGTTTGACTCATGCACCACCTTGACAAAAAAAAAACACCTCAGCTAATCTCAAGGCAAGCAGGCTTCTTGTTATGGCCGCTCTTCAACCGATGTTCTGCTGTAGCCACAATACACACACATAATGACATGTTGCTGGCTTAACACGCTATAGAGTCAGTTTTATTACTTTGAATTGAGTTTTATTTGGTGCCTCATTTGCTAAATACGTTTTAGGATTAAGACTCTTGGGTTGCAAACCAAAAACACATTCATGTTAATGTCGCTTAATGCTTTATGTAAAGCACTCTGAATTGCTGTTGAAGTGTGCTATACAAATAACTTGTCTTGCCTAATCTGGGGGAAAGAACTGAAATTTTTCCTAATTCCTGAAACAATCTTTAGGAAGACTTGGCCTAGGATCTGTCAGTGGTATAAAAAAGAGCATTATGTTCATACTGCATATGAATCTAAAGGTGTTTACTAGTTTATCTCATCTTACACTACACACATTAGATGTTTCAAACGTGGAAGCTCTTCAAAAGGGTCTGGTAAAATAAATCAAGCACACCATAAAAAGTGTAACATGATATCTGAGCAGATGTTATTTTTTTTCTTCAGGTCTGCCCAATGCTTTGTTACACAGGCCCATGTCAAACAGGACAGGACAGGTGGATGCTGCAGTACCACCGTGTTCCTGCGGGGGCAGCGCCTTGTTGTGCTGGGTGCGGAAGGGGATGGGGGGGAGCTGTAACCTTACTTGGGTGCGGGCCAGCGCTCAGAGGAATGCCCACTAAGCAAACGGCAGAACAAAAGGTCAGTCTGCCCTCTGCTCATCTGACAACCTAAAGCTGCTCCTGCGGCTACAGCACCACACACACACACACACACCCACACACAACTATACTTGTGAGGACATCAACAATTTAGGATGCCAATTTCCTTTTTTTTATTACAATTTTTAACCCTAACCTCGCACACCGAAAATAGCAGATAGAAGCTCACAACGTTCTATATCTGCTATTTGCGGTGTATAACGCCACTGCAGGCATAACTCTAATCCTAACTCCTAAATGTAACCTCTAAATGCCTAATCCCAACCTGAATCTTTTCCCAATTGTAAACCTAACTCTAGAAATCTTTCTTTTTAACCATAAAACAACCATTTATCATGTAAGGACCAGGTAAATTGCCCTCACCATGTCCATTTTACATATTCTACTATACTTGTGGGACACTTGGCTCTCACAAACAAATAGCCTATAGTAATACAAGTACACACACACACACACACACACACACAGCTAAGTCTATAGCCTTAAAAACATCACACATGAAAACACACATGCACACGCACTCTGATGCACACTCAGTCACACACACTGTTGACCGTTGCCAAGGTAATTATCAGATGGTGCTGTTCCCTTCTGTGTGTCATCCGACTCCATCGTAATAGCTGCTGGAAATCATTTCATGTGGCAGCCAGAGGTTGGCTGAAGTCTTGAAAACTTAGGTAGGTGGTGTGAAAAAAACTCGCAAAAACAAACCGATGCATAAAACACTCTTGGACTTGGACTCACACACACACACACAGAGTGCTCCACGTGCATCAGGAACCCCACTGAGCACTGAAGGTTTGGTAAACTAGCCCACAAGCTGGTTTCCATGCAAGCCGAGGCCGCCTCGCCACAGCTGGCCTGCGCCTCCACTTGTCTCTTTCTCTCTCAATTGCCTGGCGCTCACGTGGCCCAGTGTCCATTAACTCTATCACGGCTCCATCTCCATTTTGGCTCAATCTGCCCATTAAAAATGACTTTCTCCATTGCCTCTAATGGCTCTTCCCCCTCGGTGTTAAGTGGCTGTACGAGCCGCAGATGGGCCAGTGCTATGCCATGTGGCTGGGGCTGGCTGGCCCGCTTGGAGCCACTATCTTGGCCACTTAACATTATCTGCTCCACAGTAAAACACACAGTGTTACTTTAACTCAGAGAGTGCACAAATGTAACCAAAATGGACCCCGTAATGCAAACTGTAATGGTGTTCTGTCTGAGTGCCGTGCCGCACAAAATGTGGATGACTGCTTGCGGTCCCCTATTGTGAAATGTCTTTAAAAATAAAAATGCATTAAGATGCATTGTGAGCTTGCAGACCTGCAACATTTTTTGAAAGTGTATGAACTCTTTGATAAATCTTGATACATTTTTACAATAATTACATGTCCAAAATAGGGACAAATAATCATATGCATTCAAATTGTAATGTTTATATAAAGTTGTCCGAGTAGCTCAGTGAGTAGAGCGCTCACTCATCTTTGACCACAAGGTCCTGGGTTTGACCCCGGGCACTGGCAATTCAGTGTATTAGTAGTATGGCTTGGGTAACTAAGTTGTGCGGTAAGTACTGGAAGCTGATGGTGGGTGTAGCGCTCCATCTCCCAGCATGTACAGTACACACGTAACGGTTATGTGAACGTTACGTCACCCTTAACACATCAAGACTTTTTCACACACACACACCCCCACACACACACCCCCACACACACACCCCACACACACACCCACCCACACCCACACCCACACACACACACACATCATCATGTCATTTTAAGATTTATTTGGCTAATTTAGAAAAAAACATTAACATTTGTACAAATCTTTGAATGCATATATTTTTCAAGCAAACATTTGTACTCAAATCTTTGCTTCTGGGGGTCCCTGGAACAAAATATACATATCTAAAAATATACATATCTAAATCCTAACTATATTTATCAGTGGTGCTCCAACTTTTTCATGTCAAGGACCCCCAAAACTATATGTACTGTATTTGACCCCCATTTGAAAATATTAAGCAGCATAATAACTTAAGCCATGTTGTATGTTTGGTACCGTGACGTCACCGAGCGGTATAGTTACACACATGAAAAGAAACATGACACCCAGAGATTCTGTCTGACGCACAGATAGCACGCCATGATCAAGGACCGATGAATAGGTCATTCATGCGCAACCATGCGAGCGCACACGCACGCCCGCACAGGTATTACTATACTTCTGAGGTCTCAAAAAGGAGAACAGGCCTTCTAGTGAATTGAATAATTAAATCTTTTGCCTCAAGCTAGGTCCAACATGACGGACCCCCACATGAAAGATGTTGTTTCCCTGGCTAACAAAGATTTTTAGAGCTAAGGTTACAAGGAAAAGACGCAGGTTGGTCTGGGTTAGGATTAGACATTTAAGTGATTAAGTGTTACAGTAGGTTTAGGGTTCAAAATGGCGAGATAAGGCATTTTTATGGCTGGCTGGCTGTCTGTCTGTCTGTCTGATAGCGGCAGAAAATAGCGGCGGAAAATAGCAGATCTACAAGCTCATAGCGCGGCACCGAGTGCCACGCTATGAGCTTGTAGATCTGCTATTTTTAGTAGTTATGATTTAGAAAACATTTTTAAGAATCGCCTCAGGTCTTAATGGGTTAAGTAGAAAATCTCAGTACTTCTTCCACCACTGGTCTGGTCCTGCTGCATCGCGGACGGACGGACACACACACACACACACAAGCAGGGTTATGGGGTACACGGTGGCAAGCAGCCAGGAATCTTCTGCTAGGTCAGGTTTCACAGGAACACCGAAAACGGAGGCGAGCGACAGAGGTGATAGATAAAGGATGGAGAGAGAGAGAGAAGAGAATATACAGATAGAGCAAAAGCATTTTGACATGAGAGCTGTAGACACCCTAGCCCGAGGGGGAGCAGTCCAACCACATCAGTCAGTGGAGTACACAATAGGCATGTCCCTAGATCGCCCCATGCATGCACGCACGCACTATCTCTCTAGGGATAAAGGACTTTACTTTGAGAAATGCAGGAATGTTTTCCCGCTTTTAACCCATTGATACCTGGAACGCATCTGTGTCACTTTAGATTTCTTTAGGCTATTCAAAAATAGCAGATATACAAGCTCATAGCGCGGCACCGAGTGCCGCGCTATGAGCTTGTAGATCTGCTATTTTTGAAAAATCGAGAAAAAAAAAAGTGGTTTTTTTTTCATTTTTTTTTTAGGATTTAGAAGACATTTCTAGAATCTTCTCAGGTCTTAGTGGGTTAATCCAGAAGTTCCCCGCCTACCTTGCCAACAAGAGATATGAGTATGAACTTGAGCGTGTGGAGAGGGGGAGCACAGAGGGGGAAACACACACTTAGATTTATGCAGGGGAGAACTGTGGAGCCAAGAACGAGCCAACTCTAACTGGAAATATGTGCATGCATTAAGCTATCATGACTAAAACCGCGCCATGATTTATGAGAAAGATGCAACATTATGCCCAGATGTGACATATGGACTCTGGAGCCTCTGTCCCTGAGAGAACAGATCGTCTCATATCATGTCCAAAACGGTTACTTTTCAGGATTCAAATCAATAACGGCAAACGTAGCAGATCTACAAGCTGAAAACGCAGCGCGAAACTTTTGATACTTTTGTGTGACGCTGTAGTATGATCAAGGCATTCATTTAGGAAAAAACACAAATAGTTGACACACATTTAGTGCCAAACACGAGCATTCTCGCGTTTGTAAATACACTCGTAGAGTGCCATAAACGAGAATTCTCCTGGGGGGAAATTTTTTGTTATTTTATTTCTTTCCACACGGGGCGCTCTAACGCAACTTTGGCGGTTTTAACCGCGGTTGCCGCAGTTAACCGCAGTTTGGGTGGATTTGGGTCAATCAAATATAATTATTAATTCATATTGGATAAACCGTGGGTGAAATAATGCGGGAATTACATTAATGATATCAATCTATAGGCCTATTATAGCTTTTAAAAAGCACGAAATCTCGCCGTGCGTGCGTTTGTAGTATTTCAATATTACGTCATTTTACATCAGGCACAAATTAGCCGCCTACTGCACGTGGCTTTGCCGGCAAGGGGTCTTCCTACCGCAGGCAGCCAGTGTTGCCAGATCTTGCGAGAGAAATAAGCAGCCAGGTCTATGAAAACAAGCCCAAAACAAGCACCAAACCATGCGCCAAACAAGCCCAGAAGTCGCTTATAAAAACAAGACATATTCACGTAAAGTGAATGAAACTGTCTTGTTGTTTACATGGATATGGATTGTATACGGTCACTACATCGCGACAGACAGTGGTGAGTAACATTGTTTATAAGAAAACTAACGTCAGGAAAATTATAATAATTTGATGCGGTTGGTGCGGATCTAGAAATAGGATGGTATAATTAACACATTAACCGCCAAGAACGTAGTCCTACGGTCCGTTAAATCCAACTGTTAAGCGCCGAGACCGTAGCCCTACGGGCTGCGGTCTTTTCGCGCATGCGCGGTCCGGGTGCACTTTCGGAATTTTTTTGATCCACTTCCGTTTCCGGTTTGATGACCGGAAATAGAATTATTTGGGATCCGGTTTTGACGATCACGCCCGCTCCCATTCTACAGACGAAACTGAAACTCAATTCTCTTCCTGTAGTTTTTTCTCCTCGCATTTCACTGTTTAACGTAATCCGCTCTAACTACAACATGGATACCCAGTTTGACACGCGATCTTCACTGGGAGATACAGGGAGATCTCGCGGATGTAAACAGACCGTGTAGAGCTCAATCTTAAGGATTTTAACAAGATCTATGGCGACATGAAAAAAACAAAAAAACAACAAAAACACCTTGGCACTGGTGAGTACATTATGAGATTAACCTCTGGCGGTCGATGTGTTAATGCGGTTGGATGGCGGGAGGATAATGAACATGTATACGCGGATTTGGGTGACGAAAAACCCCATCCGCGCATCACTAATCCACGGACCCGCGAATCCTGTCCATAAAACGTACCTCCTATCCACTCCCATTATAGGATCTTGAGAAAAAGCTCCATATCTCCATATCTTTTTACCGTGGTGAAAACGAGCCATTTTCGATGGGCGATCACTCTGCAATGGCGGATCGCGTTAGAGATATTATTGTTCCAGTCGATAGTCGGGACCCACGACCATCGCGCACGCACCCTTTGTTTACATCCGCGTCGAGGCGTCTACAGCTCTAAACATATCAGCGTAAACGTTAAGATCGGTGGCACTGGATGTACCCCGTTTTAAAAAACCTCTGGCACTTGAGGTTTCTGCTCAACAGCAACGATATATATACTGTATATAGGAACTCCTGTCCGAATGCACATTATTGCAATTTCTACTCAGCCATGGTAGCAACTAGCAACTCAATGCATTTAGGCATGGACACATGGTCAAGACGATCTGCTGCAGTTCAAACCGAGCATCAGAATGGGGAAGAAGGTGATTTAAGTTACTTTTAACATGGCCTCTGAACCGTTGATAAAAGGCAGGATGGATCTATTCTTTCATGTTGTAGATGGCAAATTCTGACCCTACTGTACCAATCCGAATGTCACAGCAGAAATCCAGACTCAGACGAAGCAACGTTTCTAATCTTCTATTGTCCTATTGTAATATGGCGAGCCTGTGCAAATTGTAGCAACAGTTTCCTGTTCTTAGCAGACAGAAGTGGCACCTGTTGTGGCGCTCTGCTGCTGTAGCCCCATCTGCCTCGAGGTTTGACGTGTTGTGCTTTCAGAGATGCTCTTCGGCATACCTCGGTTGAAACAAGTGGTTATTTGAGTTACTGTTGCCTCTCCATCAGCTCTTCTGTTGTGAACACATAACCCCCTCCTCACCCACTACTTCCCTGCAAAGACTCCCAGAATCAGTAAATAAATCTGTCCATATAGGACTCTTTATTACATCCTTATCCAATATTTGCACACAGTAAAAATCCACTCTTGGATTGAAAATGACAGTGATGAGTTTACTGTGCAGAGGCACAAGTCAGAGTCACACCAGCGCGTCTGTCAAGTGCGCCCGACGTGACAGACGCGCTGGTGTGATTCTATGAGGACATGTCTGTCAATGTGTGAAGAGCAGGAGGGAAAAGGGGGGGGGGGGGTGTTTAGTTAGTAAAATAGTAAGGAAATTCAGAGCTCCAACTCCATCCATATAATGTCTGGGCGATATGGACAAAATCAAAAAAAGAAATTAGACAAAATACCTCGGTATCGACCACTACATATCACCACAAAACAACACCACAACTCCATCTATACCACCACAAGACCAACCCACAACCAAGAGACCTCAAGTAACCCCGCCAGAGAAGAGAAAAAATATAAATAAAGATGCCAAAATCGAGTTTGTGCTCCACTTAAATATGTTTTGAAAGAATATCGTTATAGATTGCGAGGGGGTGGGTGGCGAAAAAAAACAAAGAAAAGGACCCGTTTGTTGCCATGACTACAGTCCATCTCTGCAAGTGACAGTGACATGTTGGAAAGGCTTTTATGCCGCAGATGCATTGTGCTTACTTAACCCATTCAATCCGGGGACGCATCTCTGTCATTTGAGATTTCTTTGGGCTATTCAAAAATAGCAGATGCAAGCTCATAGCGCGGCACCGAGTGCTGCGCTATGAGCTTGTAGATCTGCTATTTTTGAATAGCCAAAGAAATGTTTAAATGACACAGATGCGTTCCCGGTCTTACAGGGTTAAACACTGCCGCTGCTCACCACTTGCTGTCTAAAAAGCTCTCTGTCTGACAGTAAGGGGTCTGTCTGTCAGGCCCTCAATGGAGTGTGTGTGAGTGTGTGAGTGTGTGTGTGTGTGTGTGTGTGTGTGTGTGTGTGTGTGTGTGTGTGTGTGTGTGTGTGTGTGTGTGTGTGTGTGTGTGTGTGTGTGTGTGTGTGTGTGTGTGTGTGTGTGTGTGTGTGTGTGTGGCTGAGATAGATAGCAAACCACAGTCATAAAGGGAGCGAGTGTGTGTGTGTGTGTGTCTTTGTGTGTGTGTGTGTGTGTGTGTGTGTGTGTATATACATACTGTGTGTGCAGTCTATTCATTAAGGATCCTGCTGGCTCTGAGACATGTGTTCTTCTTCTTACGCCCCACACTGTGAAAAGTTAACAGCCTCGACTTAATTCCTCCGATGCCGCACTTCATATATTCTACCGATGCGTTTACATACACGTGCGAGGACATAAACACTGTCGCACGTGCAGCCTTAACACATTCACTGCCAGGGGCTTTCTAATGCTAGAAAGTACTCATTATGCAGAATGCCCCATTTCACAAGTTTTAAAATGTATATGGTAATCTTTTGAAAATAGCAGATCTACAAGCTCCCAATGCGGCATTGTGAGCTTGTAGATCTGCTATTTTTTTAAGTAACTAAAGTTTTCAAATAATGAGTAAAAGTACAATATTTTTCTCTAAGATGTAGTGGAGTAGAAGTAAAAGTACTGCAAATTGGAAATAGTCCAGTAAAGTAAAAAATACCTCAAAATTGTACTTAAGTACAGTACTTGAGTAAATGTACTTAGTTCCACTGGTACCACTGGTAAAGACAAACATAAAATAAACAGTTTTAGACCGGGTTTCCATCTTAGGAACCTTATACGGTAGAATCCTCATTGCTAATGGCTCTATGCATTTGTAACTCCGAAACTGTACTATAAACGATTCCATTTTGTACACTCAGTTAAATTGACTTTGAGTGTCTTTAACTGAGTACAATGTTGGGGAGTAGAGCACATATCTTAGCATTGGAACACACAAGGTCCTAACCGCTGAACCAGTGGACCACAGCACACCGACATCTAGAGCTAAACACAGCTCATGACGACGACAATCAAAAACCTAATGAGCTGATCACATCATTATTAGATGGCGAGAGAAGACATTCAAGTTCATCTGGGTTTTAAAGGTGTAAATGTTTGCTCTCTTTGTCAGTCATTCTTCAGATGGAACTATGGCATTGATTGCAATTCACAAAATGCACTGTAAAGTCCTGACTCCTGAGTGTTCATTGAACTCAGAGATAACAAATACATGTGCACACACTCAGTGTACATCAACATTGAGGATTGTACTGTGTATTAGGGGTGGGACGATATATCGATATATCGCGATACTTTCTCCCACGATAAATAATCGATATGCTGCCGAAAAATATAACAAATATTTTTGTTTGTTTGTGATACGTTGTTTTTCCTACTCTGTATTTGTGTAATGATGATTTTGAACTGTTTGGTGCTATTTTATGTGTTTATGAATTGAATACAAGGACTATCGTGATATATCGTTGGTGAATTTTCATGCAATATACCGCGGCAATATATCGATATTTTCAGATATCGTGATATATCGTTGGTGAAATTTCTTGCAATATATATCAAATATCGTGATATCGCAATATATCGAACATCGTCGAATATCGTGATATATATTGTTATCGTGGGCCTAATATCGTGATATATATCGTATCGTGAGGTACCCATATCGTCCCACCCCTACTGTGTATGGTCTGTGAGGTGGAAACAACAACTAACAACATTCCCCTTCTATGACGTGTATTGATGCCGGCCATCATTCTGCTCCAACGGAATAAGAAATGAGAGTGTTTGTAATGCCACCCTCCTGCAATGTGAACATCCTAGCAACTTAGAGCCTCGGAACTTAGTAAAACAGACCTGAGTTGCACTGTACTTTTTCAGTGTAAAGTACATCAAATCTCTCTGCCAAAAATAGCTGATCTACAAGCTCACAATGTGTAACAATTCAGTTTTGTGACCCTTATCATAATTATTCACTCTATAGCCATTAACCCATTAAGACCTGAGGCCAATTCTACAAATGTCTTCTAAATCCTAACAGTTTTCTGAAAAACATATGTTACTATATCAGTGGTTCAATGTCAAGGACCCCCAAAATTATACATATTTGGCTGTGGACCCCCATCTCAAAATACTGTTGTTCCAGGGACCCCCAGAAGCAAAGATTTGAGTTACAAATGTTTGCCTTAAATATTCAAAGATTTGCACAAATTATTTTTCTTCAAAAATAGCAGATCTACAAGCCCGCGCTATGAGCTTTCCCGGTCTTAATGAGTTAAAACTATTACATGAATCCAGAGTACATCTTTACAGATGTTGAAGACATGACGTGTGCAGCTGACAGAGATGCGTGTAGCAGTGCACAAGGCTCTGACACAACTTCTATTGACAAGGTAGGTTACAATAATATTTTTAAAGTCAACTCAGGCATTTGTGGGATGACAGGTATGCAAAAGTCACATGTTCTGTACACTTGACCTAATCTCTCAAGAACAGATTCAGAGCTACGCTACTGAATCCGTCGAGAGCTCCGTTCAGAACGTGTGCGCATTAGCTTACAAGTGGGCGTGCCTTCAGATCAGGAAGCAGGCCGCGCTTTTCCCAATCAAATGTAGTGGCCGGGATTTACTGTCTGTGCACTCCCTTCCCAATCAATCCCACTGAAAACAAGCCGAAACTCATTTAACAATAGCGTCCTTGAAGCAGACAAAACCACGGAAAGATATTCACATTTTAACTTGCTCTTTCATCATAGAAACAAGTGGGCTTATAACCAAAACGATCCATGTTCTCTGGGAGAAGTGGTGTTAGTGTTCCGTGTAGAAATATTGTTAGTGGGAATATAAACATAAGCGCACCACCGGTCACCGGAAGTGGAGCGCTGAGGGCAGACCAAAACCCCGGTTTCCTTGCGCACGGGTGCTACATTGAGCTCGGCCCAGAGCCAAGTGAAGAGTAAAAAACAGCAGAGGGCACTGTTTTTCCTTTTTATTTGGCGATGGGTTCCCAGATTGCACTTGACCTAATCTCTCAAGAACAGATTCTGCTCTGCGTTGGAATCTGTTGTGAAGGTTCGTCATAACGTGTACGCACTGTGTGGGCGTGCCTTCAGATCAGGATGCAGGCCGCGCTTTACCCAATCAAATGTAGTGGGCGGGATTTACGTGTCCGCCGATCATTCCCTACTCGAAACAAGCCGAAACTAATTTAACAATAGCGTCCGCGGAGCAGACAAAACCACGGAAAGATATCATAGAAACAAGTGGGCTTATAACCAAAACGATCCATGTTCTCTGGGAGAAGTGGTGTTAGTGTTCCGTGTAGAAATATTGTTAGTGGGAATGAAAACATAGTCGCACCACCCGGAAGTGGAGCGGTGAAGGCAGACCAAAACCCCGGTTTCCTTGCGCACAGGTGCTGCGTCGTCATTTTCCCAGAGCCAGTGAGAGATAGTACAAACAGCAGAGGGCGCTGTTTTTCATTCTCACTGGCTCTGGGTTCCCAGATTGCACTTGACCTGACCTGAACACATCAAATTAAATATCTGAATTATTTCCTGACATTGACACATTATACGGAAGCAACATTGGGGAAGTAAACACAATCCAGGATTAGATTTATTTCCCATTGTCCAGCATCTCACCTGAATTAGGAGACCTCACAGGGTCCCCACACCACATGTGTTTAGGACACGAGTGTGTTTACTGCACATGAGCAAAAGGTTAGATATGGTTTCAGGTAATGACTTAGAATAACTACCTGTTATAACAAATTAATAGATCATTCACAATCTGTTAGCTAATGAGTTATTAATGAATTGTTAAATGTTTGTTAATTGTTGGTTAAGGATTTATTACTAACTATGCCTTATAGATAGCCAATAGGGCGTGCCAAAAATCCTTAAGGGGTCGTCAACAAGTGTCATTTGGTAGAGGTGGACACCTTTGTGGGGTATAAACAGGTTGACTTAACATTGCCCCACATATGTCTGCAGCTACTATGCCACGCGGCCCACGCCCCCCGTGGTGACGACACGTTGGCACGCACAATAGATCAGCCAATAGATCACTCACAAACTGGTAGTTAATGACCCAAATTACTTGCCAAATGCATGTCAATGATTTACAACTATAAACAAGCTATTTGTAAGCTACAACTACTTCAAATATTAAAACATATTTAACATGTCATTAGTAAATGACATGTTAAATATGTTTTAATATTTGATTAACAACTTTCAGTACAAGCCATGCTGCAAACTCATCCTACTGTTCTAACATCCATACTGGAACAGCAGAGCCATGAAGAAGAGAAAAACTTTGGATAAAGACATTGTAAAACACTTTGGCTAAAGGCACTTTATAAATGCACCATTTACCATTTTTTAACACCTCCTTATCAGTGCACTTACAGTAGCAGACAAAGATGGTCTTCCTGTGCAGAAGACTCTGACACGTGTTGGTGATGAGATCAACCAGAATTAAACTATTTAACAAATCAAATGTTTATGTTAGCAGATTTCGGAAGACCAGAAATATATTTTCAATAAATACAATATAATTTCAATAAATTATCATAATATGTGTTCGCAAATATTTAACATCAAACTATTCATATAGTTGCTATAGTTAGTTGCTATAGTTAGCTGCCTTTATTTGGGGTTGGTAAATCAACTTTGTTTAGAAAAACAATTACGTCGATTTATCAGCGCAAGTATTTGTGTTCTACATGCAAGTACCCATGACACAAACAACAAAAAATAGATTTCGGGTGAGCGCCCGGGCTGCGCCCCTGGTCTTTCTTACAGGCCAGACAAAGCAGTGATGGTGAATGGTAGAGGTGGTTGAAGAGAGTAAGCACAGATTCAGCATTAGTGGTCAGGTTAAATGACACACTGGGTCTACCAGGTCGGCATGACTCATTGTGGGGCCACCCAACCATCACAGGTACATGCATGAACTGACAATATACAATGTCGCGATGAAGTTTCCCGCTTAAGCTCTCAAATTAAAATAGTCACATTTTTACAATTTATTCGCAAATACTGAGCATGCGCTGTGAGCTCGTAGATCGGCTATTTTCTGAAAAAAGGAAAGAAATAATTATTTTTAGTTTTTAATATATATATATAAATCAATAAAAATTTGAAAATGTGTGCAAATCTGTGAAAAAAAATTAAAAATAATATATATATATATATATATATATATATATATATATATATATATATATATATTCACAGATTTGCACACATTTTTTAAAAAATTCAAAAATAGCAGATCTACAAGCTCGTAGATCTGCTATTTTTTAATAGCTAGCCAAAGAGCAAAATAATAAAAAAAAATAGCTCAAATCTAAAAATGACAGATGCTTCTTAATGGTTAAAATCTTTTGGAACATGCGAGTGTGCAGGTTCTATTCTTTTTCACAACACTGCTGTAAATGAAGTGTGTATGGGTGGTAGAGAGAGGATGGAAGTAGGCTGGTATGTAGTGCAGTCATTAAAGCAGCACTAGGTTACATGCTTTTTTGAATAAAATGTACTATTTGTTCGAATTCTTACATTCTTTACTACATTCCAGCAGGCTAACGATAAATACAATGCTCTGGGAAAAGAATCCAGTCTCTCAGAAAGAGAAAAAAGACACACACACACACACACACACACACACGGAGGGGGGGTAGCGAGTGTTGTGATGTCTCCCTGACAACAAACCAACAGGAGTTTTCTTGTTGAGCATCATGTTGTCCCGCCCTGACCTTGATTTCTCCCAAACCATTCATCTGATCACTTAGAACTCAGTTCTGGCAATTTAAGAATCATCGAAAGATAAGTGTGTGTGTGTGTGCAATCAGATGATCATAATTCCCAAACGAAAAAACACAGAGCTTACATAATGACGTCAGAGGAATCAGCAGACCGGTGGCAATATTCTAACATAATGTGTCTGCTCTGCAGTGTAAAAGAAAATGAGCCGTGACGACAATTTAAAGATAGCCGGGGAATCTTGAAAAGTGTCCTCTTCTCACTCTTAACCAACTGTCTCAGATTGTTCCCTCTCAGATTTCACATTTCTGCCAAGTACTGCTTTGATGTGTTTGCGTGGGTGTATGTGTATGTGTATGTGTGTGTGTGTGTGTGCGTACTATACAGTACAGTATAGCAGCATGTGTGAGAGCTAACCACATCCTGCTCCTTGGCGATAAGTCTGTTTGTACAGTAAGCATCACTCACGCCCACCCTGCTCTATGTGGGCTACATACAGGAAGTGATGACACCCGACAGGAAGTGAGTGACATATAACGCCCAGAGCACAAGTCCCGCCCGCAGCCATTCATAAAAACAAACCTGACGTAGGCTGAATCACAAGCTCGGTTGCTATTTTAGTTGCTGAAGGTTATGGATGGGGGCATTGTCTTCCATCTAAAGATGAATTTAGTCTGGCCAAAGGGTAGAAAAGAATACAGTTCTGACAGTTTACTGGCTGGCTAATATGAAGAATATTCTATTGTATGTGAGGTGCAGAAGGACCAACTTCACTAAGCTGCTGGCCAGTGGTGGAAAAAGTTCTCAAATTCAGTATCAATACTGCAAAATGGAAATACTGTTACAAGTAAAAGTCTGGAATTCAAAATATACTTGAGTAAAAGTACAAAAGTATCGTCATCAAAATGTACTTAAAGTACCAAAATTACTCATTATGCAGAATGTCCCCTTTCAAGTTTTCAAATGTATAAACATATTTTGAAAACAGCAGCTCACGATGCGTCGCAAGCTTGTAGATCGGCTATTTTCAAATGGCCGAAATGCATATAGGGCTGAAGTGGCTAATGTATGTTCTGTAATAATAATCACAATCTACAAAGTAACTAGAAACTAAAGATTTCAAATACATGTATTGGAGTAAAAGTACAATATTTGGATCCGAGATGTAGTGGAGTAGAAGTAAAAGTATTGGGAGCATTTATTTAGTGCGATTAATTCAACTGCTATTTGTGTCATGAGTATATCGAGTAATAAACCAACACATTATTTTAGATATGAGGTGGATTTATCACCGCGAATAAAAGCTTCAACCAGTATGATTGACGCATCACCAAATTAATATGTTGCTGTGAAATGTTCACAGACACATGTATTGAGTATGTATTTTTATGTTATCTGTTTTTATGCTAGCACCTTTTTCTAAATCCTGTGCACTTACATGACAGTATATGTATTGTTCATAAACACATGCTTGCTTTCCCTGCCAAATAAGCTAATAAATGACCCTTACTCTAAAAAAAATCTTTCTTAATCATGAAAATGACCCTTTCCCTCATGGGTAACAGAAAAAAGAAATGTCTGTCCTCACAAAGATAGTAATACATAAACCATGCATGCACGTTGCCCACAAACACACGCACACGCAGTTCTGGTATGTCTGCTGGCAGAGCAAGCAGCTTCACTCTGTCTTCTTTGCCCATTTCAAGGAATATCAGACAGGGGTCGTTCTGAGATATTATGAGGTGAGAAGAGATGGGAACAGGGCAGGCAAGCAATAAATCAGAAACCTCCATCTCCCTTCCTCTGGCCTCTGCATCCCCCCCACCTCTGCCCTGGGTTTTATCCTGCTCTTATTCTCTCGATTGTCTTTCTTCAGCTATGCTATGCTCTCTCCCGCTCCCTCCCTCTCCCAGCAGCAGTCACTGGTCTAGACTCTAGTCAAGTACAGTAGTTCTCAAATATTTTCATGGCAACTGGCAAGGTCACCCAAATTGATATGCATGTGGTCGCAGACCCCCCATCTGAAAAGAGTTTGTGCCAGGGGCCCCCATAAAAGAACATTTGTCATTTTGTATTTTTCAAAATAATTTCAAAATGTTTCACAATGTTGCAAGATTTATCAAACTCTTTCAATGACAGGCTACAAGCTCCCAACGTGCTGCGCTGCGTTGTGAGCTTGTAGATCGGTTATTTTTTTATTGCTGAAGTATCAAACAACTGTTCCTCCTTTTGCTGGGGACCCCCTGCAATCCTCTCAAGAACCCCTGGGAGTCCACAGACCCAACTTTTAGAAGCACTTGTCTAGGCAGCTAGATACTGTAGGAAGCAAAGAGTTACAGTATCAATCCTCTTAATGTGGGAGCGAACAACTATACATAAACCATCACTCTGACATCATGATGTATTTTGACTTCACAAAGCTGTGGCACGCTAAATCATTGATTGTGACATAAGTTTAGGTTATGATTGTGATTAGGTTTCACATTACGATCAATTCACTGTGACACCACTTATCCATAGAGCCATTATTTATCAATCCACTTTGATGCCATTCTTTATAACAACAACACTAGGGAGCAGTCTTCAAGATGTCTTATTTGGGGCAAAAAGTGTTGGGCATCATGGAAATCCACCCATTAGATTGAGAGATATCTTGCGTGCTTGTGGTAATCAGTGCTAATCATCCTGCATGAGGTGCACAGCAAATTTCACGGCACTCCAACCAATAGTTTTTGAGAGATCTTGTTTGGGACAAAATACATCACCATCCTTGGAGCCCCACCACTAGCAATGGAAAAAGAAAAACGCCCCACCACAGATCATAAACACCAGAGTGCAACGCTTTAACAATGACCACATCTTGAAAGCACTTGGTCCATCCACTCTCACATAATGAATAATTTCATGAGTGACCAGTAGGCGATAGAAAAGAAAATTAAGTACCAGTTTTTATGTATTGGAAAAGTCTACTTTGCCAATATACTGTGATTGTGAGATTTATTTTTACCATTTGACTGGAGTGAATGGAATGACTACTTCCAGTTCTCAAAGCACCGAAGCAACAGATTTATTTCATGTCCAGGTAGCTACAGTATACGACGTTCAAGGTTCTACCCAAGTTCAGCATCGCTTTAATGCTTTTGGATTGAGGGATGACGGGGAAGTTAAGAGAAGAGAATGTCAATGGCCGCGTTTCCCAACGAGATTCGTAGAGATGCTGCGTTGAGCATCTGCGCAGGTTCTACGACGGGTCTTACGTGTGTCCACACAATCTGCGCAGTACCCTAGCAGGCACGTAGATTTCAGCTCATGCGTTGCCTCCGCAGCTTGCGTAAGAGCCTCCTACACAGCTGAGACTCGGTGAACCCTCATTAGTAGCAGTGTTGCCAGATTGGGCTATTTTAACAAAACTCATTGGGCTGGAATAAATAGCCTTGGACGGGCACATCAAATTTGGGCTTGTTAAGTTAAAAACAAGCCCAAATGTAATTATTAAATTAAATCAAATTAAAATTTAAAATGAACATATTTGGCGGGTTATTATTAGCCTCGATCATGTCACCAGACTACGCATAATTAAAGAAATAACCGAATTAAGGAGGGCTGTTTATTGAATTGAGCTGGTTTTAAGTTGTGCTTGAGCTGGAAACTGTCCATCAGATCTGGCAACCCTGATTAGTAGCAGCTGGTTGCATAGATCTATGGCTGGTTGTGCCCAACGTGCAATCGCTTCCCACGTCCAGGCGTTACGTGTCTGCTAAAACTACATTTGGGAGATAGAATGGCGTATCCTACTCTCCTCCTACTTCTGCGAGAGGCGTAGCCCTGCAGTGCTCTCCTACGAAGCAGTTTGTTACTAGCGCCCTGGGGCGGTAGTAACACCGATCGTAGCGAAATAGATCTATGAAAAGACCGACCGACCGACCACACACACACACACACACACACACACACACACACACACACACACACACACACACACACACACACACACACACACACACACACACACACACACACACACACACACACACACACACACACACACACACACACACACACACACACACACACACACACACACACACACACATTTAATTTATATATGTATGTGTATATATATATATATATATATATATATATATATATATATATATATATATATATTGCGGCCGGGCCGGTGCGTAACGACAGCTTGTAGATCTTTTTTTTTTTGGGTAGGGTGAGCGTCCTCTATGCATGAACCCGAAGTTTACAAATTGTACTGTACTCTCACGAATGATCTCTGATCTGATCATCTGATAAAAATATTAAGCAAGCCAAGTTAACTAAAGGACGTAAGACCCCAGTTCCCCTCACAAAGTGACAGCTGACGTCTGCAAGATATAAATGTATATGAAAAAAATGTTTTTACCAAAAGTCACAGCGTTTAGTATGGGTCGTCCACTAGCCTAGCGGTCTAGGCGCATGTCACACAATTTGGGAATCCATCAAGATAGCTGTCGCGGGTTCGACTCTAGTACCGACGACCTTTACTGTGTCTCTCTCCCCTTTTCCTGTCAGTCTATTGTCCTGTCCAAATAAAGGCAAAAAAGCCCCTAAATATATATTTTTAAAAAAGGACGCAGAATGTCCCATTTCCCAAGTTTAATATGTATAAATATATTTTTTTAAATAGCAGATTGCAAGCTCACAACGCCTCTTAAGCTTGTAGATGTAATTTAATGCATAAATATATTCAAACGTTGTATTTAGAGTGGACTGCTTCAGGACATCTGACAGTTGGCTCTGTCACCTCTTATGAGATGATCGGAATTTGCTAGAATTTATAAACACCGGATCCATGCATATATAGGGAAGCAGTGAGCTGGGATTGAACCCGAAACTCCCACTCGCCAGCACAACACGTTACCAGTCATGCTAATAAGCCTGAGCTCGATAGCCAGGTCTTTTGCACGCCCTTTCTCGTTTTGTGTTGTTGAAAGTCTATTCTCGGAGGTGGGAAGCCTCTCAGCACCCCACCTACTCTGTAAAATACACTTTTTGGGCAGAAAATAAAATATGTCAGCGAGACGGAAATTATTTTTATTTACTCCACAGTGCCCTCTACAGATTTTGGTTAATGGTAAGTTCAATCCTACAGATCTGTAGAGGGCACTGTGGAGTAAATAAAAATAATTTCCGTCTCGCTGACATATTTTATTTGCTGCCCAAAAAGTGTATTTTACAGAGTAGTTGGGGTGCTGAGAGGCTTCCCACCTCCGAGAATAGACTTTCAACAACACAAAACAGCCTTTGCTTTGGTGAGTAGCGAAATGGTTTTGTTTATTTTTACTACTCTTGAGAACTCGCAGGGCAGCGGAATTCCTTGTACATGCGCAGAGCGAGGGGTCTTCCAGGGCGTTAGAGGGAACACACTAACGCTCTGAACCAGGGCTACGCTGCTAGTCCTTTATGCATGAACCCGAAGTTTACAAATTGTACTCTCACGGATGATCCGATCGTCTGATAAAAATATTAAGCATATGGCAAGTTAACTAAAGGTATATAAATGATGCTGAGCTAAAACATGTTTCCTAAATTTCGAAGTTTTATAGTTAAACGTTATGATGAAAGTCCCCAGTTCCTCTCACAAAGTGACAGCTGTTGCGCTCAACATTTTTATGAATGGTTAAAAAATCTTTTGAAACTAGCAGATCTACAAGCTCACAACGCTTCACAAGCTTGTAGATCTGCTATTTTCAAAATATTTTAATACATATTAAATTTGGGAAATGGGACATTCTGCATACCTTTACTTTTGGTATTTTAAGTATATTTAATTTACTTGCATAATGGGGACACTTTAGTGTTTTATTTAACTTGCAGATGTCAACTCACCACTGTAATTTCATTCATAAATATATTATTCAAAAGTTGTATTTGGAGTGGACTGCTTCAGGACATCTGACAGTTGGCTCTGGTATTTTTATGATCCATTTCACTTTCGCAAAGGGTGTTTAAACTGCAGTGTAGCGGCTGTCCGTAGTTTACGTCGGCTTTACGTAGACTTCGTCCAGGAGGTCTTTACGTCTATGCTGTCTCACGAATGTAGTTTTAGCACACACGTAACGAGAACCTACGACGATGGTATCTCCTGAAGCCAGTTTAGATGCCACGTTGGGGACACACAGCTGCTACTAACGAAGATAGGGTTGCTACTGCGCAGGTGCGTGGAGGCTCTCACGCAGCTTCTAGGCTACGCATGAGCTCATTTTCGTTTGGGAAACCTGGCCAATGTCAGCAGAGTCCTGTGCAGGCCTGTTTTCTTAGTCCCACTCCTGCTGAATTTAAGAAATGTTTTTGGTATTTTATTTTTTGGGGGTATTTTTTTTGACTGGCAGGAAATGGGGAGATAGAGATGGGGAGTGACACGCAGCGAAGGCCGTCGGAATCGGGATTCGAACTGCATCAGCAGCCTAGGTGCCCGGGCCACTACGCCAGCCGTCCGGGCCTCTGCTGGATTTCTGACCATTCCCACCCATGACCGCAGTCGTTTCCTTTCTTTGACCATTCCAGCCCGCATGCAACTAAAAGTGCTGTTATAGTCCTGCATAACCCCACAATATTACTGTCTGCTCCCATAATCATCCCATCAGAATTAGAGAGAGAGAGAGCGAGAGATAGACAGAGAGAGACAGACCAACAGACAGACAGACTGACGGCCATTACAGCACCACAGCCAGCGACGCAGTGTGATCGGCTTATACACACACCTGTCGGGAACTTTTAAGTATTTTAAAACGGTGAAAGCTACCGAGGAAAAAGAAACAGAAAGTGATAGACCCCCGCCACGACTCAAACTAGCGACCACAGGAGTTTATCATCAAATCCAAAGATTCGTTGTGAATAATTATAAACAAACCTCCTCCTTTTTTTGATAATAAATCGGTAAAATCAGGCAAAAATAATTAAATAACATAACCCTAACCTAACCCTAATCCTAAAACCAAAATAAAGTAACCATGCACACGCGCGCATGTGTCCCGCGATGTCCTGCAAAAGGGGTTCACCTGTCCCTCAATGGGCCTGTTTGGAGGTGGTCACCCTACCCACGGGTATTTTAAAACCACTCGCTCTCGCAACATTTGCGTTGGGACCTGCAGGGCTCTAAATGTCAGGAGATCTCATTTAAATGTACGGCATAACACAGTTTAAAAGCACTGACGGAAATATGAATCCCTCCGACCGCACGTATTAATACCAGTTTTGTCATTTGAAGTGTTCCGCTGCATGTTGTGTTGAAGGGCACAATAATGTGATTGAGTTGTAATAGTGAGTGTCATCATTGCATGAGTGGCTGTGTGCATGTGTGACACACAGTGTCCTTCTAGCAGGGTCAGCCATTGACCAGATGACAACGCAGACCTGCTCTCTAGTCTCTACACCTCTGACTGTCACCATGGGAATAAAGAATAAAGACGGGCCAGAGGCTGGCTTTGGAGAGAGACATTGTGAATAGATAAAACACATACAGCAGCACCGGCCCAGTGATGGGAACTGAATACATTACTATACAAACAACATACCAAGCATTCCTGACCAGGACACCTCCTGCTGAAATGAGGAACATTGTGTGTGTGTGTGTGTGTGTGTGTGTGTGTGTGTGTGTGTGTGTGTGTGTGTGTGTGTGTGTGTGTGTGTGTGTGTGTGTGTGTGTATGTATGTGTGTGTGTGTGTGTGTGTGTGTGTGTGTGTGTGTGTGTGTGTGTGTGTGTGTGTGTGTGTGTGTGTGTGTGTGTGTGTGTGTTTAATAACAGCGTAGTCGTGTCACAAAATCAATGATGTGTGTTTGAGAGTGAGAGAGAAACGATGATCCATTCTTTGGCATTTAGCTCATGCATAGTGATTGAAGCTGCACTTGACTTCTTGCACCTGAAGTCAGAAGATCAAAAACATCAGGGCTAAACACCACAGGGACATAGAGAAGGAAAAAGAGGGAGTTAGGGATAGAGACTTACTTACTGAAGACAAAGGGAGGAAGCGCTGTCTGAGTTCAGAGGCTTTCGAAAATGGTTCTCTTCAGTGGAACAAGGTATAGAAACAAAAAAATATAACAAAGTACTGCTTGTCCCCAGTGTGCAGACTATCCAGGGAATACTGAGACAATTCCGTCATCAGGTGAAAAACGTATTCTATTTCTGAGCAAGGAAACAGAAGATTACATGTTTTGACGCTTTAATTACTTGGGGATAGAGAGAGAGAGAAATGCATTGAAGAGGAGGAACAGAACAGGAGGAAACAATGAGAGGAGAGTGTCCACGAGAGTGTGTGAGATGGGCAGCCAGGAACGTAAGTCAGAGGTGCGAATGTGATGTTCCGTAAGGTCTGACTCACTCCACAGTCACATGACAACTGTGACACACACACACACACACACACACACACACAAGCTGTCAGACTTTCTCACACTTCCATCAGAGGATGGACACAGAGCTGGAGGGAGGGATGGAAGGAGGTGAAAACAGACTCTGCGGGACGGGGAAACGTGAACAGATTGACAGTACAATAACAAACACGAGAACAGGAATTAACTGGAAACTAAAGGGCTGCAAGAACAAATGTTATAAAGTCACACTGAGATGGCAAACAAGAGAACCAGCATGGAGCAATGGGAGAGACTGAGAGAGAGAGACAGCAGAAAGAAAGCGAGATAAAGTGGAGAGACATGGGGAGGGCAGAGATACAATGCGGGGTTGTAGTGGGTGGGTTGAACTGGGCTGGGGTTTTACAATAGGCCTCTGTTTTTGGCAAGCGCCCGCGCGTGTGTGTGTGTGTGTGTGTGTGTGTGTGTGTGTGTGTGTGTGTGTGTGTGTGTGTGTGTGTGTGTGTGTGTGTGTGTGTGTGTGTGTGTGTGTGGGGACAGTCCCGTGCCCTTCACAAACACTACCCTTGTGTTGCCTTTGCCCCCCATAACCTAGTGCCATCCCCTTTACCTCATCTCTCTCTCCCCCTCTCTCACTCTCACACACACACACACACACACACACACACACACACACACTTGGCAGCTCGTCCACAAAGACCAACGCGCCCATTGAGCGCCAGCAAAAACACTGAGTGCAGGGCAATGGGGTCACAGGGCACGGATCACAAACAGTCACAGCTACTGCAGTAAACAGATGCTCACATAATGGACTGGATATGTCAGTGTTTTGTTCAGAACTACTCTGAGGCAGTGCATTCACACCTTTAAAGGATGGGCTTCACACACACACACACACACACACACACACACACACACACACACACACACACACACACGTAAACAACATGCTTGGTTTACACGTTAACAGCAAACAAGAACGCTAGATGAAAACGTTATCGTTCTTAACAGCTAAGACAACATGAACTAAATGACTGCTAGCCCCAATATCACGCCGAACGATCTTGGTTGATATTTGCAGGACATATATTGTGACCTTTGCTGCTGTCCAACAAAATGAAATACTATAGGCTATGTAAGCTCCTTTATCACCATCACAGATCATTATTCAAAGCAAAGTCCTACACACACACACACACACACACACACACACACACACACACACACACACACACACACACACACACACACACACACACACACACACACACACACACACACACACACACACACACACACACACACACACACACACACACACACACTACACAGCCTCACACGCAGCCTTTAGGAAAACCAAACATTATGCAAAGTCGGCCTGACCTATCAGATTCCGTGAAGCAGGAAGTGACGAGAGGAAACGCACCGGCGAACGCACTCACACACCACTAGTGTTGAGTCTGCATTTATTAGACCTGAGGTGCCTATGGAAGGGGAAAACTTACATTGTGTGTGCGTCGTTGACGCATCTTCCTCTTTCATTCATTGATTTGGAGAAGCATGTCAGACAGGAATAGATGTTTGTGATTGGTGGAAACCTTTGCGGGAATAGTAAACTGTACGCACTCCTCCTTTTAAACCAGTGGTTTGCAAATGGTTCCCTATACCGGGAACCAAATTATGCATTAATGTTGACATCTGAAAATTAGGCTCCACCTCTTTTGGCTCCACCTCTTTTGACTCCCCCCCCCAACCCACCTCCCACTAACCACAGAGGATTGGCTCACTGACTGGAAACCTCCACTGGGATTATTCCTGTGCATTGGAGTCATTGTAGACTTCAACTTGTACATTGTTGTATGACGGTGCCGCGGACCAATAATAGCAGATCTATAAGCTCACAACGCGCCACGGATGTGACGCTTTGTGAGTTTACAGATCTGCTACAACGGAGCACAAATTAGGCACTAGGTACACGACACGAGGTCAGACCCACCAGCTTATGACACCCAATCCAGTGACTGAGGGTCTGACTAACAAGTCAGCATGTCTGGGTTTTGCCAGAGAAAAACTCAGGTATGCCTGTGATCAATTGGTCAATTCATCCTCTGGTGATCCTCTGGTCAATTCATATGCCTGTATCAAACATTTTCTTCTTGTCTTAGGGGGCGAACGACTTTTCAATAGTTGTGCCTGAAATGTTGCGATAATGATCTAATCGTCTGGCTACTGCAGCTGCAGCACTACATTAGACTTATTTTATCAAGAAGACAGAGGAAGTTTTTCTTGACGAGCAAATATAGAAACTGTGATAAAGGGGAAATATGAAGCGTGCTCATCGTTAAATGAGCACAGATATTCTCACCAAGTCACTGTTGTTGACTTCAATGCTCATGCTGCAGACTTCTCCTTTCTTTCCTCTCTCTCTGTGTGTGGTTCTAATGCACTCTTCTTGCAATCTGCCTGAACTCATCAACCCTCAACTCCCCCCTTCAAGGCCATTATTGGTAAAGAGATTGGTAAAGATAGATGCTGTGGATATTATGTAACTAACAGGACAATGCAGAGATAGGTGTTTGAGGCTAAAGTCACTGTCACCGAGTGCTGTTATCACTCAAATAACAGTGTTACACAGAGTCATTGCACTGATACCTTACAACATGGCTCCTTTTATCATCAGCGCTAATATTCAAAGTAACACTGCAGTCAGCAGTCTGGCAGGGGAGTGTTTTAAAAATGATAAAATAAACAATGCTGCGGGAATCTTCAAAAATGAGAAAGACGGAAAGAAACAGATACTGTATGAAGAAAAAAGGCCCGCCTGTCAGACCGTCACTATGACCACTGATGATGCACTGGAAGGAAGTAAAGGAAGAAGACACAGGAAGTAGCACAGGACACAATTCTGTTGTATGCGCCCGTCAATATATATATATAATAAATATGTATATAAATATATTAGCCTAATTCCGATCTATGATTAAGCATTAAAGGGATATTTCACTTTAAAAACAACTTATCTACTCAGGCTTTTTTGAACCCCCCAGACCGTTTTTAAGTTGCTTTATTCAGTATTTAGATATTTGATATTCATTTTATCAGACACGCCCCCTTCCTATACAAACCCATTATAACTCTAAACTCCATTTATAACATGTTAGATTCATCAAAAACACCCGTCCTTGGTTCTGGTGGTTTTTGAAAGTGAAATATCCCTTTAAGACCCTTTTTAAGCCTTAATGAGTAGCTGTATTCCATTTCCGCGTTCTGAGAAAGCGGCATAGGTCAATCATTTCATCGTCATTTCATCGTCTATGGCGAGAAGCGACCTCCACTTTACATACTGCGGCAGGAGCGGGCGGAAAGGTCGAGAAAAGTTAAACTTTCCGCCGCTGTGTGGGAGAAACAGCGGCAGCCAACCAGAAGAGTGTGTTGGTCTGAAATAGATAGGTGCACAACGTGTTTCAGACAATTTAAATGCACCCATTTTGTGGAAAAAAACAGCTGATGTGAATTCAGCGTTAAGATCCTGTCTGGGAAATGCAAATAGCTACAACAGTATGGCTATATATTAGACACTCGATGGCTAGGTTGCCAGGAAGTTAGGAACACAGCACTCTAGCAAAAGGATACGTCCACATCCTCTTCTCTTCCCATTAATCCATCCATCCATCAGTCCCATGTGTCTGCGCTGCTTCACTCCACCACACTCTCACTCCTTTTCATATCACTTTCGGTCCTCTATGGCAGTGGTTCTCAACCAGTGTACCGGGGACCACCAGTGGTCCTTGAGGGGGTTCCAGGTGGTCCCCAGCTAAATGATGGAGTTGGTAACCAAATAGACTCTTATAGATCTTTAACTCTTGAGAGCATAACCCTTACGGGTCCATTTGGTTTCATTTTATGCTCTCAAGAGTTAGATTATTGTTAAACATCTGCATTACTTAATTTACAAGGAGCCTAACACAATTAGAGAATGTAGAATTGTTATTTTGATCAACGTTTGCCTATTATTATGTCTCCTAATGGTACCAACATCAATACAGCATGGAATTGTGCACAAAATCTCATCCAATGACGGCTAAATATTTTTGGGGTCTTTTGAGTTTTGGGTCTGAGTCTAAAATCTCATCAAATGGTGTAGTCCGTGGCTCAAATACCGGATAAATAATGGACCTTGATATGAAAAAGGTTAAAAAACACTGCTCTATGGCTTGGGATCTCTTTTAATAATGACACAGCCACATCAACCAGGCTTATGCAAATCTGTGATCAGAAACTATCAGGAGAACCATGACACACAACTTTCTCACTTATGCCTATATTTAGTGAACTACGCTATTGCTTTTGTCCAGTTTGAATGCAGCCCAGCCTCATTACAGGCGGACTCGGTAATAATAACCTGTGTTTAGTGGATCCATTGTAGCAGGGTTAATGTCAGCCAAACACGCTATTAAGAATAGAGCCGCGAGGGCAGGGCTTCCTAGGATTGTGCAAGTGACAGGGTTAAGAGAAGTGTTTTTGTGTCAAACGGAGTATCACGACTTTAAAATAAAAAGGGAACATTTGAAAAAGAAAACGTGAAGAGACAGATTTCTGGGAATTAACAAGTTAGCATGATACGGTCTGCTCCTTATTTGGCATGCTGAGAGAACATACAGTGCAGAGCCATGATCTCACAAGAGCCATAAAAATTCCTTCTGCTCTCTGGTGATGGAGTGGAGGTGGGAAGAGAGGCCGGATCAGTGGAACAACAACGTAGCGGGGATAATTGGATCTGGCTAATTTTTCACATTCGTGTGTAGGAGTAGAAGAGAAGGAGAGAAAGGGAGAGAGAGACAGCGAGATAGAGAAAAAAAGAGAGTGAGTGAGAGAGAGAGCGAGAAAGACTGGCGAAAAGAGAGCAGGTGGGAGCCATCTGTAAGTGTGATCACTGGTGATTATTGGCCATGAGCATTGATTGGCAGGAAGGGAAAAGTGGTTACCATGTCGACAGACGTACAGATGTGCACCTGTGCTTCCAAATCAAACAGAAAGCAACACACTTTCATGCACTCGACATTGATGAATAAACCAAGCACAAAGCGACAGAAAACAACCATTATTTCACTTGAGGCAAACTCTGTTTTGAAGGGGACACTCATTTAGATGGTAACAGCTGCTACCATAATGGAACATCATAACCCAAAAAAGACAGAACCATCCCTGCACAATAGATGAGCAATCTATGTCTCTGGTCAGAATACAAGCATCTTTTCCCCAGATATCTTGCATTGTCTGGTTGGACTTATGCACAGGCTAAATTCATACTTTGTCGGATGACCCCGAGTAGGGTTTCAAAGTTTTGGGTTAGCTTTGAATAAAAGGTGGGAAATTTCCTTGGGAAATTACAGAAACACTGTGCATGGGAATTAACAGGAATAACATGGAAATATACAGCCACTTCATTTTCTACGTATTTTCACAGCGCTTCCGAAAAGCCTGTCTCGAGAGACTAATTAACAGGTAGAACAAGTTACAAGGCATTTTGTTAAATAACAAGAAATTAAAAAGTTATGAAATGTCCAACCTTGGCCAATGAGGAAAAGGTGTGAGGCAAAGATACACTAATAGTTGACGCACATAGGGGGTGGGGCTAAGCGACACCAATTTGATTATTGTATATTGTGTGTGCAAGTGAAAATTTAAGTGTGTGCAAGTGAAAAAGTTAGACAGCTAGTTACCACCCATGCTACCACCCATGCTGGAGAACAGTCAACAGTCTCAGTCTCAACAGTAAAACGTTGTTAAACTGGCCTGGTTTTGTCATGTCACAAGACATACGTCTGTGTCAAAGACAGGCAGGCCCAGCGTCACGTGAGGGGCGACACCCCCTCAACCGGACCATCTCTTCAAGTGAAGACTGCCAGTTAAAAAAACAAAACCTTCTGGTACTTTTTAATTAATAGCGTTTTGGTGTCAAGCCATCCTCAGCGTCTTAAGAAAGTGGTCAGTGGAAAAATAAATAAACAAATCGGGCGTGCGCCCCCCCCCCCTACTGACGCAAAGATTTTGCCCCGTGGCTGGAGGAAAGGACACAGGTCACCAAAACCATCAGGATGTCACAAGACCCGCAGTAGCAGTGCCTCATTATGTGTATTTTACTTTGCTAAGAGATTTGGTGTAGAGTGAAAAAATGGAGTTGGCCAAGTATAGAACACTGGTGTCTGTTCAATAACAGGGGTCTCAAACAAATGAGCAGACAAAATTGAAACACAAGCTGATGCATGATCTGAGTGGGGTTCTTCTCTCTCCTGATTGGACGAAATTTGTAACGACCTGAAATTATTATTTTGTGTTTACTAACGAGCTGGAGAGACAGGAACACCCCCGTTACTGAACAAGCACTTTATAGCAATGATTAATATTAGAACATTTGAGCTTAAAATGAAACATTCTGTTCCCGTTAGAACGGGGCGTACTCTCCCAGATTCCAGCCCAGTACGTTCTGCATTCCTTCTCTCTCTCTCTCTCTCTCTCTCTCTCACACACACAGACAGGTAAAGTAGGTCAAACCAATTCAACACTTAAAGTCCTATATAGGCTACTTCATAGTATGCCGAATCGCAAAAATGGCAGATCTGCAAGCTCACTCTATTGACCTTTCACCTACAATTGCATGCCCAAAATAGAGATGCCTGGGTTAAAGTGTTTAACAGATGTCACACACATGCAGTACATGATGTACAACACACACGCTCACAAATGCACACACACGCTCACAAATGCGCACACACACACACACACACACACACACACACACACACACGCACGCACACACACAGACACACACGTGTACCTGTTGTCTCCTGGATGCTCTTACTTCCTCTACCTCTGCTCTTTGTTGAACGTGTCACGGGAGCTGATGGAACACTGCATCTGTCGGGGAAAGACACGCACACACACGTGAAGTTCACAGGTGTGTTTTTCCATTGAATGTGTGTATTTATGCTGTGGCTGTTTGAGAGGGTGTGGTGTGCAGAGTGTCTGAATGCAGCCAACTGGGATAGAACGCAAGAGAAGGAGAGGGAGAGAGCAACGTAGAACAGCGGTTCTCAAAAAGTGGGGTCCGGGGACCCCCAGGGGTCCTTGAGGGGGATCCAGGGAGTCTCCAGCAACAGTTTTAACCACACTGACCCTATTGTATCCTTCGGCTAGTCGAAAATAGCAGATCTACAAGCTCACAACGAGTCGCTTGTAGATCTGCGATTTTTTTTTAATCTAACAAATTTGTTACACAAATCTGCTCTTATGGGGGGGGGGGGTCCCAGACACAATCTCTTCAGTTGGGGTCCAGCAGCCAAAAACATATACGCTGTACATTTGCGGGTCCTTGACATCAAAACGTTTGAGAACCACTGGAGTACAATGACCTGGGATTGGATTGTTCTGTCTGTAATGTATACGTTGAGTGGTGTGTCACCTCCAGTGTGACGTGCGTGCGCTGCAGGTAGGAGGGAGGACAAGAGGAGGAGGAGAGAAAGTAGACAGCACTTAACCCATTCAATCCGGGAACGCACATCTGTGTCATTTTAGATTTTTAGCTATGACCATTATTTTATACTTTGGGATATTCAAAAATGTATTTTCAAAAACCGTGAAAATGTGTGCAAATCTTCGAATATATATATATATATTTTACACAAATCTTTGCTTCTGGGGATTCTACAGACGTCTTCTAAATCCTTAAGTTTAAAAAATAAAATATATCAGTGGTTCTCAAACCTTTTGTGGTCAAGGACCACTCAAAATGATATGTATTTGTTCCCTCCACCCCCCTCCCCAAAATATTTTGTTCCAGGGACCCCCAGAAGCAAAGATTTGAGTTAAAAAGAAATTATATATATATATATATATATATATTTATTTTTTTATTTATTTTTTGCACACATCTACATGATTTTTCAAAAGAAATTGCTGATCTACAAGCTTATAGCACGGCTATGAGCTTGTATATCTGCTATTTTTGAATAGCCAAAATAAATCAAAAAAATGGTACAGATGCGTTTCCGGTCTTAATGGGTTAACCAACACTCTAGTCTACACTCATCCTTTTACCCCACTCACCCCCCCCCCTCTCTGCTACTCTCTCCATCCCCTCTAGTCAAGGTCATTGTTGGACATGTTATTTGAGGAAGCATTTTTCGGTACACCTCGTAATAAGGGGACACCAATTAACCAATTGACCAATTGACAAAAATGGCTACGGCAATTATTTTAGTAACAGCTAATTGATGACAATTTAATTACTTAACATTCTATTCTGTATATTACTTTATGATTAATAGTTTTCTAATTTACATACTATCAATCATACCCAATTGACTATTTCAAATAACTGCGCTCAACAAGTATATTTTCTATAATAACCATTGCACTGGGCATACTGACATTGAAGACGCCCTTGAGCGGAACGCATCCAGGATTCCAGCTTTTCATTATTATCCATTTAACTTGTATCTAACCAGGTTAGCTCCACTGAGAGATCAACAACACAGTGCAGCATCTCAGTGCTGGATGAGGTACGGTACAGGAAGACGGTGTTAAAAAGGTAGGTGGACGATAGGTGTCACGATTATGACATTTTACGTGACGATTAATTGTCACACAAATAATTGCGATAAACAATTTAATTGAACAACTGTCGTATGAATTAAAATATTCGGTTTGGCTTTTAGACTTGTTGCACAGGTCCAGATATGACAAATAACCTTAATATCCAAAGATATGACTGACATATTTAATACATTTAGATCAGCTATTACATTTTTTTTTTTTGAAAATATATCAACCTTTTTTTTTTTTTTTTTTTTTTTTCTTTTTTTTTTATCCCACGATTTTGTAACCCTATTTTTTTTACACCCAGTGCCAATTGTCTATGTAATCCTGGGCACTACCTTCCCTCTGCCAACCTAGGGAGGCCAGGGCCGAGCTCATGCCTCCTTCAATGCATGAGAGCCAACTGACCTTCTTGTCACCTGACAGGGGAGAGTTTCCCTGGTTGGACGTAGCGCGTGGAAGGAACACGTTATTCCAACCAGTTCCCTTCCCCTCCATCAGGCGCCCCGGCTGACCAGGGGGAGGCAGTATAGTGACCAGGATTACTGCATGTTTTTGTGAGGGTACCTACCCTAGGAGACACGGGGAGAACATGCAAACTCCACACAGAAAGGCCCTTTCGCCAACCCCACCTAGGGTATGGGCACTGATGACGCGGAGAAGAGAACACACCCCCAGCGCCCACAGCGTCCCCTGCGGGAATCGAACCCAGGACCTTCTAGCAGTGAGGCGACAGCACTACCGACTGTGCCACCGTGCCCCTATATCAACCTTTTTCAACATGGAAACGATTATGAAGATTATGCAAAATAATGGCTATTATCTCAAGTAATTGAAAGTAGGCGATTATGTAATAATTGTGACAGGCCTAGATCCCACGGGGGAAATTCAGTTTCAGCTTCACCCAGCAGTTATTCAGGGTTCTTCAGCCCTGCGTACCTCATGGGACAAATGGTTGGTTTTCTATCCAACTGATAAGTTAATTGCTTTCAGCTGTGGTCCTCGTCATTCTAGTCATCTAATCTGGGATCTGGGGTGCTAGTTGTCTTATCAGGGATCTGGGATGTTAATCGTCTAACGAGCCAATTTCTTAATTAAATGAATCCTATTGATGATTAATTTAGAGGAGCACTGAATAAAACAATCGTATTTGTGTCCCGTTTACTCCGGATGATAGACTGTGTTTATGACATTTACAAACAAAGCAACAGTTTTTCTTGCAGTTATGCTATAATTACATACATGGGAGAAGGTGATCCTAGAATGAACTTGACCGCAATTGCCCAATCAAAACTACCAAAACTGTACAGGGGCAGAGGACGAGCTTGCTGTTCCATCAGTACACATACTAGGGGACAAGGCAGCTACTCAAATCATAAAGGCCTACCCAACCTTGATAGTATATAGGTACAATTGTAAATAAAAACAGTGATATTAGCCTAGAGTAAAAAAGGAAATCTTCAATATGTGCAATAGGATAATAGCGCCGATAGGCCTACTGTACATGTACGCACGCTGAACGCAGCATGCCACTGCCATTAAGGAAGAAATGCCACGCTTTTCACATTTGCCTATTATAGCGCCACCAGCAGGCAGAGTTTTGCAAAACACATTTTTATATCACGCCTACAGATTTTGTCCAAACATCACACAAATCGGTACACATTATCTCTATAGTCATGTGATCAAGACGGATCTGTCCGATTTTTCATATTCCATCCTGATTGGCTAAGATTGACATCTAAAGTTTATATGTCTGTGCAATGACTGTTGAGTCAATAACTCAACATTAATCCCTCAACTTCTACAAATTCCTCACCTCTATAAATGACTAAATTCCGAACATTGCTGGCCCACAATAACCCGACTGACCTGGCGGAGACCTGTGCTCCGAGGAGCACTTTTCTAGTTAAATCAGCATCTGCACAATGCTGATTGTACAGTTTAAACATTTTAGAGTGAATTAGGAATGGAAAATAAATTGCACTTTCGCGTCATGACATGCTGACATGATATCGATATGACAAAGAGTTTCACTGTCTAGTATGCGGCTGAGTTCTGTGAGCTGCTGCATGCAGGAAAAACATTACCAGGCGTGTATTTTTAGAGAAGCCGTGCACGCCGCTTCTGGGGCGCGTCTGGAACACGTCTGGTGGAAATCACGAGCGTCTAGCGTGGCCGTGTGGATCAGGTGCGACCGCGGCATCGTGCGCCGAAACACAACGCTACTGCGCCCTGTGGAACTGAGGCGTAATCAGAGATATGGGATGCTAGAGATCTGGGATCCAAAGTGAGTGACACCCACAGCCACAACACTATGATCTGGTACCACCCAAATTTAGAACAAACATGGGAACGTTCTCTTTCTACTGCTCTGCCACAAACATGTGGAATGCCCTGGTTTCTTTCAAAATTGCCCTGAAAAAACATCCATCAAGAGACGATCAGATGTAATTTTCCCATCTCTTTTTGTTGATGCATTACCGTGTTAATTTTGTATGCAATGTTGATGAATTGAATACATAGGACCACAATGGAAACAAGTCCCCGGGACTTTTTTGTGTTATCCTATATTTAACATTTCTGACTAATAAAGTACTCACTCAATCAAAAATAGTCCTCTAATCAGGGATCTGGGATACGGGTCGAATGCAACCGACTTCCTGGTAGGATATAAAACCAGTGGTATCAGGGGGGTCATCCCTATGTTCCCCGGGTTTATGTTCCCCCACTAAGGTTAGGGTTAGGTTTAGGGTAAGGAAATCGGGGAACATACTGTAGAACCCGGGGAACATAGAACCCGGGGAACATAGACACTAGGGCTGTCAACTTTCCTCAGAAATGATATTCGAATATTGGTCTTAAAAAAGTGCAGATATTCGAATATATTCGAATATTATTATTATTATAAAACAATATATATATTTTTTTCATTTTTGACAGAAACAGAACAAAAAACAATGTATCAAGAGCTCGGATCCAATAAAACATATCTTTTGTTTGTTTTTATAACTTCATACATAGTTTTTTGTATTGTCCCTGTCAAATAAACATAAATAAATATTCGAATATATATATATATATTTTCCCAATATTCGAATAATACTTGAATACCGAATATTCGTTTGACAGCCCTAATAGACACGCTCCCGTATCGGGGCACTTGGAGGACCATGGTTGAAGAGCACTGTTATAGCAGGCAGGGCTGACCCACCGTCACTGGAAACACATTGACACTTCCTGGTCTGGGTCAGCCAGAGGCTGGTGTCTCTCTGGAGCATTCCAACTCATCGGTCTCAATGAAAGAGAAATGTATGGCAGCCTAGTATAGTAACAGATTGTCTTTTAACTGCATGGTCACAGGATCAAGTCCCACCACAGTGTTTTTTCTATTTCTATTTCCGATTCTAAAAATGTTTTCTAAATCCAAAAAGTTTTTTGAAAAAAAATATATTTATATTTTTTTTCACGATTTTTCAAAAATAGCCAAAGAAATCTTAAGTGACACAGATGCGTTCCAGGTCTTAATGGGTTAAACATACCTGTAGGCATCACAACGTCCAAAACAAGTTCAAATCAACTTTTTCTGTACCCATTGATCATTTTGATGTCCAACCCGAGTCAATCAATTGACTCACTTATAGAAGTCACTGTGGATTCATCCATCTAGGAAAAACAACAACATCAACCTATGTACGTGTCTGCATATGAGTCGCCCTAAAGACCTATCTGTCATCTCATCTTAGAGTTCAAACGGTTGCCTTTCAACCACAGATACTGAGATGGTGGTAAATAAACATACAATAAGCAAAACGTACGTACACACACACACACACACACACACACACACACACATGCACATTCACTGTCAGCATATACACAAACAGACCACGCAACAGGCCATGCTTGGAGCGAGGAGCCCGATGAGTTCCTGTGTTTTCCCCAGTGGTGAAGAAGGCCTAGCTTGTTTACCAGGGTGTTACCCCGAGACGGAGGAATAACAACTTTGGGAATGTGTGCGAGTGATATTCTATATAGTATATTGACGGTGTCAGACGTTACACTTGCAAATTCAGAGTGTTGCGCACACAAGCCACACATACACATTTTCCAGTCTGGGTTTCCCCAGAAATTGGTTATGGAAATAATATGTAGCCTTCACACATACACACACACACACACACACAAACACACACACAGTAAAACCACGAGTGCCGTGGGTTGAGCGGTTCCAGGAAGCGTGTGGTTGTTTGACACTATGATACAATCTTCAGACTGAGAGAGTCAATGTTTAACTCAGTGACTGGAGTCAGCTCACAGCAACACATGACCCACAGCATCCATGTGTGTGTGTGTGTGTGTGTGTGTGTGTGTGTGTGTGTGTGTGTGTGTGTGTGTGTGTGTGTGTGTGTGTGTGTGTGTGTGTGTGTGTGTGTGTGTGTGTGTGATGCTCTTGGTATCCTGCATGTCTATTGGCCTTTCAGAGATTGTGTTTTAGAGCATTGTTTCCCAAACTCTGAGCAATTTTTATGGGTCACGAGTAAAATCCCCTACGTAAAAAGTAAAACAAATCTGTTATTTCAAAAGGTTTTAAGAAGTTTAACGGCCAAAAAATCACAACTTTATCAATTAAAATAAAAATGAATTAAGAATTTCCATAAATAAATGGAAAAAAACAAATAATTTCCATAAATAAATAAGAAGTAATAAAGAAGTAGCAAAAATAGCAGATCTACAGTACAAGCTTGTACATCTGCTATGTTCACTAGTTTGGGTCCCGGGCAAACGTTTAATCTCTCTTTTGGGTGGGGGGAGGAAATCCATGCCTCTGCTTTTGATGTCATCATTTTGATCGCCATGAGGATATGTTTTATCCCGGCTTCTGGCCAGTGGGGAGCTGAACTGAGACAAATAGCATGTTCCTCCTCGTACATTAGTTGTCCCGGTGAAACGCCTCACTGTCAGGTCAAAAGAATCGGGCCAGCGAAGCCATGTGTATCGGAGGCTCTTCTACACCTTTCCTAACAAAGCGGTCAACACTGAGAAGGGACTAACAGACGGTACAAAGGGGAGTTTGGGTAATTGACCCGTTGTCAAGTCCCACCCGTGATCCTGCCCCTCTTCTGCACCCATTGGTTTATGTTGCTTAGTTGGACAAAAACATCCTCTCTCTCCATCCACTACCATTAAAAAAAAAAACATGTTTTTCAGTTGCCTTGTAGTGATATTTAATGTATTTGATTCTTATTAACTTGGTCTTAGTAAAAAGGAACATATCGGGTGCAGTATAATGACTGGGTACAGTGGCGGCTGGTGGGAATTTTGGGTGGGAGGGCTAAGCGTATAATTAATAATCTGTATAATCTGTGTAGTTTACATATCCAGATTTAGGAAAATATACTTTTATTTGACAAAAGTATAGACAAAAGTATACAAATCAGTCAGTCACACATCAACAACTAGTGACGGCACATATGGCATCCTGCCTGAGAGCATTTGAGCATGATATCAATGCATTTGAGCATTGATATAAAAAAAATTAAATCATACTGTGGCAGTCAGACTGACTGACTGACTGTCTGTCTCTCTCTCTCTCTAAGAGTTCTCCACGGGCCTGAAAATTAAGGCCTGGCCCTAACTGGGCCCTACTGGGCCGGTCCGAACAATTACCATACTTTTAGGCCCAAAAAAAACCAAAACCCCGTAAATAAATTTCTGATCATGAACAATCCAGCTTTCTCCGCTCATAAGCTTGCCATGGCTTCAAGCTCTGCAATTTGTCTCTGCATATAGTTTCCACCACAAAAGGCTTTTGAACCTATGTCATCTTCTTTTAGTACTTTGAATAGTTTACCTGGCAGGTGTCTCGCCTCCACTGCTCGCAAAGTGCCTCCACAAATTGTATGGCCTTTACCCATTTTGGGCGGGAACCCCTATTTGTAACTATACCTTTCAGGACGGGAACCCCTTTTGGGGTTCTTGTTGGTACGTACAGTACATACTATATACTGTACGTACCAACAAGTATATACTGTAGCACATACTATATACTGTACGTACCAACAAGTATATACTGTAGCAACATACATTCTCTCTCTCTCTCTCTCTCTCTCTCTCTCTCTCTCTCTCTCTCTCTCTCTCTCTCTCTCTCTCTCTCTCTCTCTCTCTCTCTCTCTCTCTCTCTCTCTCTCTCTCTCTCTCTCTCTCTCTCTCTCTCTCTCTCTCTCTCTCTCTCTCTCTCTCTCTCTCTCTCTCTCTCTCTCTCTCTCTCTCTCTCTCTCTCTCTCTCTCGACATAACGGCTAAACTGGGAGACACAACGGTAAAACTAAAAGATCATATCGCAAGGATCTCAGGATCCACATGGGAATTAGTTTGAGGGGAAAAGGAAAACGGGACCCATTTGAACTCCCGCAGACCCCA
>NC_137606.1:3444637-3487611 GCF_963280865.1 Gymnoscopelus braueri | reverse complement strand
CCACATGAGATCCCAGTTGGTGCTTCATAATAAACAGCTGGTTGGGGAGCAGGAATCAGGATAGAGTCCTTGAGTATTACTGAACAGCAGTGTTGCTGACGTCAGTATATCTGAAAGAGCCAACTAAAGTGCTGTGTTGACCTTCAAGGTCAACGGCAATATTATTTTATATACCAAGACGCTTTTTGGAAACCTAACCCTGAATACTAACCCAACACAGCAATAAGTATTGATCGAGCCAGTCCACACACACACACAACCCCCCCCCCCCCCCCATCGGGAGCATACCACAACAGCCTGTGCGGGGTGTGCTAAAATAACACTGAATTGCATAGCAAAGCGAGTATCAAGTGCTAGAAAAACAGCGCTAGCTGGACCTGGACAATGCACAATGCAGTGGTTAGTGACGCAGGTCAGATGAAGCCGATGTAGCTGCTTGCGTAGACTGTTCTTATTTAACATATAAGAGGAGATTCAGACGAGTCATTATCTGGGAGGCAGGCCTCTAGCAGCCCACTCATCCAGTCTTGGGAGGAGCCTCACGGCAAAAACATTACTGGGGTGGTGGGGGGGGGGGGGGCCCATTAAGGCCTGAGGACGATTTAACAAATGTAGTCTAAATCCTAACAGTTTTCCGAAAATACTTATATTTCTATATCAGTGGTGCTCTAACTTTTTCATGTCCATGACCTCCAAATTGATATGCATTTGGCCGCAGACCCCCCCCATCTCAAAATATTTTGTTCCAGGGACCCCCAGAAGAAAAGATTTGCACACATTTTCATGATTTTTCAAAAATGGCAGATCTACAAGCTCGTACGAGCTTGTAGATCTGCTATTTTTGAATAGCCAAAGAAATCTAAAATGACACAGATGCGTTCCAGGTCTTAATGGGCTAATAATACAGACTATGAATCATACTGTATGTGGGACACTGGCACATGCTCACACGATGTTTACATTAGATGCTATCAGCCTGGAAGAGTTAAGAGGCACAAGTCACTTTACTGCTCCTGCATGCTTTTGCACGCTCAGAATATTATTAGTGTGGTTGCCCTAACAGGGCAACCAGACTATAGTAATCCTCACACTTTATTATTAGTGTGGTTGCCCTAACAGGGCAACCAGACTATAGTACTTGATGAACTTTATCCTTCCGGATAAACAATATTTCAAACTGCTTCTCCTCCCACAGTTTTTATCCCCCAATGTTGTGCCATATCTCAAAATGACCGTCTTGACCTGGAATCGTGCGCTTGTATTTTGCTAAGAGATTGGTTAAATAGTTTAATTGATATTGATTTATTAGTGCATTAAATTTCCCCATCCGCTTTAATGGAAAAGTGAAAAAACTCAAATTCAAGTATTTTTTTCTCAAAGACCGTAAGGGCTAGAGTTACAAGATTTGGTGGGTAGGTTCAATATTTAGTGCAAAATTATTGGAAAAAGAATTACACCAATCGGCCTCATGGTGGCGCTATAACAACCCCCTTTACGTTTTGGCCTATAACTCTTGAACCGTATGTCGTAAAATCAAAATGTCTTTTTCCCTGGATTCCTTGGGTCACTACGCATCTCCCCATATAGGCCACGCCCATTTGCGTCTGGATAGATTTTTTGATATTGATTTATTAGTGCATTAAATTTCCCCATCCACTTTAATGGGAATTGCAAAAACTCCCATTCAAGTATTTTTTTTTCGGAAACCATAAGGGCTACAGTTACAAGACTTGGAGGGGAGGTTAATAGTTTATTGCAAAATTATTTAAAAAATAATCACACCAGTCGGCCACATGGTGGCGCTATAACAGGCCCCTTTACGTTTTGGCCTATAACTCTTGAACCGTAGGTCGTAAATTAAAAAAATCTTTTCCCCTGGATTCCTTGGGTCATGATGCAACTCCCCATATAGGCCACGCCCATTTGCGTCTAGATACATTTTTCCGCCATTTTGAATTTTCTTCAAAACACACTTTTTGCTCCTTTTCCTACAAATTTTGTCCAAATCTCACACAAATCGGTACAGGTCATCTATGGACCCATGCGATAAACCTATCCAAACGGCATTTTGATAGTCCTTACCGTTCGTCCGTAATTAGCTTCCAAAGTTAGCGGGAGGAGCCCGTTTTACCAAAAATGCCATAAATCACGAACGAAACGTCCAATCAATCCCAAATTTTAATCACATGTCGAGGGTGGTTTACTCAACAAATCCACAAAAGCATTTCCACTTTGACCTATAGGGGGCGCCACAACTCTGCAAAACGTAACCGTTTGATGCAAAAACATGATTTTTGGGGGGATCACTCCTCTCAAAATGAAAAGCAGGTGATCTCAGGAGTTACAGGATGTTGTCATTGGCCCGTTACATTTTTGGGAGGGGCCTATTTATTTAGTGGGAGGGGCCTATTTCTTAAAAACAAAACGCCATGTATCACGAACGCAGGATCCAATCAGCACCAAATTCGAATGGCACGTTGCGCGGCCTCCGACGGTATTCCTCCAAGCGTATTCCTCAAGTCCCGGCGGCGGCGACCTGCGACCGGCGTCGGCGCAACCACACTTTGCAATTTCCCAGAATTGCGACCCGTCTAGTTAGTGTGGTTGCCCTAACAGGGCAACCAGACTATAGTACTTGATGAATTTATTCTTCCGGATAAACAATATTTCAAATTGTCTCTCCTCCCACAGTTTTTATCCCCCAATGTCGTGCCATATGTCAAAATGACCGTCTTGACCTGGAATCGTGCGCTTGTATTTTGCTAAGAGATTGGTTAAATAGTTTAATTGATATTGATTTATTAGTGCATTAAATTTCCCCATCCGCTTTAATGTAAAAGTGAAAAAACTCAAATTCAAGTATTTTTTTCTCAGAAACCGTAAGAGCTAGAGTTACCAGATTTGGAGGGGAGGTTTATAATTTAGTCCGAAATTATTGAAAAGATAATTTCACTAATCGGCCACATGGTGGCGCTATAACAGCCCCCTTTACGTTTTGGCCTATAACTCTTGAACCGTAGGTCGTAAAATCAAAATTTATTTTCCCCTGGATTCCTTGGGTCACGACGCATCTCCCCATATAGGCCACGCCCATTTGCGTCAGGATAGATTTTCCGCCATTTTGAATTTTCTTCAAAACACACTTTTTGCACCTTTTCCTACAGATTTTTCCCAAATCTCACAAAAATCGGTACACGTGATCTATGGACCCATGCGATAAACATACCCAAACGGCATTTTGATAGTCCTTACCGTTCGTCCGTAATTGGCTTCCAAAGTTAGCGGGAGGAGCCCGTTTTACCAAAAATGCCAAAAATCACGAACGAAACGTCCAATCGATCCCAAATTTGAATCACATGTCGAGGGTGGTTTACTCAAAGAATCCCCAAAAGCATTTCCACTTTGACCCATAGGGGGCGCCACAACTGTGCAAAACGTAACCGTTTGATGCAAAAACATGATTTTTGGGGGGATCACTCCTCTCAAATTGAAAAGCAGGTGATCTCAGGAGTGACATGACATGACGATGTCATTGGCCCGCTACATTTGTGGGAGGGGCTTATTTATTTTAGTGGGAGGGGCCTATTTCTTCAAATCAAAACGCCATGTATCACGAACAGAGGATCCAATCAGCACCAAATTCGAATGGTACGTCACGCGACCTCCGACGGTATTCCTCCAAGCATATTCCTCAAGTCCGGGCGGCGGCAACCTGTGACCGGCGACGGCGCAACCACACTTTGCAATTTCTCATAATTGCGACGCGTCTAGTTATTATTATTATAGATAAACAATATTTCAAAACACATCACAGCCCACAGTTTTCATTCCCCAATTTAGTGCCATATCTCAAAATGACCGTCTTGACCTGGAATCGTGCGCTTGTATTTTGCTAAGAGATTGGTTAAATAGTTTAATTGATATTGATTTATTAGTGCATTAAATGTCCCCATCCGCTTTAATGAAAAAGTGAAAAAACAAAAATTCAAGTATTTTTTTCTCAGAAACCGTAAGAGCTAGAGTTACCAGATTTGGAGGGGAGGTTTATAATTTAGTCCGAAATTATTGAAAAAATAATTAAACTATTCGGCCGCATGGTGGCGCTATAACAGCCCCCTTTACGTTTTGGCCTATAACTCTTGAACCGTAGGTCGTAAAATCAAAATTTATTTTTCCCTGGATTCCTTGGGTCACGACGCATCTCCCCATATAGGCCACGCCCATTTGCGTCAGGATAGATTTTCCGCCATTTTGAATTTTCTTCAAAACACACTTTTAGCTCCTCCTCCCATATATTTTGTCCAAATTTCACAAAAATCGGTACACATGATCTCTGGACCCATGCGATAAACATATCCAAACGGCATTTTGAAAGTCCTTACCGTTCGTCCGTAATTGGCTTCCGAAGTTAGCGGGAGGGGCCCGTTTTATCAAAAATGCCAAAAATCACAAACAAAACGTCCAATCGATCCCAAATTTTAATCACATGTCGAGGGTGGTTTACTAAAGAAATCTCCAAAATAATTTCCACTTTGATCCATAGGGGGCGCCACAAATGCTCAGAATGTAACCGTTTGATGCAAAAACCTTATTTTGGGGGGATCAATCCTCTCAAAATGAAACGCAAGTGATCTAAGGAGTTACGTGACAATGTAATTGGCACAGCCTCCGACGGTATTCCTCCCAGCGTATTCCTCGAGTCCCGGCGACAGCGACCCGCGACTAGCGTCGGTGCAACCACACTCTGCAATTTCCCAGAATTGCGACCCGTCTAGTTTACACTAGATGTTACATTAGATGTCACAGTACGTTGCCGTCGGGTGGAAACCTTGTATGTCCAAAACCATTCCTTTTATAAAAAAATACATAGTGTCACAACAAGGTGACACTATGATCTACACGGAGCTTGTAGATCAGCTACTTTTGTGTGACACCATGTATGATGAAGTAGTAGGGCATTAATAAAAACATAAAAAAGTTGAAATATGGAGATACAAGGTTTCTGCCCGACAGCAACGATTACGCGCCACATAATGCGGTTACATTCTTAGACAGACAACCCAGGAGAAAGAACTCTTAAGGCAAAGCACCAAACCTTTTAGGCACCTTAAGCGCTAGAGTCTAGACTGTTTCCCTCCCCTAACTGCATGTACGTTGCCAGTGCAGTTGCTGACACTGTTGTTGTGTGTAGTATACTGTATACGTTGTGTATACGTTGTATACGGTATAAGTGGATTTTGTTTATGCTCTTGTTAGTATTATTAGTCTTTTTTTGCTTTGGTTTTCTTTTCGAACCTGAACCTTGATGTGCTATCCAGACCCGATACATTTTGTTTAGTTTTTTATTCCAATCGCTATTCCATCACATTATCGCATCAACGACATCTTGTCTGTTCACGAAAGCGTGCAAGGTTCCCGTAATTTGCACGAGAGTGAGACAGACAGACAAGGATTTTCATTAAATAATTCTGTCTTTCTGCGTCTCTCTCTCTCCCTCTCATTCTCTCTCTGAACGTGTGCGCACGCACACGTTTTCATAATAACAGTTATCAGAATCAGCATGCCTGCTGATTCCGAAGCGGTTTTATCAACATATTCAAGTGAGATGCGTTGGTTTTATAGACTATATTTAACAGCAATATTAATATAGCTACCAATGTGTATGACAGCTGAATTTACCCACGGAATAAAGGTCTATAGCCTATATTGATATCCATCTATCGATACAGACAGGCAGACTTTCTGTCTGTGAGCGGCCGGATCGTCTCTCAAAGCCTTTCACACACAGCGAGCAAAACCTCGGCGAGCAAAGGCCGATCTTGCGTCAGATCGGTAGCATAATCGGAGCAAATATCTTGCAGAGTGTAGTAGTCTGTACCTTAACTGCTGTGCTCCAGTCTGGCGACTTTCCCCCGCTGGATCATTGAAGGGCCAATCTAATGACACAGCTCTGTTCACACAGTTCTTTATGTCACATTTGCTTTGACAATGTAAACATGTTTCCCATGCCAGTAACGCCCCTTACATTGAAATGAGATTTTCTGATCTTTTGACCGCCCTCCCCCCAAAAGCCAAAACTGTATTAGTACTCTTATCATTAAACAAACAACACAGTGAGTCTTCTTAGGTACTGACCATCCCTCCCTCCCTTACTCCCGCTCTCTCTCCAAACACACACAGGCACACACCCTTCCTCTCCTCCACCCATCTCTTTGCAGAGGAATGTGAAGAATGCTAGATCCTGAAATTACTGAGGGATTCATCATCAGCAGGCCAGCCCAAGTATTCATCTCTTTGACTCTTTCCATCATAGACCATTATCTCTCACACTCACACTCACACACACACACACACACACACACACACACACACACACACACACACACACACACACACACACACACACACAGCATTTTCAAAAAGAGGACAGTCTAAAACAGTGATTCCCAATTCCAGTCCTCTGCCGATTTTCCATCCTTCACTGAGTCCCTGAAAGAATTACAAGGACAGTCACAGAGGAAAATACAATTAACCTCCAGGTAGAGTAGAGGATACATTTTGGGTTGGGAACTGCTATAATAATAATACAATCTTTATCCCCCATTCTGATGTTCTGAACTCTGAAGTCAGACTGGCACTCACAAAACTCCAATGTAAGGACACGCCCACACCCTTTGACTTGTTGTCCGGCCCCCTACCTTCCACTGAGGAAGGTCATGAGTGTGAGTCATGTGAGAACAACTGTCACTGGTCCCCAAACCCATCCCCATAAACAGCTCACACTCTAACTAGGCCACACAGTCACATTAACCACTTAAGCAATACTTTGGCTTCAGAAAATACTACTACTAACAACAACAATAATAATAATGATAATAATAATATTAATAATAATGTAGATCAGAAACGTCTTTTCCAGAAAAGGGACAGAAACAGAGGGGTATAGAGGTATGCTCGAATGCATAAACTGAGTGGAATTTTTCAGGGAACAACCTCAAAGACATGTTTTGGGGACCTCAGAGTCCTATATTAACTTGTTGAAAAGTAGGCGTGTTGCAAGAGTCCTAAAGAGCCTGCAAGGCTGCAGATATAACTTCACCCCCTGAGGGGCAGAGATCCTGTCCTAATACTAAACCATTGTCTTTTAGCTTGGTCACAACAAGCGATGACACAGCCCTGAGGCATGGCCCGATGGCACTGATGGCTTAGTGTGTGTGTGTGTGTGTGTGTGTGTGTGTGTGTGTGTGTGTGTGTGTGTGTGTGTGTGTGTGTGTGTTAAGGAGTTGTTGTCCATCAATGGCATTGCTGTCCAAAATCCTACCCGAACCAAACTTGGTATAATTATCACCGTTGTTTGCGTTTGTGGCGCTGGGCTTCCAACCTTTCGCCCGGGGACAATTCACACATTCCTCAAATTAACACACAGCTTGAGCTCAATGATAAAGACTTCAATTTAGCATTTACGAGTGGCAAATAAAATTTAAAAAAAGAAACCGTACAAACATACGCGGAGGAATGTGACGAAACCCTGTTTGGCTTCAGGGCGAGACACTACATTAGACCATGCGTCAATCGCTGCCTCGGCGATGACAAAAGAGCATTGTGTCTGTCAGAAAACACAATATACACCCACATGTTGTGACATTTAGACCCTCACACACACACACACAGGTTTTTCTGTGATGCAACAAGCAAGGCAAGTTTGCTGGGCGATATGTAAAGAAAACAAATATCACGATATTTTGACTAAATACCTACGATATTTATCGTACTGTGATGATATATAGTTTTTCTTGCACACATTTAAAATAAATTGCAGAAATGGCAGATCTATAAGCTCACACAACACATCACCATGGGACACGTTGTGAGCTTGTACATCTGCTATTGTTGCTATTTAAAAAAAAGAATAAATAAAATAGGGCTTAAGAGATTATAACCAGGAAAAGACAACACTTATCATACTTGTCATATCACCATATTACGATATCTAAAATCCCAGATAATATATCACAATATCATGTCAATATACTGCCAAGCACTAGTTTGTAAAGGAATACAATTTCTTCCCCATGAAAGTGAGACTTTCAGTCTGGCTGTGTATGAGACCGCCAACGACCTTTGACCTCTTCCTTCTCTGTTTATAGGACTTATTGTCAGACTGCCCGCAGGTAGCGGTAGGCACTGTGTGTCTGTTCCCTTGGATGCTGTAAATCAGTTACCTTCGGCCTGACTGGCTGAACAAAGGTTCATCTCAGTGAGGCACCATTGATCACACACACACACACACACACACGCACACACACACGCACACACACGCACACGCACCCGCACACGCACACGCGCACACGCACACACACAAAAGAAAGAATGGGAACTGAAAGAAAGACAGACAGATTCAGAGGCTACAATCCTAATTAAATTATCAGTCATCATCAAGAGTCCCATAAAAAAAGAAAAGATTCCATAATTACAACACAGACATTGGGGCTGTGAACATGACGATGATGTAGTCGGCTGAAAATAGAAATGCAGAAACAGACCTCGGAAGGAACAGGAAACAGGAGCTAGAGAGAGGAGGAGGAGGGAGAGAGAGGGACAATACGGAGATACAAATGGACAGCGGCAGAGAGCTACAGTAGACGACAAGGAAAGACTACAAATCGCCTGTCGGGTGGAAACCTCATATCTCCAAAACAGTTTCTTTTCGGGATATACAAATTCAAAAATAGCAAAAGTAGTAGCAGATCTACAAGCTCAAAACGTGCCACGATAGAACCACAATGGAAACTATAGGACCACAATGGAAACAAGTTCCCAGGACTTTTTTGTGTTATCCTTTTAGCCTGTCTGACAGTCCCACGTGCTGTTTACATGTCTGACTAATAAAGTATTCAATCAATCAAAAAGCTTCTGAAAAACTGTCTACAGGCATCCACAAGGACAGGACAATGTCAATATGAGAGGCTTGATATTTCAGTCGTTTACATGAAAATTAATCCTTTGATTACAATCAGATTTGGGTAATACGATCATGTTTTGCAATCACCTTGTTTACATGATAATTGTTGTATTATCGTATTACTGTCGTTATTAACCAGTTGAATTAAGGTCAAAATCGGCAGACCTAGATTTTATATCAATCTTTCGAGTTAAGCCTGATTTATACTTAGTTCCGTGACATGGCCCGCAACCAATTATAAATCTGGCATTACTGTGGCATGCATTCACCATCATCCGATTTCTTTTGGTGTTTTGATTCTAGGCATGCACGAAGAAGGCTACAAAGTGGACCTGATGCAAAGCAGTGTTCATACCGTAAAAAAAACAGCATGGCTAGAGGAAGTGGAAAAAGCGAATTAAAACACATTTTTGGGGTCACAGCACTAAAGGGTGAACTTGCGCTAAGGTACGCTGTAAATTCATAAATGCAAAAAAATAGACACAAACTAAGTCTCTCCATTGTCCTTATGAGGTGCTAAAAAGATGCTTCCTGCACCACACATCCTTCCAGTCATTAAAGGGAAACATTACCTCAACATTGCCTCTAAATCTGTAGTAGGGCTCAAGTGCCATTAACACTGAGCAGTCTTCTGTGTGTCTACGAAACACCACTGAAGTTGTACTGAAAAGTCGACCCCAGTGATGTGATGTCACTGGGATATAATCCATAAATGTAGAAACTTTACCAGCTACCCTCAGTGCCAATGTTCACGTTTTATGTTAAAATGTGATCTTAGGTTCAGAAAATATGAAACCTGTTGATGTAATGTAACAGAAGCCATAGACCATTTGGACATGCCAGGTCAGTGCTTTCCTGCCAAATGCATCATGGGAATTATAGTAACACTATATATATATATATATATATATATAATAAAGAGAACTATAGAAATAGACAGAATGGGGAAGAGAACAGAATGCACTGTATCTGTATGTTCCTGATACAAGCCACATTTTGGACATCAAACAAGTTGCTTAGGGGTGTGTAATTGGGGACAAAATTCGGTAAGGTTTGGACAAGAGTTACGGTTAGGCAGGTATTAGGGTTACGGTAAGGGTATAGGGTTATATCGGTTAAGGTTAGGGTAAAGGGATATGGAATGAATGGAAGTCAATGCAATGCAACTCAAAAGTTTGTAAAAACCAACATGTGTGTGTGTTTATGCATTCCAGAGTGTTTGTGTCATTAGCAGGCGGAGGCAGGCAGACAGGGGTCTTCGGGAATGTTGCTATGGCAATGCAGCATGGAGTTTTGTGCCCTCTCAGATTACAAAGAGGAGGCTGGAGCCCCTAGGCTTGTTCACCCTTAAGACAGCACGTGAAACTACTCTCAGCCTTCTAAAGATACCCTCGTCACAGTATCTTAGCTCATCAGGTTTTCATCCCTTTGTCCCGTTCCTTTTTTTTATCCCGTCTTCATAAATGACCCCCTCAGCAAAGGGAATCAACTGTCAAATGGGAATAACATGGCCACTTCTCTAATCTGTGACTATTGTCTCAGCCCTCCGCTTAGTCATCATCTACTCGGTGAGCATTTTCTCATCTATATAAACTTCACACCAGGGGGGGTTACACTCCCCCCTAGATCCAAAATCTTTAACATTATAATTAAATCACTCAATTCAAATTTAAAAAAATGCACCTGAAGGTCCCTTCACGCAACGCACATTGTGCTACGTCTCTCTATTCCTGAGATGACTCATTATATAATATTGACCTTGGCCTGGATTGTGTCCTTCGTCTTTTTGATTAAAAATGTAATCAACTCTTTGAGGAAGCAAACTGATCATTCTTGTGAAAATTATGAAAATGCGTCCAGCCATTCTTGATTTTGACCTTGATTGTGATACCCTTTCCAAAACAAAATATAAATCATCCGCGGTGCAGCCTACTGATCATTCCCACAAAGTTATGAAAATCCTTGATTTAGCTGGAGTTATTTTGTTCACAGACAGGATACCCTGCCATGCACTGCTGCGGGCAGTGTAATAAGATAAAGCCCAGAAGTAGGAGGAAGAACATGGGATAAATATTCCAGAGAAAGCTTGGGGGGCTTCATCCATCCGAGTGGCCGGATGGGTGGGCAGCATGCATTTTCAGAGCACGTTTATTTATTTTAACGATCAATCGATCGATTGTGTTCCCGGCTTGGATCAGGAACTCACATAGCAAGTTCCTAATTTAGTGGTATCACAAGGAAACACATTTTCAAGGTTTTAAAGAAAGAATGCCATGGCATGAATATGTATACATTATATATTTTCTATATTAATGTTATATTATCATTCAAATCTTAAGTGTTTTGCCAATTATTTGGGGGTCAACTAGAAATATTCTCACGGTCCACCAGTGTGCCCCGGCCCACAGGTTGGGAACCAGTACAGTAATATTGATTTCTGCCAACTTGTTGGCACACAGAAGGATTCTCCTGGACTGGAAATCACTTACTCACCCGAAGACATCACTCTGGCTCAATTATTTAATGCAAGATAATAAAAACTAGAAATAAACACGATTAGGAACGAAGTCAGATCAATTCTAGTCGGCCTGGGATTCCTTGTGGTCTTATTTTGATAACTCGTAAACGTCACCAGAAGAATCCTGGAATGAGATCATATCAAAGCCGACTTGGCTTGTGGCCACGCCGTCTATAACAGCCAATTTTAGCGATCAATGGTAAGTTACCATGTGATTGTGTGCAGTTCGTGAATGACTCACAATGCTGTGTTCAGAGGTGAAGGAGCTCCATGCAGGCTGGCTGATTGTGGGTCATTCATTTGGCCACACGGAAATTGAAGCGATCTTTATAAATAAATAAATACTTCTCCAATAAGAACAAAAGGGTGCTTCAACAACTTGCTGAGAAAATACAAATTTCACTTTCACTTCCCAAGGCATTTCATGCTTTCATCATCAAAATGTGGTTCTCTTTTGTGATGTTGTGCACATGTAGACACCTCCAAGCCCTTCTGATAACGGGTACTGCTGCTAGTACACTGTACATGCATACAGACCTTGGCCTACAGCAGTGGTTTTCAACCTTTTTCATGTCAAGGTCCATTATTTAATCGCCATTTGATTTTGTCTCTCAGAACCAAAGCTTTGAATATTTTGTTATCGTTGGATAAGATTTTGTCCACAAATCCATGCTGTATTGATGTTGGTACCATAGGAGAGATAAACAGGCCAACGTTGATCAAAATAACAATTCTTTAATAAAGTAATGGAGATGTTTAACAATAATTTAACTCTTGAGAGGGTCCATTTGGTTACCAACTCTCCATCATTTAGCTGGGGACCACCTGGAACCACCTGGAACGCCCTCAAGGACCACTGGCCACCACTGGCCTACAGCCACGGCGTAAAAAAAATATACATCATAATATTTTGTAAAAAGATTGCCATCTCTCAGAGATGGGCAATATAATCAATATGGCAATATATCGTGATATTTTGTTTCCCAATAATGTATCGATACTCCAGGCCGTAGTATCCAGGTCGTAGTATCGCAATACTTTTGGAGAAAAAAAACCTCTTCCCATGCATGGAAACCAATGTTAGAAGTCCGGTCCTCACACTCCGCTCCGCCGCAATATATCACAATATGTATCGCATCGCAATATATCGTGATACAATCGTATCGAGACCCAAGTATTGTGAGGCTATTGCCAATACCCATCACTACTCTCAGTACACTTCATTTCCCCTCAGCTGTGTATGACTGTACCCTTGTACTGTATGCTCCCTGCCTCCCATCCTCCCCTCCCTGCTTACCATTATCTCCCTCCCTCTCTGCTCCTGCATTCCTTGGCAGGCCATGGCCTGTCAGGCAAGAAGGGCACTCTCCTCTCACTTTCTACTCCACTCATTTATATACCTTATATAACCTTTTCAATACATGGTGGGACTGCAATGTATAGCCTGTATGTATAAGTTAAGCCTAGTGCTGCGCAACACGTCGATAATTATAACGATATTGTGATATGAGATTAGTTATCGTCTGGGATTTTGCATATCTTGATATTGTGATATATGGCATAAGTGCTTTTTTCCCTTGGTTTTAAATCACTTAAGCCTTATTTTAAACTTTCAAACTCTTTAAAAAATAGTGAAAATAGCTGATCTACAAGCTCGTGGTGCGTTGAGAGCTGGAAGAATGAAAATGTTTCAACATTTTTGAAAAAATATTATATATTAACCTTACAATATAAGCCTAATTTATACAGCGTCATATGAACACCACAAATATAACAGATTTTCAACTAAGAAAAATGTGTTGCGGCCAAGTTATTTAAGGTGAGCTACATGTTTGAACAACATGAATTAGCCATTATTCATGCAGTGAATCCAAGAGTACGCATTCTTTTTGCTCAATTCATTATGGGAAAAAGGAGAGGTTGACTTGATGGGGCAATGGCATAGTGAGAGAACGCATAGCCTGGCATACACACACCGGTGGAACATATGCAAGCACACACATGCACATACAGTATACACACACACACACACACACACCCACCCACACCTGTCTTCCTTACAAATACGTTCTGGAGAAGATGTTACGCAAGAGCTTCAACTGTAGTGAAGTGGTGATTACGAAAGAGATAGCAAAGTTACAATGTTACACAGCTCTGTTCACAAATGTCATTATTCCAGTACTAGGCCTACCTTTTAATTGTATACATTTCTCAGTTATGATCGTTTTCAATTTACACTTCCTTTATTGGCATTATATACGTATGTTCCTGAATTGAATCGAGAGAAGAGAGAGAGACAGAGAGTGAGACAGAGAGAGGGAGGGAGGGGGGGGGGGGGGGTGTAAGACAGGACATAGAAACAGAGACAGAGTCTGAGCAGACAGAGGATGGTGCTTGACAGTTTGAATACATGCACATGTTCAGTTCCAAGAGAAACACTCACACTAGAATACGTGTACATGAAAGGTGAACAGGGCTCAGCACACACAGTAAAGTCCTGTCAGAGTGTCAGTCAGTTGACCGGTAGGGGTTCATTGGACCCAATTTTGTACACTCTCAAGAGTTAAATTAACACATTTTACCGTGTCCATTCTGTCAATCACTCACTCATCACTCTGTTATACGTGGCTGTCAACTGGCTCCGGTTGAGGCCTCCAACAAAGAGAGCAGGCAAGCGAGAGTTTGATAGAGCGAGAGAGCAAGGTGTGAACAATAAACATCTTTCAAAAAACGACTATTTACCTAAGCTATTACTATCAAAGTTGTCATATTTCTATATAGATTGCGTCACACATAGCAAAATCTGCTCCGTCAATTATGGAGCCATTTTAAGTGCATTTTCATGTAAAACTCTGGTGTTCATGTTATGTGCCTCCATTTTTCATAGTTAACCCATTCATTCCGGGAACGCATCGGTGTCAAAATCTTTGAATATATTATATATTTTTTAAAGCAATCGTTTTTTTTACTCAAATCTTTGCACCACTGATATAGCAACATCATTTAAAAAAGAAAAAACTGTTAGGATTTAGAAGACATGTAGAATCGGCCTCCGGCCTTAATGGGTTAACCAACACTCCAGATTTTACCGTGTACGATGGTATTTTCCAGCACATGGCTGATTATCACAGCTTTCATGAGTGAGCTACAATAAGCTCTAGCTAAGCGAGGGCTTACTGTGCTCTGCATTCCAGCAGGCTTCTAATTAGGGTTGCCAACCGTCCCTTGAAATATGGAACCGTCCCTTATTTGGAAAGCAAACGACGTGTCCCTTATTGAACTGATAAGGGACACACCGTGTTCCTCACTTTTGGGAATCAATCAATGACACACATATTTCAAGTTCAAACAGCTCATATACATATACTATAATACAGGTCGTTAACCTTTTTTTTTCTTTCTAAAATTAGAGTAGCCGAAAAAATTTTAACCCTTTTTCTCCCCAATTTAGTCGTTATGCCAATTAATTCCTCCCCGCACACATGTCTGTGTTGTCACTGCTGTCGTATCCTACTGACTCACCTGCCAGTGAGGAGCCCCCACCAGGAGGACGTAGAGCCTTAGTCCTACTCATCCCGCCCAACACTTCCCGCTGACAGGTGCCGCCCCAGCCCGGAGGAGTACGTGCAATGACCAATATCACCCTCCTCGTCCGGCTTCTCTCCCCCGAACTCGTGTAGACGGTAGACGCTCGACAAAGCCGGATGCACCACGGTGGATTCGAACCCACAACCTCCGTGGTGGTGGGCAGTGACTTTACCACTGCGCCACCCGAGCGCCCTCTAGGCTCACAATGCATCACAGCTTGCAGAGCTGCCAATTTTGGCTAATGTTCCCCCCAAAATATGGATGCTGGGGTTCAAATGATTAATATATATAATATTTAAATGTGCATATTTACAGTGAGATTTTATATTTTTCTGGGCGTCCCTTACTCCCTTATTTGAAGTAAGGGACGCCCGGCCAGGTGTCGCTCATTTGTGTTTCAGGTCGTTGGCAAAAGTACTTCTAAACATAGCTCACTGTTCTGCTGTTGCTTTACCTTTACCTTGCCTCTCCACATAAAGCCATCATCACCCTGTCCACGTCCACACGGTCTTTTCTCTATCCCTCTGTTTCCTAACATCCTAGACTAGACATTGTGGGTTTATTGCGTAATTCGGAGAAGAAATGAGAGTGACCCTGTTTGACCGTTGGACTTGGCCGGGGCAGTGGGGATGAAGACATTTTCTGAGCCAGTTACACAACTTTGTTACCGAAACACTAATTTAGATTCTTCATTCATCCCTGCCCAGTTCCTTGGGAGAGGCCTGCTTTGGGAGTAAATCTGGCTCGGAGTAAATAGATGCATTGTCGGCTGTGTGTGTGTGTATGTGTGCATGTGTGTGTGTGTGTGTGCGTCCTGTGAAGTGTAAACTGACGTCAGCTAGCCTTATCAGTGTTCTCCAACTTTACCTCAGAGGAGGGCCTGAGAGCAGACCCCACCCAGCGTGGTCAACCAGGCCCTCTGTCTGATCAAAATCCCACAGTCACTGGCATAGATTGGGCTAAAAGCAAACAGTTAATATTGAAACTTTACCAAAGACTTGGACAAAACGAAAGCTTCCACCATCCAGTTCAGTTTGGCCTCGATAGGAGTGCAATAAATTTGGGACATAAAACTTTTACACCACTGACAACATCAAGATCATTTTCATTCAACAGTCACACAATGTTTACCCCAATAACTATATTTTCATAGTGATAGTGCTCGGTGTGAATGGCCCTTTAGACGTGCGTTTTAAGGCCTATTCATATCTACATTTAAGCTGCATAATGTTCCATCGATAATGGGCTGGAAAAAAGGCACACAAATAATGATTTTGGTAAGATCCCCAGAATCCATAAGAAAAAATAACAACTTGATTAAACCCAGTATAAATGTATGTTTTACATTTACACTGGTGTCTCTTGAGACACTGTTGATATAATGATGTTGTGTGACAAATCTGACAATAGATTTTACTGTTCGAGTGTCGTGCATTTCTGAGATACAAATCTAAGCGGTACCATTACAGAGAGAGAGAGAGAAAGATGACTTGAGCAAAGTAACATTGCTCTTTAAATCAGAAAATGTTTTGTAAGTTGTATGGGCATGTGACTGTCTGCTATTTGTGTTGTGTGTTTGTGTTAAGTGTATACGCAAACAAATTTGTGAGACCAACCACACTTTCACATGACTGTGAGAAGTACTCCATTCATCTCTCCAGTCACACAACCCCTTCCCTCCCACCTAGAACCTGCAGGTCAGTGGCACAGGAGAAACACAGTGAACACACACACACAGTTCCTGCTGGTCCTCTGACCTGTGACATCACTGCCTTGCCAGGCCTACTGGCAGTTAGTCACATGGTGCCTGGGCATCTGCCAACCTCCGAGTCACAAAACCAGTAGAGAAAACACACACACACACACACACACACACACAGTTTGTCAGTCTTATTACAAGCATTCAATACAAAAGCATTAAATAAATAGTGATCAAACTATTCTTATTAGCGTCTCACAGTGTGTAAGGTGTACTTATTGTCAAGCACCTTTACCCATACCTGGAACGGATCGGACATTTAACACATGCACATCCTAACTATTAGGACGGGCTGCCAGTCTCCAGCTCCAGCTCTATGACCAGTGCCTTCAATCAAAGGCATTGGCTGCTGTAGTACCTAACATGCATATCTTTTGGTATGTTACCCGGAGACGTAATATATGTAGGCGGCGCATTGGCCACTGAATCGTAAGTCGAAGTTGACATCGCCACCATAATTTGGCAGGGCTACTTACCATACAGTAACTCCACTGCAAGACATATGCCCGAGTTGTATACAAGGCAGCATCCTATATCATAACTACATGTAACACACCCAACAGCTTGAAAATCACTTGACAATCAGTGAGTTCATGATGATTTTAATTGTAATTGCTTCAATAGACATACATGGGGCATACACGCATTAGAGGCGTTGATGCATCACTCCAATGAACAGCAGCGGCCAATGCGGTATCATGCTACATAATATGTATGGCGATACCCACATGCAGTCTCCCCACAGAAAAGCCCCAGGCAGCCCCCAATGGGTTTGCGAACCCAGGACCTTCTTGTTGTGAGGAAACAGGGTTAACTGCTGAGGCACCATGTGGTGGTGGTGGTGCAGTGTGTGTTCGCTGTGTATACTGTACAGTAGGCCTTCTGTGCCATGAAAGACAGACAGGCCATTTCAGAGCTCACGCCAAGGGCAGTTTCTGTTGGCTTGAATAGAGAGAGGAAGGACTTTCAAGGAAAACTCACGAGGCTGTGTGTATGAGAGCTTGCAACACATATATACACACTGTCACACTCTCTCTCTCTCACACACACACACACACACACACACACACACACACACACACACACACACACACACACACACACACACACACACACACACACACACACACACACACACACACACACACACACACACACACACACACACACACGTATTAGCAGTATGCCTCTATCTCCTGTGTTTCTTGAAGGATAGAAAACTAGCTGTAATAAACCCAGACATGCTCAAACCTGCACCCAAACAGTGAAACTAGTTTTTAAACAAACAGTGCCTGTAAAATTCTTTGCCAAATACTAAAATAAGAACAGAAACAATCTTAGGATCTATAACAAGTATATGTTATGTCTGCCTGATTCAAAACTAGAACCTACCCTTTAATAAGTAACTTATAAGCTATAATTGGATATAGGCTTGGTTTTCAAATGCTTGGGGTGTGACATGCTTACAAGTGTGAATTAGAATCCTCAGGAATGCATAACCTATGACGTGAAACTCATACGATTATGCTAGCTGGCGGTTTGAAAGCAATTCAACTTCTTTCACATCCTAAACAAAACCAAAACAAACACCCAGCTTCATTGACTGATGCTCCACAGTCAGATCTCATTCATCTGCAGCAGGCTACAACTCGGAATTGTAGCGACAGGCTGTTGACATTGCCAACATCTCAATAGTTATATCAGTTATATTTGAAAATGACACACACACACACACACACACACACACACATACAGAGGGAGAGACAGAGAGACAGAGAGAGAAAGAACTGGGGAAAGTAACGCTGAGCACTGAAGTCTGCACCAAATATTCACCAACTCTCTACTTTCGTCTCCCCTAAATTGCCATGATTCCTATAATAATTTCTAATTTCTTACAACGTTAAGTCCAAGTTTAGAGGGAGCAGTCATAGTTGCCAAAGGGAGGAAATTCGTTGTGGCTTAGCTTTTAAACAATAAGCGGAAGAAAAGAAAACGTGACAACAAAGTCCTCGTTACCTAACCCTAACCATAGTAACTACACATGCGAGACAGCGAAGGACAGTGAGGCTACAATGAACCCCAGCTGGTCCCAATCAACAATCAAGCGACAGACACACATCCAATGAATGCTATCTTACCTTTGAGTCCAGTCTGCGGCGTCAACCTCAAGAGCCGAACCGACGACCATACGAACGCGGAACAAGTTGACAATCTGACGGTAAGACTTTCGATGTAAAAACAATAAAATAATCAGTCTGACAGGGAGGAATCCACTCGTCCTGAGAGACGACAGAAAGACACACACATACAGAGACAGGTGGAGAGATTCTGCGGTGCTTCCTGTGTTTTCCAGAAGGTGCAACGAGTCCACCACCAACCACGACACGTTCCTCCTCCTCCTCTCCCCTTCTCTTCTCCTCTGAATGAACTCCTCTCTGTCCTCCTCCTCTTTCCTCGTCTCCTACTCTGCGTCACACACACACACACACAGCACAGCACAGCCCTGCCTGTCTTCTTGTGTTCTTTCTGCCTCTCTGCCGGCCGGCACGGGGGAAAAAAGCTGTGATTTCACCCGGAAACATAATGTTCCCACACCTCTTCACTGGAAAAGGAAAAAACACACCGGGAGTGAGAGTTGCAGAAACATTTGACTACGATTTGGAGTTTAGATTTAGAAGAGGAATGCCGACAGTCAGATGACTGGTGGTGTGCTTGTTGGTGCCTGAGTGTTCTTGGGAAAGAAACGGTTGTTGTCACCCACAAACCATGGTTTATTTATGCACTCGGACATATTAATATATTGGCCGGAGCATTGTGCCGACCTGATTCATAGTTGGCAAAAGCCTGTTGGTTAAAATTCCCAGTTTATTTAGACCTATTATGGTTTAGTTTTTCCTATGTGAGAGAACAAGCCAGGACGACTCACTAGTCTAGGGCTAGGCTACGTGACTGTGAAATATAATGAGCGTTGCCGCCCTCTGGTGGTCAGGGAGGTACCATTACGCATTCAGGCCACCTCTCCATTTGAACTGGCTCCTTCGTACTTACGTCATCATCTCCTTCTGGGAGATGTTTATGGCACTGGGTCTGGGGACCCCCATTGGTCCTTAAGAGGGTTCCAGGGGGTCCCCAGAAAAACGTGTTAATGGAGCATAAAGGTCTTGAGAAAACTTTTAATATTTTTGAAACATTTTGACAAACACAATTCTTGTATGGGGGTCCCTCCCCGGCACAAACATCTTTCAGATGGGGGTCCGCGACATGAACATTTTGGATCCATCGGTTTATGGTGTTTGTGGCTAATGTCCGTTAATTAATATGTTGTTTCTTTCAAACAAGTGACAGTGAGAGTGGTAGGAGGGCATGCCAGTATAGTTCCCACACTATTGTTTGACTACAATTACCTCATTTAAGTCTTATCCACATTTTGGTATTAGGTTACTATTTTATTCATTAACTTGTTACTTAGAAGAATTTGCTGTAACCCAGAACTATTTATTTTCAGAGAGTAGCTAAACACACTGTTGTTGGCCAAATAAAATAAAAAAAAGTTACAGTATACTTTTTTTTGTTTTGAAGCTTTCATATACTGTATGTAACAAAACAGTTATTCTGAAAAGGCTTAAAAGGCTTGTCAGGATTATAATTGCTTTAATGTAATTCTGTCTCCAATGTGTACTTTCATTATATTACACATCAGCATCAGCACTTGGGGACGATAATATTTATAATAAAATAATGTCTATTTATAGATGGTTTCAAATGGACAATAACACAGATATAGCTACAAGCGATAACACTGGGGTTTAAGTCCATAGGGTGCATTTAATGAAAATGACTGTGTATTTTTAAAGTGATAGATGATCCCTTTTGATCTGAAATTCATTGTCTCACAGCTTTGATATTGTTGGATAGAGCTGATTAGTTACATTAACAGTTTACATAGGACACTGTAAGTTTGGTAAATATCAGTACTAATAAATCAAAAACACTTTGAGGGTGGCCTGAAGGTGGAGTTGTTGCACCATTTCTGGGATGACAGCGGTCCTCTATCCTTGTTGTATCCCTTCTAGGCACCTTTTTTGATAGATGCTAGTTATAGTAAGCACATTTATCTGTTGGCTCTACCTTTTCCACATGTTTTAGTTATTGTCTCCGCCAGGCCGAAAGGCATGGCGAGAGAGTATGTTTTACCCCCTGTCCGTCCGTGTGCGTGTGTGTGTGTCCGTCCGTCCGTCCGTGTGTCCGTCTGTGAACAGCTAATCTCCGGCACCGTTGGCTTGCTCGCAGCGAAACTGTGCACACACACTCCCTGGATGCCAATTCAGAACCTCTGCCCCAAATGTTTCACATGGGCCTGTTATAGCGCCACCAGGAGGCCGATTTGTGCAAAACCCATTTTTTTATACTACTCCTACAGAGTTTATCCAAACGTCATGCAAATCGGTACACAGTATCTCTATAGTCATGTGATCAACACGGATCTGTCCGATTTCCCATATTCCATCCTGATTGGCTAAGGTTGGCTTCCAAAGTTTGCAGGATTGGTCCGTTTTGAACAATGCCTCAAACTATGCACGCAGCTTGCGATTTCGTTAAATTTCACACGCACATTCCCACTAGGCTGAGGAAGAAATGGCACCCTTTTCACATTAGCCTGTTATAGCGCCACCATCAGGTCTAATTTAGCAAAACACATTTTTGGCACAAAATGCCTCAAATCACGAATGCAGTGTCCGATTGCCGTGAAAGGCCTAAGAATAAAAGGCACCCTTTTCACATTGGCTTTTATAGCGCCACCAGGAGGCCACAATAACCTACCTGACCTGGCGGAGACCTGTGCTCCTAGGAGCACTTTTTCTAGTTTGGATTTGTTTTGCTTAACCACAAGTGTTAAGAATGTAATTTAGATGGCATGCTGTTTGGACAGATGCTAGGTCTGATGTTTACCTGGTGTCATGGTTTCTTTGTTTGAAGCACTACTCTCTTTGCATTCTACTGATGTGACTATTTACCCTGTCATTTGTTGTCATGCCATTTACTCTGATTTCACACTTGTAAGTCACTCTGGATGAGCATCTGCTAAAGGCCAAATTGTTGTTGATCATAAGTGGACGAGAGGAGCAAACTTCTTCACCACAATTTATTTAAAAGTATGAACACTTTTTTTGTGCAAAAAAAAAGAAAAGTCTGAAAGAAAAGACTAATGTTCATTCATTATTGTTTCTTTACTGTAATTACTTCATTATGTAGTCTCCAATGAGGTGGCAAAGGCAAGAGCATGCTGCACAATCTGATGTGTCATATTGAACGCACCGGATCTTTATTAGTACCACCCTTTCTTTACAAAATGTTTATACAACTAGTTTAACCACTTAAGCCCTATTTTATACTTAAGCAATTTTTCTGAAAGATTTCCTATCTACAAGCTCACAACACGTTGCATTTGTATATACCTGTACTTACTATTGATAATATTCTTAATTATATCGTTATTGTTATTGTTGTTATTGATGCTACAATGTTGAGGAACTGAAACCAAAGAATTGTACTTGTGTATTTGTAGGCCTATTATGTAAGTAAGACATCTTGAATCTTGAAAATATATATTTTTGTTATACAGTATATTTGTGGGTTATATTTGAGTATAAAAACATATCAACAGACTACTGTAAAAATGTGGTACACTAAGCATGCAACAGGCAACACTTCACCAAGACATACATAAATAAAATGTTTCCATTTATAGGAGTGTTTGATCACATTGTTTGATCACATTGATCACATCAGTGTTCAATAAATGTCTATTCATATTTATTTAACCTTTAACCAAAAGCCTCATAACCAATTTTCTATTATAATTTATTGACAGATAAAATGAGAATCAATGTTCAGTCCCCCCCCCCCCTCACATGACAAACCACACATATATCTCAGTAACGCACACCCATACACATATGTTATACACATACTCATATTACCAAAAAAAACATAAATAAAAAACAACAATCTAATAATGTAGATTAAGAAAACAAAGAAACAAAAACTGAAGGAAATACAAATCTAAAAAAGGAGTTTTGTGGAGTTTGAAAAGTTACAATTTACACAAGTGCATATAGATCAGGATCAATAAAATAGCCAAAAACGAAAATCTGCAAATAGCTAAATACATTTACTAAAAAAAAATGCCTCCCATTCCTTCAACATTGTTTAAAAAACATCTAATGATTCTAGTTCCCCAAGATTTAAATCAATTTGTATTAAATTCTAGCTGAGAAAGCAGCGTGAATATAAAATCCCCTTTCCACAATGCCGGGTTTGGGGACAGTTAGACGTGAGTGAGTGCTGGGAGCATAACAGTAAGTAGATATATACTGGTGGATATACTTACAAAATGATGGACATAAAATGAAGGATTGCCTTATAAACCCCAGTGAATAAGTAACGTGGGATGGCGTGTGCACATCTGTGTGAGTGTGAGTGGGATTTGAACACTAAATACTATTTTCAGAAGACTTTTTTTTTTGCAGGAGATTTGTCGAGTTTGTTTGGATTCGTGTGAACTTAAGGCTTCTGAAAATACCAGGTATGCTTTCAGAAAACTTGTGTTAACATTTGATAAGAAAACTATACGTTGACATTTTGACATGATCAATTTCATATTCACTTTTTTTGGTGATGTCATAAAGAGGAGGGTAGACAAGGGTATACTCATCAGATAACGTATACTCTATACCACACTGTAAGGACATTACATTAAGACAGTGTCTATCAACCTTTTTTGTGCCAAGGCACACCTGGCATAGCCAAAAAATCCCAGGGCACACCTAGATATACGGTATATATAATTATATATATATATACGGTATATCTATATACACACACTAGGGGTGTGCCGATTTTCACATTTCACGAAACGATACGATATTGGGCACACAACTTCGATACGATTTCGATACGATACGCACTTTTTTATCATGAAAATATATGGGGGAGAAAAAAAGCAAATGCAAACAAATATTTCTGTTTTTGCATTATTCAGACATGCAAACTTGTAGCTTTTCAGCTTCCACTAACCGTTTTGAATCCAAATAGGGCAATAGTGTGACACCTGACCCGAAAAAAAACAGCATGTTGTCACCCTTTTCACCTCGGGGTTGTTTGCATGCCTGATTATTATTATTGTTTTTTTTTCAAAATGATTTTTTCTCAAACCTCCTTCAAACGGCGCGGCACACCTCAGCAGTAGCCCCGGCCCAAAATTGGGACGTTAGCCAGGGTTGATATACACTGCATTAAGACATTATTAACACTGCAGATTTGTAATGTGCAGGGTGCCTTTCATTCTATCAAGCATTGAGTGACTTGCCTCCTTCTGATTTCAACTTCACTGCATCTATTTTACTGTGTAACTAGTTTTTTTCCCATGACACCAGAGGGCAGCACATGCACAGCAGATGGCTGTGCCCATCATACAGAGCTTGGTTTGAGTGGTGTTGAGTGTTTTGAGGGTGAGTATCACTTGTGAAGAGGGTTATTACTTCCCATTTCATCACTCTTTGAATGTCAGTGTGTAAAACACACTTGATCCATATACCTGTAGGCGTTGGCATTGTTAGATAAGTTTAACAAGCCCGATTAGAACCGGATTGAACCATTAAGGTATAGGCTCTGTCTGAGATTTGTACTCTCAACTACTGCCCTCAAGCCACAAGAATGTGGTCTGACGTATCTCGTCTAGTAACACAGAGAGCAAGGTTATGTCATACACTATGACCTATTACAAGGTAAGTCAGGGGTTAAAGGCACTCCCTTTTAGAACCAACCTCATAACATTCTCATTGTCTGAAATTTGCTAAACATAAGCTGAGCTCAAAGCGAGCGGCCTACGTAATGCAGCCCTGGGTCCAGCATGCTTCCATTACTGAGTTATTCTCCTCTTACTTTATTTAATGTATCCTAACTCAATCCAAACTTGCACTCTGCATAATCTCATCATGGAGCCTAAGCGTGTAATAAAAAGCATGTTTCACTTCAAAGGGGACCTCATGTGAATGCGTATGATTATGGATATCAAAATATAATCATTTCTTTAATTGTGAGCCCTTCGCCAAAAGGTATGAAATTGCTTTAAAGAAATGCATTCATGGGGCCTGAAATTGAATTGTTCTGAGATGGGACCCGAGATGTGCCTGGCATGCAGACCTTATTGGACAGCCAGGGTCAGGGTCAGGCTTAAGGCAAACTTCCCATATTATTTGTGTATATAAGCCAATAGTGATAGAGACTGAGTTCAGAAACATCCTGATTTGAGGGCAATACATGCGCTGGAATGCATTTCAACTTGTACAGCACCCAATGGCATAAATGTCTCAATGGCAGCCTCTTCTCATTAAACAGAATGAGTGCACATTGAATAATTCAGTACTGTGCCTCAAGAACAAGACATTGAGCATTAGCTGGCAAATGGCAAACAGTCTCAGAGAAGTTGGCACTGATTGCGCTCTCTGTTGAGTTATGGGCAAAGAATTAACAAATTGAGTGAGAAGATATCTTACAAATTGTGGTTGCCAAAAGGTCATTTTCATTGCATGAACATCTTAATGTTTATGGTTTGTGTTACTGGCCTGCAATAACTGCAGTGTGGCATGTCTCACACATTGCCCAGAAGCCAACTTCTGCCTATCACTTTATAGCATTTAATTACAATATGCACTTTGTAGAACAGGTGCTGGACCTTAATGTTTCCTGTGGGAATTTGGTTACATCTTTGATTAATTGGAATGTTAACACGAGAAGAGAAGAGTGCTCCTTATTATAGTTTACTTGCCAACCCTGCGGAAGTTTTCTAGGGGGACGAGACGGGAAGAGGTTTAAAAATAGACCCCATCAATGCACGATGGGAAAAGAACTGCCATTTAAAACCCGACAAAGCAATTTAGAGTTCATAATCAAGGGAATGGAAGTGGTTTATCGCATTTCCTGTTACAGTACAACAAGCAGGCCAGTTCCGCTAGATCCAGAGGTAAAACACTCACATGACAGATTGTGAGATATTTTTAAAGGTAGGGCTGGGCAAAAGATAAGGGACAACTTCAGTATGTAGGCTACTACGCCTAGACAACAAGTATGGAATTAGAAGTTGCTAGTTGTATCAACTGCATTGGTGCAATACTGGCCAGTATATGTAGCCATATATATAATCTATAGCATTCAAAAATAGCTCTGAATTTAGCTACTGTTAAATATGAAATTAAATTGATTGATGATATAGGCTACAGTAGGCTAAATAGCCTATTTGGTTTATACATAGCCCGAGCTATGTAGTGGATCATCTTCCACTTCTGACATCCTTTTCTGATATCCAAAATGTACAACATAGGCCTATTCATTGTTCATTAAAAAAAATCGTTTACACATTATTTGACATTCCAGCGTTTAAATTTGTCTGTTGCCCTATGTCTTTACAGGCATTTTTCTCTATGCGTCTCGTTATCATGTAAGAATTACACTGAACATAGGCTAATACAGAAAACAGCACATATAGGCCTGTTCAGTTGTAATTGTGCCATGAATAAAAATCTAAAATGTATGGCCTTATTGATTTATATATGACATTCCTCCTTTCTGTCTGCAGGACTTCACGCCACACATTTATTTATTTATTAGCTTATATTTGGAGATTGTGCAGGTATAATATACCTGGTATAATGGCTCATGATTGATGGATTGATTAATTTATTGAAAACTTTATTAACAGTTTGCAAAAAAAGCACAGAAAGTACAGTTCTATTCAAAAGGATGCTAAAGGGATTAAACCCAAGAAAGCACTATGACTTGTTTCCATTGGGGTCCACATGTGTGTATTCAATTCTTCGAAACATTTAATGACAGACAAATATACAATACTATGCAGTGCATGGTGACATTAGTGTGGCCCCATTGTGGCGGGGCCACACAGAGGTCAGTGCGTGATGAAGTTACGTCCCTCGACAGGACAGCCTGTCGGTCATTCATAGCCTATACTCATCTGACATATTTATAGACACGTTATTTATAGACATTATATGAACTTCTGTATCCTCCCTGACCAGAGGTCCTGCTAACAAACGCGCATGTGTAATTCCTGTTTATAAACAACGACGGTGTATCAAAACACACGATTGTAATTATTTTGAGCTATTAAAATGTTATTTCATGTAATCTATTGTTTCACTGGCTTGTCATTACGATACAAAAAATCTGCAACATCTGAAAACATCACGTATATATATATATATCATCGTGACAGTTGATTATGTTGGTGATTCACCAAAAGGATGCGCCAAGAAAATAAATATCAGCAGTTTTTGTAGCGCAATTGAAATAGGACAGAGCAAATGGACAGAATTAGCTTCTAGTACAGTGGTTCTCAACCTGTGGGTCGGGACCCCCAGTGAAGTGACAATTTATGGACTTTTAAGACCTTTTTAATACCTAAAGAAAATAAATAAGACCATTACTACATCAAAAGTAATCTACAAGCTATAAACTGGTCAAACATTGGCCAAATTGTCAAATAATATGTGGCAAAAATTGTGAAAATAGCCGATCTACAAGCTCTCATGTTGCAAGGTGCTGTGAGCTTGTAGTTCTGCTATTTTCACAATATTTATCCGTGGAAATGCTTGTCAGGGTGGGGGGGGGGGGGGTCCCCAGTTCAAATATGATTATTTTGGGGGGTCGCGGGCTGAAAAGGTTGAGAACCACCGTTCTGGTACTTCTGGTGCAAAAAGACGGAGAAAGAAAAAAACTCACGCTGATTTTAGAACAATTGCCGGATTTTGTTCGAATCAAATCTTTTGCATATTTTCCTGTTTGGAGCTGGTGTATAACAAACATTGGTGACCCCCGTGCTCTCCTTTTCAATGGGTTTGGGGTGATGTGTGCCGTTTTTAAATGGAAACGGTTGCTCTTCGATCTCAAACATGGTCAAGAATGTCCGGAATTCAATTGTGTGCGATGTGCATTGGGAAACCGGTGAACCCGCGTGCGACTTGACCGGCGTGAAGGTCACCTCCTCGCCGGTGCCCTGTCGTGCGCAGCTGCCGCGGTGCCGGGGGCATGCACCGGACGCACACACACACGCGCGCTCCTCTCCCCGGTGCGAGTCAGGTACACCCCGGTCCCCGGCCAGCGGTGGACTGGACAAAGTAGCCTCTACTCAACCCCAGTACTTGTCAAAGTAGTAGATACTCCAGCATGGTCAAATATTACTCAACAAGTGAAAGTTGCTCTGTTGAATTTGTACTTGAATTATAGTAGCCTACTGAATAGATGCTTTTTTAAGTGCTCAAAATTAGCTAATAATTAATTACAAAGTACATTTTATTTTGAATATCAATGCATCAATGCATAGTTGTATTGGACATTTTCACAAAAATCAGAAATGTTCAACAATAATAGCAGATCTACAAGCTCACAGCATGTGGCTGGCATTGTGAGCTTGTTGATCGCTGTTCGGCTATTTTCACTATATTTGAAATAGCATGGCTTAAGTGGTCAATTCATAATGTAGTCTAGGCTACTTTGTCTTTTTCCCTACCTTGAAATTTTGTGGAGTCAAAAAAGTCTAATATCTGAAATGTATAGTGGAGTGAAAGTCATAGCTCATTATCCAAAATAGCTACAAATAGGCCTACTCAAGTAAAGTACAGATACTCAAGTAAATGTACTTCACTCCACGAGGGGCGGTGGAGAATGAAGAAGCGAGGGTCAAATGCGTTGCTTGAGAATGATTTGACCTCATTCGTCTTGTTGATTATAATCTGTCATTCCCGAGAGCACAACAAAGGATACAATCACGGTTATTCACTGCGTGCTCAAAGGAAAGACACGTGAAAACAAAGCTACACATTGCTGCCAGTGCCAGACCTTTTCACCTCATCGAGAAATAATTGAGAAATAATAGAAACGTCTATTCATCACCTTAACACACTTAAGTAGAACTATGGATACCCGGCTACTGACATACAATTATAGGCTATATACATTTTGTAATCATCCCTTGGTTAAAACATGTTGTGCTGTGATGAATACAACATTTGACAGATTTTAAAGTTGGAGACGTTTCCCGCACAGTTCCACTGAATAGTTATAAAATGACACGAGACTAGACAGAATACCAGGAAACTTCAGAAACTCAGACAAAGAAATGTGAACTGAGATATTCTTGAGACTATTCACTCAATATAGGCTGCTATAAAGAAACCATAAAAACCTAAATGGATCAACACATGTAATCATTAGGCTACAACTGACATTTAAATGAAATTACAACATGTAATGCAATGTCTGTACAGTTAAATATAAATCATAATAAAAAACGTTTTTGCAGAAGCAGATTTGGTTGTTTTTCATGAAAATCTGAGATTTGAGCATTTTTTTCCTGAAAAGGTCAATTATTCTGTTTAATTAATTCTCATAGTATAATATGAAATATAATGTATCATCTTAACATTCATAAAGGGAGCTAAACAAATCCATGCACATATGAGTTTAAATAATGTACAGGATATGGCACTGTATGTGACAATTCGAGATAGGCCTACTCGAATTGTCACATATATAGGCCTACATAAAATCCTCATGTTTGAATGGTATAGGATAGGTGGGCACTATAGGGGCATCTGGGCACCTCGATGTAAAATTGGCTATTTTCTCCAGAAAATAAAATATTTAGAAAATAAGAATGATGTGAACATTAATTTTATCCTTCAACTTCTTGTTTATGCCCTAAAATGACTGGATATACAGGTTTTGTATAGCAATTTGTAAGGGTAGAAATATTAGACCTTAACTGTTGAATGTTTAAGCATGTCTCCAAAAAAAAAAAAGTGTCCAAAATGTTTTAAAAAAAAGTTTTTTTTTAACATTTTGGACACTTTCTATTTTTTTGGAGAAAATAGCCAATTTTACATCGAGGTGCCCAGATGTACCTAGTGCCCAGTATGCGTTTTAATCCATTAATTGCGAGAGTGTACACATTTCGGTTGCATTTGTAGCCTATACTCGCGGGATTGAATTAACACGGAGGATTTGAGTGTGTACGGAGCAATGGATTCCTGGTGCTGCCTTATCTCAGTCAGCCCCGCGGGGACATCCTGCATGCAGGCCTATTGTTCCCAGCCGACTGGCTGAACTGTCAACCTTTCTGCTCAACTGAACACCTGCCGCGCCCCAGCCACCCAACAAAGACATATGCGCCTTGACGCGCCGAGCGCATAATATATATTGTGTGTGTGTGTGTGTGTGTGTGTGTGTGTGTGTGTGTGTGTGTGTGTGTGTGTGTGTGTGTGTGTGTGTGTGTGTGTGTGTGTGTGTGTGTGTGTGTGTGTGTGTGTGTGTGTGTGTGTGTGTGTGTGTGTGTGTGTGTGTGTGTGTGTGTGTGTGTGTGTGTGTGTGTGTGTGTGTGTGTGTGTGTGTGTGTGTGTCACGGTTTCCGACTAGCAACTCTCACTTAGCGCCATACAGCAACGCAAGATTGAAAGAAAATAACGTTAGAATAAAATAACGCCAATGCTGATCCTCCCACAGAAATACAAAATCTAAATAAAATTAAATCAAATAATATTAGGCCAGTCATCTTTTTTGATTAGGCAGACACCATTAAAATTGGATCGATTAATTCACTCATAAGCCTAAATGTTTTACACGAAGTCAACAATATTTATACGAGCAAAAGATAATGAAGAATATGAAAAAGCAATTTTTTACCCTCTTCACTTTTCATAAACGTTCAAATCTAACAAAATTCATGCTTGGGCCCATGTTACACTTGCTGAAACATAATTTATTGTTAAACGTTGCTATTTATTATTTTTAGAAAAATGTTTGCAATACACTTGTCTTTCAAACGAGCCCTTATCTCCTCAGTGTTTACAAAACATTAATGTATACACACAGTTTCAGCCTCGCCGCCATGCTCTCTCTGCGCGCCAGGAGCTATAGATAATGCACTAATTGGAGGAAATACACATTTTGATAAATTGTCCATGCCCAGTGGTGGAAAAAGTATTCAAATTCTTTACTTTAAGTAAAAGTACCATAACTGCAATATAGAAATACTCTGTAAAAGTCCAGAATAAAAAATGTACTTGAGTAAAAGTATTGGCATCAAAATGTACTTAAAGTACCAAAAGTAAAAGTACTAAAATGTTTGAAAATAGCAGATCTACAAGCTCACAGAATTTTTTGAATAGCTTAGGTACAAAATAGGGCTAAAGTGGTTAATGTATGTTTCATAATATCATAATTCATTTCTGAAAAGTAACTAGCAACTAAAGTTTTCATATAATTGTAGTGGAGTAAAAGTACAATATTTGCTTCTGAGATGTAGTGGAACTGGAGAAGAAGTAAAGTACTGAAAATGTGTAACTCCAGTAAAGTAAAAATTCAGTACTTGAGTAAATGTATACTCTGTTAGTAACAGAGTATACATTTACTCAAGTACTGATTTTTTAACAGACTGTTACTTTACACCACTGTCCATGCCTATGTATTAAGCCAGTGGTTCTCAAACATTCTCATGTCAAGGTCAAGGACCCCCAAATTAATGTGTATTTGGCCGCGGACCCCCATTTGAAAATGTATTGTGCCAAGATGTGTGTGAACAAAATCCAATTTTCTTCAAGATTGAACATAGAAGATCGTCCACCTGATTTGGCCCATATGGTTCAAGTGGTTAAAAAGACATCTGTCTGGTTGTCTGTGTCTGTTTGTATGAATCGTGTCACCTTTCATAAAGTGTATTCAGTAAGGAACGTGTTCCACACTTTTCAGAGATGCTGACAACGGTGATCCATTAACTGCAGCATTCCATCTTGAATATGGCTTTAAATAGAACACGTAATGATCGTAGTGTAGGTTAATAGCCTATCCAGTTCAATTAAATATAGCTTTCACGCACTTCGCACTGAATCGGGTTTTGTTTTGATTCCAGTTGCATATAACGTGTCTCTCATCTGAAACGATCCTTCAGCTCCCATGTCTGTTTATCATCATTAAACGCTGTGCCAATGTGTCTCTTATATCACAAGCTTATGCGGGTTATGTTTCTTTTCATTAGTCTTTCGTTGGGCAACTCAGCGGGAGATGGTAGCAAAACAATATTAAAAAGGCCTACATATAAAGCAAGACCACCTGCTTATGCAGACCTATTATTTTTTCGCAAATAGCCCTGTACGCAAAATAAAATTATGAAAATGAATTAATTAACAAAAAAGTACAAATATGATGTCACAGGTAACCATGTTGAATATCATTTTTGTTTGCATAAACACTTTTAAAGACTGCTTTAGCCTATATGTAGCCTACCGATTGGCCTAATTACTTGCCGTTATAATTTTACAATGTTTTAATTATATTATCCTACATCATAACATTTTCTTAGCCCCTTTCATTTGTCAAAGTGCAGGTATAACATTTGGGTGTGTGCGTGTGCATGTGTGTGTGTGTGTGTGCGCGCGCGCGTGTGTGTGTGTGTGTGTGTGTGTGTGTGTGTGTGTGTGTGTGTGTGTGTGTGTGTGTGTGTGTGTGTGTTGAGCTATAGGGAGAGATGAAGATGAAGCACTGAAATTGAAATGAAGAGGGAGGAGCAGAGAGAAGAGGAGAGCAGCCTACAGAGGAGAGATGATGGCTGTGTGTTTGACAGCCGTTCCGGTGCTGCGGTTGCATCAAGGTGAACGTACGGTTACACCTCAGGCGCTCTGCAGACTGTGTGAGAGAGACCGCCCTGGCTGAGCATCAGCCTGCCTGCACTGCACGTCCATGCCAAACCCTTGATGTGACCTAAAGCTTTGAAAAACCATGTGATGTCGAATAATGTATATTTCAGTTAATAATGTAATGTAAAGTTGCGTGCCGGTGTTGGGCTCAGTAAATAGCAGATCTACAAGTTCACAACCCGTCACGAATGTGACGCGTTGTGAGCTTGTATATCTGCTATTTACTGCATGCAACTAAGTATAAATCAGGCTTATCGTTGTGGTCTACGTATATGTAATTAGCCCAATCAAGGCTTGTAGAAATATGAAAGTTATAGCTTATGAAAGACACAACGCGCTCTTGGGATAGGAGGATCCATATAGAGAAGAGAAAAGAAACAACTAAATATTTAAAAGTCAATTTTCACACTCTCAAAGCTATAACACTGAGGACTATTGTGTTATGTCTTGCAGAGGCAATAATGGGAGGAAGAGGGTTGAGAATATATCGGTGATATTGAAAAGCTCTCACTCGTCACCAATTCTCTCCTGTGCCCCTGGGGGACCGTAGCCTACACATAGACCAGTGGTTCTCAATCTGGGGGTCGGGATCCCCAAAGGGGTCCCCACATGATTTTTTTTTTTTGGGGGGGGGGGGTCCCCAGATGACAGTGACAATTTAAGGTAATACCTAAAAAAAAATGCAGAATTGAAAAAATACCAAAAACTGGTCAGACATTGGCCAAATTGTCAAATAATATAAGAAAGAGGCAACAATTTTGAAAATAGCCGATTGACAAGCTCACAACGCCTCCCAACGCAAAGCGTTGTGAGCTTGTAGATCTGCTATTTTCACAATATTTATCTGTGGAAGTTGAACCGAGTCAACTAAATGTAATGCCTCCTATAATTCCAAGCGCTTGTCAGGGTGGGGGGTCCCCAGTTCAAATATGATTATTTTGGGGGGTCGCGGCCTGAAAAGGTTGAGAACCACTGACATATAGACTACACAACAATGCTTCTGTCGCAGACAGCAACACAACTATCTATGTATTATAGCCAGAACTTGACCTTCACTATAGTAATCTGTCAGCGTGCGCTTGTCCCGTAGTCTCGACTCAGACAGCTGTTTATAGAGGAGTTATATGTCCTTGTTTGGTGTGTGGAGTATAGATTATTATTCTTTGTTTTAATCTCCTCTCCTTTGGTTCCTGGTAGATTGTACAATATATACTTCATAACCGCATTGATAAGGTAAAGAAAAGTCGCGGATAATTAATAAAACATTTGCTCAATGGCAGTCGCTTAATCCTGCTTCATAATGCTAAAATGATAATAATAGTAATATTAATATTAATAGCCTATAAGCTGCATGATGTCATGCTGTGCAGTTTAATAGTTCACTAATAACTAACATTATTATTATTATTATTGATATTATTGTTATCATTATTGTTATTATTAATATTATTATTATTGTTATTATATTATGTTATTCATATTATTTAGGCTATATTTTAGACTATAGGTTATGGCATAGCCCTAATGCTGCTACATATGGACATAATGGTTAAATAGACAGGCCGTCATGAAGACCTTTCCCTTGACCAGCATCTGTTTCTCCAAACCAACCTCAGTAACTTTTTTTTGTCTTTCATGAACTCGGCCCCCACTTTTAAAATATAAACCAGACAAACCATAAAAAGTGTAATGTTTTTTAGTAGAACATTTTACAGCTAATATTTGAGATTTAAGTTTAACCGTATAAGCAAATCCGAGGACTGTCTGTTTATGTTTGCTTCGTCGTGTAATTACAGTTGGTTTGCTTAGGCTATTGCAACTGTAGACCTAAACATATTATATCAAATGTGTTATTTAAAAGATGGAGAGATTATGAGAAGTTTCATCACTTTTTTTCATTCAAACCTCGGCTTAAATTTGACCTCCGTGCAAATAATCCGTGAGACTATGGCGCAAAATAACTAAAAGTTAAACTATACTGTATGTGTCATGTCATATCCCAAGACAAATTGTATAATAGTTGGGAAAGGTATTAGGCATATGAAAACACTGAAATTACCGATAACCTTAATACCTCTCCAAAATAGAATATAGGAATACATGTGAACTGGGCACTAAAACAAAGTGGGCCCTGGAGAAATGGGCACTGCATGCCGAATATAGGCCTTTAAGGCAATTCCTTTATATTTCTGAAATAATTGGTCTTCGCAGCACAATGCATGTTGCTCCATTGGCTTGCTAACAGGCTAATGAATGCATGACACAGATTACTTCACGACCACTGTATTACTTTAAGAAATACAAGTTTATTAAGAAATTCACAATTTAGAAAAAAATAAGGGAAAGTGCTAATTAAACTTAAACATGGTCCCAATGCATGAGACAATATAATTAGGTTTCTTAAAAAATAAAGAGAAATATAAACAAAACCTGGCATGGGTTCACGTCATAATAGAAAATTAAACCATCTCTGTCTGGGATCAAGAAGTGTAAAAAAGCGGTTGATCTCAGGAGTTAAAGTATCTTTGTTAATATGAATTTTCTCTAACCATAATTTACTTCTCCTAATTGTGACAATGTTCAAAGCCATGATAAGCCTAAAATGTCATGCCCTGTTTCGTGCATGATTACCAAGAAGGCCTAAATCAGTTGAATTAAAATTATGCTAGTGTTTTATTGTTGAAGGGGGGGGGGGGGGTTTGGGGTGTCATTTTCAAAACAATAAGGGAATGCCATGCGTAAATTTGCAACATACCATTACGCACTCATGCACACACACACACACACACACACACACACACACACACACACACACACACACACACACACACACACACACACACACACACACACACACACACACACACACAGGAGCACAACACAGAAATGGAAATGCAAAATGTCTATACCCGTGGTTAGGGAAATAGTCTTATAAACACAAATGTTGACTACCATACAAAAGAACGGCCCTCAATCCAGGGGAAACGCCAGCGCACGAAATGGCTCCCAAAACAATACGTGTCCCCGTGGCTGCTTTATCTCCAACATACAGTTTATGAATATTTTCTGAGCATTAACTCATGCATAGGCCTTTAAGGACATTGCTTGGACTTAAAGGAGTAGTTCACCCCAAAAAAGACTCATTTTCTATCAATTGCACACCCCATGAAGCCTTGAAATCATGGAGATTCTTTTTAGTTTTTGTCACATTCCTGAGCCAATAACTTGATGACCGGGTCATCGGTCAGTAGGAGACAAAATAATCTTGATCAATTCAATGCTTCATGGGGTGTCTAATTGATAGAAAATAAGTAATCTTTGGGTGAACTACTCCTTTTAAGAGCTCGTCAGAAATGTCTCTCCAAAAAAAATACTGCGGTTCTGATTTGAAATAAGAATAGACTTCTCACTCTGTTTCAAGCGTCTTTTTGTGTGTTTTTTCCCCCGTCGAACAGGCCTCATTGCAAGGCAAACTCTAAATATCAATCCTCGTGTGCAACGCGGAATGTTTGGTCTCGTGTTCCCAGTAAGAGCAGTGCATCATGGAGAGTTCGGCGGGCTGGCGAGAGCAGGCGAACTGGAGGCCCGCTCCGTTACTGGAAGAAACCGGGGGCGGCGCGGCGCTAGCGGGGCTCAGCTGCTGGGCATGGTGGTGCGCGACGTGCGGGTGGTGGTGGTGGCTCATGCCGTTGTAAGAGTTCACCATGCCGGGGAGCGCCATGCTCTGCACCCGGGAGTAAGGGTTGTAGGACGAGGGGGCGGACAGACCCTTGACGTTGACGGGACTCACGTTGCCGCCGCCGGCCATCTGACAGGACGTGTAGGACATGGGAGCGGGCGGCTGGCCCAGCGACCACGAGTTGTTCATGAAGCTGGACTGCAGGTACTTGGGCGGCGACAGGTAGCCGTAGCCGTCCCCTCCGAACAGGGACTTGCCCGGCTGGAAGTGGGTCGGCGGCGGCCTGAAGGGCCGCTTCATCCTGCGGCGTCGCCTGTAGTTTCCCTTCTCGAACATGTCCTCGCACGCCGGGTCGAGGGTCCAGTAATTCCCTTTCCTCTCGCCGCCGCCTTCCCGCGGAACCTTGATGAAACACTCGTTGAGACTCAGGTTGTGCCGGATGCTGTTCTGCCAACCTTTCTTGTTTTTCTCATAAAACGGGAATTTGGTGATGATGTACTGGTAAATACCGGACAGAGTGAGGCGCTTCTCGGAACTTTCCCGAATCGCCATAGCAATCAGAGCGACGTACGAGTAGGGAGGTTTCTGAGATGGGTCCGTCTTCTCCGAAATTTTGTCTTGGACCGGTTCCTCTTTGGGTCTCTCTTTCTCCTTGGCCGTGTTGGTATCGTGGACCATCAAAGCCATTGCGTCATCCTCCGGGGTTTGGTAAGTGGCCATCATTGCGCACACCAAAACAAAAACAATTCCAGCGCAAATATTGTGGAAAACAAAGCTTTACGCGACAGTTGCAGCGCAGCCCTTGATGGATATCTCACAGATGTCTGTCGTGAAACCTCTCGAGAAGAAGCAGGCAACTTCAAATCGAATGCAAAGCGTTTCTCCCAAACCGTGCCGACTAGTGAGTCGTTGTTTTTGCAGAACAGTAGAAGACAAGGCAGCAGATAAAGTTCCTCTCCCTGCAACGGAGATTTTTCTCAACTGATTTCTGATGGCAGAACCCAGGTTGTGGTTTGGTGTGTCAGTAAGCCCATCCCTTTTCTCTTTTTTTTCACGTCCACACGCAGGCTGCCTATGCGCTCCACGGAGCGACGTAGAGCGATGTGATTTGCGCTCATCGTTGAGTTCCGCCTTCGTTGATTTACAGCAAAGGAAAAAATAATCACTTAACATGTTGAAATTCATATCATCAGAACCGGGCGCAAAAATAACACAGTGAACTGGATTTCAACAACGCAGCACATAGTTTATACCAAGCTAATTAGGATAGTATTTCGATGAATTGAATATACGCAGGACCCCAATGGAAACAAGCCATAGTGCTTTCTTGGGTTTAATCCTTTTAGCATCATTTATATAGAACTGTACTTTCTGTGCTTTTTTTTGCAAACTGTCAATAAAGTCTTCAATCAATCAATCAATCAATCACTCAATCAGTTTAGGAAAACGATTTTGGGCAACAGATAGCACAGAAATTACATGCTTATAGGCAATATCACAGTCCAACAATAATGTTAAACTTAATGCAGAAATACTGAGCATTTGAACCTTTTTAATAATGAAAGGAAGGAACTGCTGTGTCATCAATATAACACCAAATGGGATATATTAGGCCTATTGCACAATTATGTCTTCATCCAAAAACGAAAATTGATAAATGTCATATCTGACATATTTCTGTAGCAAATAGGAACATATTTTGATGGCAGCAATTTGAATGTGTAGCTAAGCAACTTTCGCCACTGTGCAAGTGCATGTCCAAAACAAACACACACACACACACACACACACACACACACACACACACACACACACACACACACACACACACACACACACACACACACACACACACACACACACACACACACACACACACACACACACACACACACCCGCACACTAATGATAGCGCTTTGGAGTAGCCTAGGCCTATCCATCGTGTTTTCCATATTGCCATAAGAAGATAGGCTGCAATTTCATGTGCAGCTATAGCCAATAGGCTACTAGCCTGCTGCTTAATGACCACAAACATGCACGCCACATTTTCCGAGCTTCTCCGAAGCTTTAAAGCAGTGGTTCTCAAAATGTGGTCCGGGGACCCCCAGGGGTCCTTGAGGGTCCCCAGAAAATGTGTTAATATAGCATCATAAGTATAAGTTTAAGTTGTTGAGAATGTAGATGCTGCTAATAGATATTAATTGTTTTTTGAATGTTGAAATAAGGTGGAACAATTTGGAATAATTTCTTTTCAAACGGGGGGGGGGGGGGGGGATAAATAGCCTGCACCTTCATTTAGGGGTCTTTGACATGGAAAAAGTTTGAGATCCCCTGCTTTAAAAAAAAAAATGTCCAAGAGTCATTTTGCAGTCGACCGGGCGTTGTCCTGCAGCTCCGGGAAAATCTGGATTGATAGTGCCGCTTAATTAGCTCACATTGCGAGGGAGGTGTATATAGAAGGGTATGGATTTCCCCCGGCCTGCATGGCCACCCATGCCGGGGGTCCCGTGTATTTCCGTGCTATGGGAGCCTCATGTGTGCAGGTGGAACAGCATTGGCATGTGTGTCATCACCCGCCACCGTCCCCCGCCCACCCCCAGTCTGCGGCCGGGTCGCTGGAGAGAAGCCCCGGCTCACAGGAGAACAGCTGAACCGCCATGAGAGCCAGGCGTCTCTCAACGTGCAATTACTGCAGCCCGGGAGAGTGGGCCGTTTCAGCGCCGTTAAAAGGGCAATCTTTTCTCTTGTTTCGGGTAATATCTTTTTCATATGTTTTAAGAGGAAAAGCATTTACGGACAAGCCAAACAACACATGCCCCCTAAGATATATTAATTATGTCGTTGCAATTATTAGGTTGGCCTATGTGTCATCTATTTCAAATTTAAAGCCTGCTGCAGGTATCCGATGACTCTGAGGCGTAATTTGATGTTAAGCAGGTTGTCAGTTAAAATGAATTATTTATAATGATTTAGTTTTTTCTTTTTACTTTTAATGCAATTCAGTTGGGCCACAACAAATTGGACTGCCTGCTGTAAATAACATACAAAAATACGCACGGATAGTTGCATCTACAAAAACAACAACAAAACTGGTTTTGTTACACTGCTAAAACTTATTGGAAAAAAATCCCCTACTTTCACACCATGAACAGAGGCGTAGGTTATTACATCTAAATTACTTTATTTGAAATAGTCAGTGAAAAAGAAAACTGGTTTCTTTTGGTTTTGAGTAAAGCTATTTATTCTTCATTTACACGGCACTTAGCAACATAAATGTGGTAGGGTGGCTTGTAAGTGAGTGAAAATAAAATAGACGCAACATAAATGGGTCCTTTTGTTCCGTCGGGCTGTGCAGTGCGCGTGTGTTTAGTGATACCTCATGATTTCGGGAGTTGTTTTGTCTTCTTTTTTGTCCCAGAGAAAGTCTGTGGTCTTCTCTTTGGTCCCCTGTGCGTAAATCTAAGAGCAGCAGGCAATGCGAAGAGCTGCATAGACTATAGAAGGAATTATTAGACAACCACTCAACACGTTGATGGGCAACCGTTCAAAATGTTTATATTATTATTATTATTATTATTATTATTATTATTAGGCTATATTAGTATTATTATTATTTTACCTATTATTACTATTGTGTGTTTGACAACTAATAAATATGTAGGTAGTCAGAGCAGCATCTTATTAGTCTAATGAGGAATTTTCCTCTTGATGATGATGATGATGATGATGATAATAATATTTTAATAAACTTGCAAACAATAATTTCACAACGTTGTCCATTCTAATAAATAATTCAAAATAGGCCTAAACAAGGGGTCAAAGGTTTTAATGTATAATGCTGACGTTAACCGTATAATAGGCTATATATAGGCCTATAGGCCCTGCTGCTAATTAATTCTAGAGCGGTCTATAATCTGTCATAATTGTTGTCGCTTTTATCTGATTGGCGCTGCATGTGTTTAGAATGTGTTTTTAGAAACAGCTCGACAATATAGACTCGTTTTTATTACCACGCAGTAGGCCTATAGCAAATATTCAGCCACCAGCCAGGGCCAGGCCAGCCTATATGTCTTGCTTTGAAGGACGCTCTTGACGTTTGACTTTCTCTCAAAGCGTCAAGCTGTCACCTGTGTCTGGCATCCTCTATAGGACGTCCCGTCACAACAAAGCTGTAAACAAACGTGTTGAGAATCTCTAAACAACACCACGCAGGCCTATGTAACCTGAACTGCTCGGGTTCTGCTAGTAGGCGCAGAGGAATGTTCATTTGCTCGCTCACTGTTCTCTGCACTTGAGAAGTCAACGGAAGGCCCAAAGACGGAGAAGTGGCTTTAAAAAAATATATATGTCTACGAATTTGTTAAAAGCTTAAACGTGCAAAGGCTTAATAATAATAAATCAGTATCCAATAAGATCCAGACAGTAGCTATCACAATGATTTTCTAAATCGTGGGCTGTTAAATGTGCATTATATCTTATCCTCATTTTCTAACAGCACTTTACATCTCAAATTGCCATACCCTTTCTTGTGTGAGTGAAGCATATGTGCATTCTTGGCCTCCATGTTTCTGTATTGCAGTGGTGTAAAGTAATTAAGTACATTTACTCAAGTACTAGCCTATACAATTTTGAGGTGTTTTTTACTTCTACTCCTACATCTCAGAGGCACATTTTATACTTTTACTCCACTACAATTATTTGAAAACTTTAGTCTCTAGTTAATGATTATTTATTGCAAAACATTCATTAATCACTTCAGTCATATACATTTTGGCCATTTCAAAATAGCCGATCTACAAGCTCACAATGCGTCGCCATGCAATGCGTTGTGAGCTTGTAGATCTACTATTTTCAAAAGATTTTTAAACATTTTGAAAGTTGTGAAATGGGACATTCTGCATACTTATAACTATCTACTTATACTTCAAGTGCATTTTGACATTCGGCATTCATGCATTTGAATTCCGGACTTCTACTTGTAACAGAGTATTTCTACATTGCAGATATTGATACTTTTACTGAAGAAAAACATTTGAGTACTTTTTCCACCACTGCTGTATTGAATGCTAATCTTCCCCGGTCTTTGTGCAGACACAGCAGAGTAGCGGTGTAAGCCAGGGAGAGAGAGAGAGATAGGCCTATTATTTAGAGAAGAAGAGCCCATGTTTTCTTCTTAGATAAATATACATCCTCTAAAAGTCTTTCCTCAATTCAAGCACGAATAAAATAAACGTTCACTTAAAAGATACAATTGCCCCCCCCCCCCCCCCCCAACACACACACACACACACACACACACACACACACACACACACACACACACACACACACACACACACACACACACACACACACACACACACACACACACACACCCCTATGAGTAAAACATCCTGAAACGGTTTATTTATATTATTAACCCGTTTATTAACGTTTTAGTTTGACATTATTTTAGTTTCATAATAATACAGTAGGCCTGGCTGTTGAAACAGTTAATTTATATTATTAACCCGTTTAATAACGTTTTAGTTTGACATTATTTTAGTTTCATAATAATACAGTAGGCCTGGCTGTCTAATAATATATAGTGCAGTAGCATGTGTGTGTGTGTGTGTGTGTGTGTGTGTGTGTGTGTGTGTGTGTGTGTGTGTGTGTGTGTGTGTGTGTGTGTGTGTGTGTGTGTGTGTGTGTGTGTGTGTGTGTGTGTGTGTGTGTGTGTGTGTGTGTGTGTGTGTGTGTGTGTGTGTGTGTGTGAACATCGTTTTTAATGGTTCATAATGCACGGTGAAAGAGTAGAATTCCTGTCCTGGTTCACTTCCGGCCCCCGGTCGGAAACGAGGATGTTTATGAAATTGACGACGGGAGGAATGTGTGTGTGTGTGTGGACCGAACCATCAGGCTAAAAATGTACTTGAGTAAAAGTAGCCTACAGTTATCAAAATGTATTTAAAGTACCAAAAGTAGAAAGTAGGCTACTCATCATGCAGAATGTTCAGTTTCACAAGTTTTCAAATGTATAAAATGTATAAACATCTTTTGAAAATAGCAGATCTACAAGCTCACAATGCATAGCATTGCATTGAGCTTGTAGATCGGCTATTTTCAAATGGCCTAAATGTATAGGGCTGAAGTGGTTAATGTATGTTTTGTAATAATAATCAAAATCTACTAAGTAACTAGTAACTCAAGTTTTCAAATTGAAAACAGGACAGGAGCTATACTCTCCCAAATCCCCACGATTTATTTGTCTGAATATCTAATTGACTGATTTTCTTTATTTATTAAAGATGTTAGGCATATACTAGGCTACTAATACAACAAAACCAAAAATACAATTACTAAATTATAACAGCAATAACATAGGTCTATTACCACATATAATAGGCCCAAATACTAGGCATATACAGTATTTTGACTTAAACTCTATTTTGTTACAACAATTTTCCATAAAAAAAGATAAATAGGCATCCATTAATTATAGTACTTTTAACTAAATTGGTTGAAAGTACTATAATTAATGGATGAAATTTAATGTCAAGCACAGAAAAATTAGGGGATTTGTGTAGAATAGTCTTTTATAACGGTTTGCCACCTAGCTACCATATTTGAGTATTTTGAGTCAATATAAATCATAGGTCAGAACATTAATTATCTTACTGAAATGAGTGGCATCTGGATAAAAAAAACAAAAAGAATATATTATA
>NC_137606.1:3432137-3439637 GCF_963280865.1 Gymnoscopelus braueri | reverse complement strand
AACGTGGCCTAAGAAAGGTCGCGGCAAACACACAAAAATGTCAATGAAGGCACAGAAAAGCTTTCCCCACAGACAGGCACATTGCGGAAAGCTATTCCTGCAGTATGGGAAAAGCAGAACAAAGTAAGGCCGCGGTCCCACCAAAACATGGTTGTTCGCTGTTTAACTCAGGTTGTGTGCGGCCACAGTTTTTTGCAGCCAGCGCTTTCTAAATAATTATTGGGACACAATAATGATTGGACAGAGGGGGAAAAGCAGCATAGAGCGCATAAATGCAAGATGTGCGCGGCAAGCGGGAAGATGCGCAAGAGCATGAATCCACGCATTTACATTGACAAAGCAGTGGCAGATTCCGCCCCATAGGTAAAATAAATAAAATAGGCCCTTAGCCTGGTTCCAGCACCAATAGTAGCTCTACAACCTCACAGCTCCCCGTGACATGTTGTGAGCTTGTACCTACATCGGCTATTCATGCTATTTATCATACGACAAAGTATACCGGCTTTAAGTGGTTTAATGAGACACACAGTCGGTATGATAGGTATTTACAGACTGGATGGTACATCCCTCCGTTTATCCGGCTGAGTTGTCATGACATTTTTGTCAAGTGACACTTGCAGACGGGCTTGTGCGACAAAGTATAAATACATTTTGGTCGTCGCTGACTCCGCAGGCCCGTGGTCCAGCAGGCAGTGGGAGGAGGAATGCACGAGGCTAACGCTGCTGAGTCCACTGCTGACTGCAGCATGGACATGAGATGTGTAAACCACACGCACCGCTAAAACATGCTGGGCTTGGCCCGCGGTGTGGCTCTCTACGGGATCCACTTTCACACCGCGCACCACACAAGCCTCCCCAGTACCAGCTCTCCTGGTCTGTCCCAAGACCACAATAGCAAACAGGAAAACCAGGCAGGCACAGGAGCGAGCGTGTGTACTCACACGTGCACACGCACACATGCTCGCATGTACGGGTGGCCACACACACACACACACACACACACACACACACACACACACACACACACACACACACACACACACACACACACACACACACACACACACACACACACACACACACACACACACACATGTTTGTATTATCATACTTAGACATCATCATTTTAGGATAGTAATTTTTTAATTGGCCTTTTTTACTTAAACTCTAAAGCCTGAGTTGAATTGTGCGCCGGTGTCGAGCAACTAAAATAGCCGATCTACAAGCTCAGTTGTGAGATTGTAGATCGGCTATTTTGGGTGCGTGGCAGGAGAGTGCACAGCTAAGAATAAATCAAGCCCGATTTATTCTTAAAGCTGCACTATGTTAGCCTGGCTCCACCCCCTGAATCCTTTGCCTAGCATTCAGGGTCTGGTGACGCTTTCGAAGGCGGGTGTTCCTCGGTTGAAAATCTGTACGACGAATCGGGATCGGGACAATCCAGTATGAACCAATCGCGTTGGTTCATAGTGGAGTCCCACTTTGGCCACGCCCCCATCTCAGAACTCCGCTGCATTGAGAGGGCTTTCAGACTGAATAATGGAGTGAAACGAAATGAAAATTCAGGCTGAGTGTCAGGCTAGCACTATGTAACTTTCTACCAGTTTTCCTGTGCAAATGCTGAAATTGTTACCATTGAGCTAATAGAGCCTGCCTGCTTGCTCAGGGGATACATTTAATCCTGGCCATCAGGTCACAATTCGTGTCAGATCCTGTGTCTAGGTGAGACGTCGACCTTTGACACAATCTAAATGTCTCAATAGAAGAGCAGGGATACAAAATACAACCACCCCAATTGTATAAGTTATATTAACATACTCTACCATACAGATTGGACAAAATGTTAATTTATTCATGAAAAAAAGTGACATAGTGTCGCTTTAACAAAATATAACATAAGTTCTTCTGGTGTGGATCAGGAGAATTGTCCTCACCATGTCTATTTCTCAAACTACTTGTGGAGATATGGTTGTCACAAGTATAGTAATACAAGTACATGCAACCACCCACGCGCGCGCACACGCGCACACACACACACACACACACACACACACACACACACACACACACACACACTGCGGCTGTGTAACCTTGAAGATAGGTTGTGAGTGGGCTGGAAGCTAGAGGCTGGGGTTACTACTGAGTCCAGCTGGAGCAGCAGAGCAGAGCAAATGGTCTTCTCATCATCACCTCATTAATGTTAACCACTGGACAAGGCTGCAGAAGGCTGGGAGGTGAGATGGTTTATAATGATCTCTCTTTCTCACCCAGGTTTGATATCGTTGCTGTCGGGCAGAAACCTTGTATCTCCGTATTTCAGCTATGTGTGTGTGTGTGTGTGTGTGTGTGTGTGTGTGTGTGTGTGTGTGTGTGTGTGTGTGTGTGTGTGTGTGTGTGTGTGTGTGTGTGTGTGTGTGTGTGTGTGTGTGTGTGTGTGTGTGTGTGTGTGTGTGTGTGTGTGTGTGTGTGTGGGGGGGGGGGGATAATTAATACCCTACTTCACCATAGTACAGTGTCACACAAAAGTAGTAAAAATAGCAGATCTACAAGCTTGTAGATTTTTTGTAGATTTTTTTAGGTGAACGTGAAAGTGGTTAAGTGTGTGTGTGTGTTTTCTTTTATACATATTGAACCAATGAAAAGCATTACCAAGAGCTTGTGACTAAATAATAACTGCCTACATTGAATCCATTTGTAACAGGTTCCTTTTTCCACTTCCTGAAAAGTAACGCTTTTGGAGTATATAGTGCCTATAGGCCTTCATATTAAAGTTGGATTGACCAACTTATGAACTTCATTATGAACTTCATTATGAACTACATGCTAACTATTTAGTATAATGTAAGTGTTATTTATTTTGTCATTATTATTATTATTATTATTATTGTTATTATTATTATTATTATTATTATTATTATTATTACCCCTATTATTATAATAATAATTATTATTATTATTATAGTGTTTAGCTTTTCTGTCCTTTTCATGATATTTAATTTGGTGAGATACATAGAGCTCGAGATGTTATGTGATTAGATCCATGTTGCATTTGTTTACATTTGCTTACGATCATGCAAAATGGATTAAAACGAATAGTGCCAGTATCAGTTTGAAGCCTTTGAAGTTCACCACAGTTACATGAATAGTCAAAAGATGGAGAACTGGAATCTACAGCCTTTTTAAAGAAATGTGTCCAGAGCTGTTAGCATTTTTCTCCTCCAAAACTAACTCTGACCATAGAACCTAACTCTGACCATAGAACTCTGATAGGCCTCTAGTGTTGTACCACTACTGTTTCCTTTGAGGCTTTAAGACACATTACAATTCAAATATCACCACAACTGCAAAAAAGGTTGACAATAAATATTATATCCACAGCGTAGGTCTGTCATCTTAAAATGGAACAGTTTAACCACAATCTCAATTTGAATTCAGCCTCTCCTGTTTTCTTCCCAGAAAACCAGCATAGATAAAAATATGAGTTAACATAAGACTAGTGTGACTTTATTCACAAATAAAATGTCACCTATTACCTGCATAGATAACATATACCATTAGAGTGGTAACATACACTATGTTTCAAAGCATACTTATTTACACGCACATCGACAGTGGGTGCTAGGCCAATAAAACTAATATGAAAGGAGGTAGAGCCCGCACACCAATTTCCAGGCAAAGGATTTGCTTTGTTATTGCGACAACGTTTCGATCTCACAACATCTTCATCAGGTCAGTATAACAGAACAGATACACACCTGTTCCATCATTTTTAACCCTTGTCCCCCAAATTGTGTACCTCCCCTACTGTGTGCCACCCCCACAAACAGCAGGTGAGACTCATCACTCTAGAGGGGCTGGGAATTTGACATACCAGAATATACAAAAAATACAAAAAATACACAGATATATTTACAGAATACACATAACCTTTTTTTAAAAACATTTTACAAAGCATTTTTTTTTTCCAGATTAATGGCCCATTTAGTTCTATGGGTTGTCACCTGACTGCAACATTTTCTATAACTACACGATATTCATGTCAATACTATATCACATGACACCTAACACAGTATGGACATATTAAACACCAGGTATACAAAATCCAAACACTAATAATGATCACCAGATACCCAGACCAGACCCACATGGATATAGAGGGCTGAGGCAGGACACCTATGACTCAGGATGCAGGTCCACAGAGGCAGCTCTCCTCAAGGGCTCTTTTCATCTCCGGAAGGAGGCATACACTCAAACCAGCTAATTTCCTCTAGGGCTTAAATTTAAATCTCCAGAAGGGGGCATAGACTTAAAACTGCAATTTTCCTCAAGGGCTCTTTTCATCTCCAAAAGGAGGTATACATTTGATTTAATCTTTTCAGAGAAAAATGATGACTGCAGAAAAGGGGAGCTCTCACAGAAAATGTCTCCTTTAATTTTCTTGATTGAAACCTTTTGGAGACATAGTTTGTAGTGTGTGTATGTACTGTAATAGCTTTCGCACCTAAGTAGAAATGATGGAAGAGGTGTGCATCTGGTATACTGACCTGATGAAGATCCTGTGAGATCGAAACGTTGTCGATGACAATAATAAAGTAAATCCTTTGCCTGGAAATTGGTGTGCGGGCTCTACTACTCCTTTCAAACATACAGTATGTTGCCACAGTAAAAGCTGCTTAAAGTTTGGCACTGAAAAGACCGGCCAGCATGCCATTGTTGTTTTGATTGAGGCAAACGCATGCTAGGATTGTGATGTCAGCTACCAGATTTTAAAAATGTTACTCACTAGCCAACACACAAAAGGGGTTGGGGTGTGCTGAAACCAGCGCACCCCAAAACAACAGGTTGGGAATTGATTGCGTGAAACAATCACCTGTGCGTCCAGTCTCAATGTTAGTAAACAAATAATTGGTCTATAACTTTAGCTGCAGAAGGAAGGAAGTGGAAGCTGTGACCGAAAGCGTTGCAGTTTAGGTTTCTGTGAAGCAGGTGGCTGACAGATTGGTAGACTGGTACAAGGTGATATCAATCAATGTTCAAATCAGTGAGCGGGGTGGGAGTAAGTCCCAGGGAGAATACAACAGAGAAAGAAAAGGGGGGTGAAAAAAAAGGAGGATAAAAAGAAACAAGAGAATACTTCCTCTGCTGCGTTTTCCCCTGAGGGCATCGAGGAGGACTGACAGGGGCTGCCGGCCCGGCCAGGCCAGGCCAGGCCCGGCCCGGCCGCTCCCCCACAGACACATCTGAAGATGTCCTGTTTTGCTTTTCCCTCTGCTCTCCCTCTTCCTGCAGGAAGCAACACCATGCTGAGCGCCAAAACCATTGGCAAGCCCTCGCCATGCAGCCCTGGGTGCAGTATAGGCCACGTAGACCAGTGGTTCTCAAACCTTTTCATGTCAAGGACCCCCAAAATTATATGTATTTGGCCACGGACCCCCATCTCAAATATTTTGTTCCATGGACCCCCAGAAGCAAAGATTTGAGTTACAAATGTTCGTGTAAAAGATATATATATTGAAAGGTTTGCACAAATGTTTATGATTTTTCAAAAATAGCAGATATACAAGATCTATGAGCATGTATATCTGCTATTTTTGAATAGCCAAAGTATAAAAGGTTAAAATTATTGTGATGCTCAGTGCCACAATACGTCAAATACGTCATGAGGCCTAACGCCCCGTGTGCCACAATACGTCAAATACGTCATGAGGCCTAACGCCCCGTGTGCCACAATACGTCAAATACGTCAATACGTTTTTTTTGGTTTTTTTTTTAAACATGTTCAGAACCCAAGATATGATGATTTGAAGATTTTCTGCTCCATTCACTTCTTGTTTAACTTTTTACTGAAAAAGGCTGTATCTCAGCTCCTAAGCACTTTTTTTTTTACAATTAATTTTGGTTGTGGCACAAAATTCCATAAATAAGCATGGCACTGAGTAACACATTTTGCTGGGGACCCCCTGGAAAACCCCCAAGGACCCCTGGGAGAACCAATGACGTAGACCACATCAGTGCATCCATGGCATAAATACAGGTGGTCCATGGGGAAATGTTTTAGAAGGTTTTTTATTTATTATTGATATTGTACCTTGATATACGTTATTGCCTGTGGTGTCATGTTCTGTGTATGACACTGGTGCATAAGAATAAATCCAGCTTTCAGATAAATATATATAAAACACTGTGTTATGCCTCCTTATATACTAAATATACAGTGTATATTGTTGTGGGGAGTTGGAGTGGTTCTTGAGGATTGTTTGAAATGTGCTAGTGGTTCAGGGCTCCAAAAAGGTTGAGAACTAACGACGGTAGTTGGCTTACAGAGTAACTCTGTAAACATGAACTGATAGAGGGGCCTCTGAACCAATTATGTTAAATGTACTGGAAGATTTTATGGAGGATGCATGATTAAACATAATGTTACAGGTAGACTAGTATTATATAACATACACGCCATGTTCATGAGCAGTCAGCCTATGGTGTTAAGTGGTTTCAGTACAGGTAGCTGAATCTTTATCTCAATTACATTGAGAATATATTGGAATAGTGTAGGCTATGCTTAAGCGACACAAACTGAAAGGTTATCATCTAAACATACAGTGCATCCATCTTAATCTTTATATCTATTGAACATCTACATCAATACACTGTGGGCACTTTGTAAAAGCAATAGACAGTATTTCAGGCTAATGTTACCATGGAGAGCCTCAGGGCACTCAGGTCTATGTAAAACCACTGAATGGGGCTAAACTTTGACCTTGTGCTGTGACCTTGACCTTTGGCTGATTTGTGAGAAACAGTGTTAATCTTGGCGACTACAGCTATGACGAAAAATGTTCGTCGACTATTATTTCACTGACGAAAACTAAATAAAATTGAAACTATGATGACTAAAACTATGACTAAATGTACTGACCTCGACAAATGAAACTAGACTAAAATGTTAAGCAGGGACTACTGGAGAAGAGATCCAGTAGAACTGAAAGTCATTTTATGTTTAGTTGAGCTCCGGTGTTGCGCTCTGAAAATAGCAGATCTACAAGCATTTACTAATGCTTGTAGATCAGCTATATTCAGCATGCAACCAAGTGTAAAATCAGGCATTACGACGCCATCAAGGCCCGCCAAAATATTATTTTGTCGACCAAATAAACTGTAGATTTAAAAATCTTTTGATATTTAGTTGACTAAAACTAGACAAAAACTAAAACACTTCAGATGATTAAAATATGACAAAAACGAAATGAAATTTTATTCAAAACACTATGACTAAAACTAAATAAAGATTTGCTGTCAAAATGAACTCTGGTGAGAACCTAATTCATCTGCCAAGTTTGATCCGGATCAGATTAAGGGGAGGTACTACAGGTGAATAGGCAAATCTACCAGAATGAATATTAATGAATAATTAATATACGCAAGTACCTTTTAGTCCTTCCCATTAATTGCTAAGAAATAATAATAAAATCATCAACTATTTATATTTGTTATAATAATAGT
>NC_137606.1:3407137-3427137 GCF_963280865.1 Gymnoscopelus braueri | reverse complement strand
TTAAGGAAGCGAATGGATCGGGGCCAGATCTCTCTCTCTCTCTCACACGCACGCACGCACGCACGCACGCACGCACGCACGCACGCACGCACGCACGCACGCACGCACGCACGCACACACACACACACACACACACACACACACACACACACACACACACACACACACAAACCCTCTCTCTGAGTTCATCCATTGCTACTTGAGCACCTATACCGTTATGCTTAATTCTTTAAGTACGATGAATGGAAAAGGAGAATCAACCCCCATGCAGAGAGAGGTGAACAACCAGTCACACTTTTCACACCTTCTCTGTGTCGCACGTCTGCACACACACGGTTACACACACACACACACACACACACACACACACACACACACACACACACACACACACACACACACACACACACACACACACACACACACACACACACACACACACACACACACACACTGAGAAACTACAGGCATTCTCTTTGACAGCTCAAGCGTGGCACTCAGCAGACGATGGCAAAGTGTGTGCAGGGTGGGAGGGTGGGAGGGGGTGGGGGGCGACAGATCTGTATGGTAGACCTCCTTATCGGACCCCCGTCTCTTCATCAGCCGTCTGCCCGCCTCTGTCTCTCTCAGAGGGGGGACTCCGTGGTCGAACACAGTCAGCACCAGAAGTCATAGTAGCCTGCTAGTTTAGTTTAAGTTTACAATAAGCGTGTGGTGTGTTTTCATAGTGAAATCATACAGAGGGCCGGTGATTCACTGCCCCTGTCTAGACAAATACAAGAATGGAATAATGGCCCCAAAAAAACAAATAAACAAACAAAAGGTCTGATATTTAACGGAGGCATTGTTATGTCTCAGTCTGACTCTCGACTCTCAGCTGTGCACCTTCGTGTGGATGCATGTCTGGCGGAAACCTAGTATGTCCAAAGTTTTTCAGGAAATGGCACTGTTTTCCAGTGGATCCAATGTACTTATTTAGTACATTTCAAGCTCTTGTTAATACTTATCATGGTTTAATATTTATAACACCCTCAGACACACTTAACCACTTTCTGGCATCCCTATTTTGGGCATTTTAAATTTGATTGTAAACATTTTCAAATTGTATTCACAAATAAGAACAAATTGTGAAAATAGTACATCTACATCTACGAGTTCACAGCATGACAGTGTCATACTTTACAAAAACAGTATAAAATATTGCATTAAGTTATGAAAAGAACCCCATAAAAAGATGAAATATAGAGATGCAAGGCTTCCGCCTGACAGTGACAATAGAACATAGGCCTACTGCCTCGGCTTCCTTTGATCAAGTGTGTCAACAGTGTCCAGCGTACAGAGGCAGACGCAAAGGTCAAGACGTCCATTTGGAGCCGGACTCGTCTGAGCTAAACTTAGACTTGACCCCGTGACAGGTGCCTCTCTGCGCCCCATCAGTCGAAGCGTTCACTGTCACGTCAGCTGATTGCGCCAAACTCAGATCTGAGGCTTGCTAATGAAAGCCTCTGGGCTAAGCGTCCATCTATATAAAAGAGGAAACCACACACTTCTCTCCACCTTTGTGTTCCTCCTCCTCCTCCTCCTCCATCTCTCCTACACCCTCTGCACGCTTATACTCACGGGTCCGGATCGTTGGCTGGGTGAAGCGGGGGGCCCTTGGCGGTGGGGGGGGGAAGGGGGAGGCCTGAGCGTTGGTGTGTGTGGGACATCAAAGACCCGAGCACACGCACACGAAGGAACACGCCCGAAATAAAAGGGGCGCAAAAAAACAAACACCGCCCTTTGTTCTGAGAGCCGAGGTCCGTTTCGCCCATGATTAGAGAAGGAGTGAGAGCCCAGGCCGTGTTGTGTGTGTGTGTGTGTGTATGTGTATGAGTATGTGTATGTGCGTATACGTACATAACAGCCATACTTGTTCTATCACACCAGAGGCCAGAATGCTTTGAGAAGGCTCCAGAGCGCTGCTAGGGCCGGAGGGTGTCCGTCATCGGACCCCCAGCCGCCAGGAAGTATCACTATGGTGGGGTTAGCAGCGATGGCACGACATGCTACTGTAGCTAATCACTATTTGTTGATTAGCCCTTCCGCCAAGAGATAGCAGCTGTAGAGAGGGAATGACGCATTGGTTCAGGAGCTGATTAAATTGACTGACGTAAAAAAACAGTCCTAGCTTTGCGCTTTGACCTTACATTGGGCCTTAATTTGTTTGCTGATTCTGAAACAGACTATTATTACGACAACAAGAATTATGGTTGAAACGGGGATGTCTTCTCTTGTATTGACAGTCGATGTGTAGCGTATTACCTTTCTCCAAGAGCTAAAATAAATTCCAGGTACTGTGACATTTAACTTGGCTGACATCTAAGATGATATGAGTTTCTTATCCTCTATACCGCTGTTGCTTCCTTTGTCTTGTATCTGCAGTCAGATATCAAGACCAGGCTCGGCTCTGCAGTATACGTAACTCTGTTTGAACGTATCAATGTGAAAAAAGAGTTGTATCGCTCGCTGGTCGGCAAGATTACATCCGACTGCTGGAAATCAGACACAGGTGGGTGGACTTCCTCCTTCCCATGTCTGCCTTCCAGCTAACCTTTCCTTTACCCTTCCCCTCTTTTCCTCTTTGTCAATCTCTTTTATTCCCTCTTCCCCTTGATACGTCACCCTCCGTGATCCCAGTCATGGGTACAATATGATGAAAAAGATGGGCAAGTTTCTCTTACAGCCATGTGAAAACATCTGTGCACTCGCATTAATTCATAGTATTGTAAGTTGGACACTACATGATGCCGCGGAAATATCCTATCATTATATCCTTTTTCTGCTATCTAAATCTCTTTCACTACTTTATAAATATTAACATTCGTAATTATTTTACATCAAAATGTACTTAATTGGCTCCAAGGATAAATACATTAAAACCTGGACCCCTTTTATAGAGTTTGTTGAAACCATACCTTTCACTTGAATACATAATCCCTTATATAATTGACAACACTGAACAAATCTGACTCTGACGGCCTCTGGCTGGAGGCCTACAGTATATAGACGGTTGGATGCAAAATATGTTATTTCTATTCCTCGCTCTCAATAGTGGAACTGTCCCTAGCTTGACCTGAAAGGAACATATTCTGACAAAAAGTTAAACTGTTTGGTTTGTCTGTCCGTTTGTTTGTCTGTCTTTTTTTTTTTTACTTGTCTTTTTCTTTACTGTCAAGTGATTATTATTATTATTTATTCATTTTTTGTCTTGTCGTTTGTCTTGCTATGACCTTGGTGGGAGGGTGGGGGATTGGGGAAATAAGATTTCGTACATAATAGAATGTGCTTGTATTTTATATGCAACATATGGAAAAATAAAAATAAAGTGTTAAAAAATAATAAAAAATTAAAATAATTTTCAGCACACTCCAATTCAAAATGCATTGTATTAAATGAATTTGCACAACTACAAATGTTTGACGGCCTCTGGCTGGAGGCCTACAGTATATAGACGGTTGGATGCAAAATATGTTATTTCTATTCCTCGCTCTCAATAGTGGAACTGTCCCTAGCTTGACCTGAAAGGAACATATTCTGACAAAAAGTTAAACTGTTTGGTTTGTCTGTCCGTTTGTTTGTCTGTCTTTTTTTTTTTTACTTGTCTTTTTCTTTACTGTCAAGTGATTATTATTATTATTTATTCATTTTTTGTCTTGTCGTTTGTCTTGCTATGACCTTGGTGGGAGGGTGGGGGATTGGGGAAATAAGATTTCGTACATAATAGAATGTGCTTGTATTTTATATGCAACATATGGAAAAATAAAAATAAAGTGTTAAAAAATAATAAAAAATTAAAATAATTTTCAGCACACTCCAATTCAAAATGCATTGTATTAAATGAATTTGCACAACTACAAATGTTTTACAAGTTGATTGATTTGATTTGTCTACAGAAAATATATTGGGTTTCCAGAGAAAACAAATGTTGTACAAATGTGCACTACATACATACACAAAATGTCAGACACAAGATTTACTTACACACAAGCATGCATGCGCACGCACGCACACGCGCACGCACACACATTAGTACTAGCACCCCAGCTTTTACCCAAGAATTTGTGTGGGAGGAAGCCGGAGGTTTAAAGCAGTGCGACTTGCGTGTTTGTGTGTACAAAAGCTTCAATGACACGGAAAGCCTGTCTGAAGTCCCATTCAGCCAACAAGAAGATACCCTGCTAAGGAACAATGTGGGCCCGCTCTACACTCTGTGCACAGCCCCTGTACATGGGATCTGTCCTGCAGCTGCTTTGGGTCAGCTAGGTTCAGTAAGTACATACAATGACACAGACACCCAGAGCCCTGCACAGCCATGTCCTTACAGCACCTGTACAGCGCTGCATCTCCAATGACAGCAAATCACGGTACAAATAAAAGAGCATCCGAAAAGATGTTTTCACACAAGATTTGTTTAAAGTAATTCTACATTTTCAAAAATAGCCGGTCCACATGCTCACAACGCATTGATTGATTGATTGATTGATTGATGTACTTTATTTAGTAAGACATGAGAAACAGTACTTGGAAACATCACATTGCAACGCATTGTGAGCTTGTGGTTCGGGTAATTATAAAATAGGGTTAAAGTGGTTTAACTTATTTTGATGTGTTTGCTGGGGACCCCTGGAACCTGCTCAAGGACCATTGGGGTTCCCCGGAACCCACTCTGAGAACCACTACAGTAGAAGGAGCATAATACAGTATGCTGCCAGAGTAGAACGAGGGCACTACCATTGTGTTGTATCATAATGTCGCTGTCTGGTGACATTATGATATATACAGTATATATCTCCAAAACAGTTGTTTTTCAGGAAATGAAAAAAAAAGAACCTGTTGGTTCCAATGGATCGAATGTAATTATTTATTAGTCGCTCAATCAAGCTCTTGTTGATACAATAAATTCAAAAATAGCAAAGATTGCATATCCACAAGCTCACAACACGTCACATCACAACATGTGGTGAACTTGTAGATCGGCTATTTTTGCTTCTACTTTCGGTGAAGTATAAAATATGGCATTCATTTATGAACAAAAAACATAAAAAGAGGAAACATGGAGATACATGTTTCTGCCCGACAGCAACTATATCCATATCCTAAGTCCATTTCTAGTACCATGTATTACTGCCCCCCCCTTTTTTGAATTTATTTTTTATTTGAATCACCCCTTTTGTTATGCAAAGAGGGGCTATTTTTAAAAGGGCGAATATTTTCCCAAGACATAGTTCCTCTGATACGGAGGCCAAACATTGCTGTGCTGAAGGACATCTGCCCCGTGTCTGTGTCACACGTGGTGATACAGTGGTGTGGGACGGGACGGGGCGGCCAGGAGACATCAGATCAGAGAGGAACCCACTGTTCTATAAACCATCCTCTCAGCCTCAAGGTTAAAGCCTCGCTGCCCCGCTATCTGTCAGCCTCCTGTCATGTGAACCCAGACGCTTGTTCAGCAAGGAATGTTTCCAAGGTCACATTGGTGGTGTATAGAATCAGAACTTGAGTTAGCATCAATTTAATGTGTTTTTTCTTTTTAGAGTAGTTGGTTCTCAAACTGTTACATTTCAAGCACCCCCATTAAAGGGATATTTCACTCAAAATGTTTCTTTTTCTCTATTGATTAGTTACCCCAATGAGACTTGAATTCATGGATATGTTTTTGTTTTTGTCGCATTCTTAAGACAATAATTTGATGACCAGCGGACCGGTAGGCAGCGGTTCCGGTAGGAGACATAAAGGAGAATTTTTCTTGCTCCTATACCGGAACCTCTGCCGGTCATCAACTTATTGGCTAACCCTAACCCTAACCCAACGTGACAAAAACAAAACAATATCCATGAATTCAATAGAATTCGAAAGAAAAAAAGAGTAATTTTGGGGGTGAACTATCCCTTTAACTCTGAAAGTATACAAATTCAACCAAATGGACCCGGACTTGTAAGGGTCTAGTTTAGAACCCCCTCAAGGAACCCAGAGAGACCCTGGACTACACATTGAGAAGCACTGTTTTAGGGGATACTGGTAACAAGATGTAATGTGGTGTGAGATGGCGGGAAAGCCTTTGTGCATGTTGTCCTTGTTGACATGTTTTTGTTCTGTCTTGTTGTTGGATTGTTTTCTTGTTGTTGTGTGTTGTGCTGGTGCTTGCATGACCCCCTTGAAAATGAGAGGCTGCATCTCACGGGGCTTATCCTCTCATACAATTTCAAAATAAAACATAAATCACACTTGGACTAACCCTGGACTAACGAACCGGGGTCCCCCCAACTTAAGTAAAGACCATGAAGTATATAGACCCCTAGGGCGTCTATATTTGTCCCCTCCTTTTTTCCCTCTACACCAAACCTCTTCGTTGGAATGTAGCCAAACTATAAGCTCGCTATAAGAGCTTGCAGATGTTATATTCTCGCTGGATGTTTGCATATTATGACATCAGGGTTTAAGTGGTAAATATTGTATGCAAACAGATATTGTTCACTGTCAATATTGTAATTTGTTAGATTGTGGCACCGGCTCACAGCTAGAGAAGAACTATAATGACAGAATGACATTAAAGGAAAATAGACAAATCTTTCATGGATTATTATAGCAAGTAAATAACAAATTACTCTTATAATGCTGAATCAAATGTTTAGTTTTCACAACTGTGGATATTATTGATTTGTTAAGTACACTAAACTTAATCTGTTCAAAACATTGACTTCGCGTGCTTTCAGTCACAGTGAACGAATGTCAAGGAATCCTCTTCCTTTTTTTTCTCCACATGCCCAAAGGCACAATATGCCACTGTATGTTATGATAGATGTAACACCAATATTATGACAGTGCTACGAATACTTTAGTGTAGAATCTCAGAGGTAACCGGATAGAAACGGTGTAGTTTCAGTTCACACTGCGCTGGACTGTGTGCAGATGAGAGGATATGATGCTGCTTAAACATTCTGCACAAATGGATCAGTGCACAACCAGTGGTGTAAAGTAACTAAGTACATGTACTCAAGTACTGTACTTAAGTACAATTCTGAGGTATTTTTTCACTTTACTGGAGTATTTCCAATTTTCAGTACTTTTACTTCTACTCCACTACGTCTCAGAGGCAAATATTGTACTTTTTACTCCCCTACAATTATTTGAAAACGTACTAGTTTTTACTAGTTTTATTATTACAAAACATACACTAACCAGTTCAGCCCTATCTACATTTCGGCCATTTGAAAATAGCAGATCTACAAGCTCACAATGCGCATTGTTAGCTTGTAGATCTGCTATTTTCAAAAGGTTTTTTATTTTGTGAAATGGGACATTCTGCATAATGAGTATGTATACTTTTGTACTTTTACTCAAGTAAATTTTGAATTCCGGACTTTTACTTGTAACAGAGTATTTCTATATGGCAGTATTGCTACTTTTACTTAGTAAAACATGTGAGTACTTTTTCCACCACTATGCACAACAGATGCAAATGTTGTCCATATCAGACACACATTCTGCAGCACTGAAAAATGAGGACTGGTATATTTATATATAGAAAATATATTTGCAAACACGCACACATGTGCAGTCGTGCACGCACACGCACACGCACACGCACACGCACACGCACACGCACACGCACACGCCCACACACACACACACACACACACACACACACACACACACACACACACACACACACACACACACACACACACACACACACACACACACACACACACACACTTGCAGACACATACATAATGCATATATGTACAGTATTTAACCAGTCAGTGTCACAGATGATTCCACTCTAGCCAAAGGAAGATCACTTCTTGAAAGAGGAGAGACTAAACAGAACGAAACCCACCAAATAACAGTGATAACTAAATACAAACAAAGTACTTGGAACAGAATTAACAATGATGATAATTTAAAGTAACACTGAAAAAAATACTAAAAACACTGATGTGTTTGGTTATTACCTCATGTTTGGTACAGTACTTTGGTCAATGAGAGTTGTTTTTAAATGTGCTTTATGAAAAGTACTTGGAACAGAATTAACAATGATGATAATTTAAGTAACACTGAAAAAACAAACAAAAAAAACACTGATGTCTTTGGTTATTACCTCATGTTCGGTACAGTACTTTGGTCAATGAGAGTTGTTTTTAAATGTGCTTTATGAATAAATTAGATGTGACAAGTGAAAAATAAACTAAATAAAAACAATAACTCTATCATTACAGGGATTATTACATACAAATAAAAAACACTGAATGTTGTGCGTCTTACGAGTAATTCTCGTTTATGTCTATGGTCATTATCTCATGTCCTGTACAGCACTTTGGTCAGTTAGAGCTTTATACATTTGATTTGATTTCATTTGATAACAGAGGTAATTAATAGAGACAATAACACCTAAAATGATACAGACAAATAAATAAGATACACACGCACGCACGCGCGCACGCACGCACGCACGCACGCACGCACGCACGCACGCACGCACGCACGCACGCACGCACGCACGCACGCACGCACGCACGCACGCATGCGCACACACACACACACACACACACACACACACACACACGCGCACACACACACACACACACACACACACACACACACACACACACACACACACACACACACACACACACACACACACACACACACACACACACACACACACACAAACACACACACACACACACGCACACACACACACACGCGCAATCACAGGTAAATGGCTTGCATTTCATTAGCACCTTTATCCAATGCATGGTACATTTGCTCATTTATTTGGGGGGGGGTGAGCGTATGCCTAGGCGTCTCCCCAAGGTGTGACCTATGACCTTTACACCAACCCAGTAGAGAACACACACAAAGATGTGGGTGTGCGTGTGCGTGTGCGTGTGCGTGTGCGCGTGCGCGTGCGCGTGTGCGTGTGCGTGTGCGTGTGTGTTTGTTCTGTGTGTGTGCATTCTGTGCAACCATACAAGGCAACAACTTGCTCACCAGGAGCAGTTAGGGGTTCACTATGGACACCATGTCAGGAGGGGCAGAGGATGGAAGTAGGAACCCTCTCAGACTGCTGCTTTACCTGCTTTCCATGCACCCAAGGGGGTCAGCCCTATGTTCCTTAATTTACGGTTGGGTGGTTGTGATTGTGGTTAGGGTTGGTGTTAGGGATAGCCTTTTTCCCTCAGTCCTGTGTTCCCTCCAACCTAACCTCATCCGGGATAGGGTTAGGTTTGAGGGAACATGGGGCTGAGGGAACATAAGTACACTCCCCACCAAGGCAAGTACAACCCGTGTAATGAAGTGTCAGTCCACAGTATAGACTGTGGACATGACTTTTCTCTTGAAGGACAGTACAGAATCTATCTAGTGCTGCACAACAATAATAGTATAAGCAACAGTCTAGTCTAGATGTAGATCGAGCTGTACCGTGGTGACATTCTTCTTTCCTGTCACATTTCCTGAAGTTGACACTAACCATGTTCCTGAAAGCTGGGAACAACCTCCAAATGTGCATGTGTTTGGAACTGGTGGTGCCCCCTATTGGGCGATAGGGCAAAAATAAATGTCACATACATGATTCAACAGTGTTATGAAACATATCCTGTGAGTTTTATAATGATTGGACAAACAGGTTTTCATTTATATTCTGATATGTTTTGCGGTACGCCGATTTGTTTGCATTTGTAACGCTTGGTTTGAATGAAGCGTTGCGACAAGGGTGCGGACTAGCCAACTCAGGACTCCTTAACTCAGTGTCAGCTCGCTCACCATTACTTCTGGGTACCTGACACAGTGCCCAGCCAGCCTCGCCCTTCTCTCCCTGATCTTGTCCGTGATCCACGTTTCTGATGTGGTATTGTGCCATTCGCATGTATTTGTGTGTATTTGTGTCTTATTTATTTCTATTGCAGGGACTGTGGACATGATTTGCCTCTTTGAACAACCCTATCACCAGAGGAAACGTTGTCATTGAACGTTTCTCCAGAAACGGACCACAAAAACTTTCCATTTTTAGATAGGTTGCATTTCAACATTTAGGTTTATGATAGGTATAGGGGTTAAGATTAGGGTTAGGGTTAGGGTTAGGGTTTGGGTTTAGGGTTAGGGTGTAGGGTTTAGGGTTTAGGGTTAGGGTTAGGGTTTCTGCAAAATGTACTGTGACAACTTTTTCTCTGGCGACCAGGCTGCTTTGAAGGACAATAAAGAATCTAGAAGTAGCTTTTAATACAGAGTGAAGTCAGTCATGTGTACATTGGATCGAACTGTGCCATAGTGACAGGTCACACAGGCTGGGGTCACCTTGTCACCCCAGCCTATCAGTGTGTGTCCTGAACTTGTTGACACTCACCATGTTCCTGATAGCTGGGAACAACCGCTACCATCAGACCCCCCCCCACCCCCACCCCTACCCCACCCCACACCAAGAAACCAGCCCTGGCGAGGACACAGGCTCTATGGGAACCAGCTATCTCCATCCAGTGCCCTATCAGATTGTTGACACGAACAGATACCCTTGCAATGAAAATATTTTGCTTCTACTAACACTGACATTGGCCGACATGGCCCTCGGTCACTCCCCCTTCAGGATAAACAGCTCCTGTGTGTGTGTGTGTGTGTGTGTGTGTGTGTGTGTGTGTGTGTGTGTGTGTGTGTGTGTGTGTGTGTGTGTGTGTGTGTGTGTGTGTGTGTGTGTGTGTGTGTGTGTGTGTGTGTGTGTGCGTGCGTGCGTGCGTGCGTGCGTGCGTGCGTGCGTGCGTGCGTGCGTGCGTGCGTGCGTGCGTGCGTGCGTGCGTGCGTGCGTGCGTGCGTGCGTGCGTGCGTGCGTGCGTGCGTGCGTGCGTGTGTGTGTGTGTGTGTGTCTCACAGCTGAAAGGTGTAGTGTAAGGTTATTGGCAATAAGTAATAAACACAAAACCTGAAAGGGTAGTGAATAGTGATCAATCAAAAGCACATCAAGATGCTTCGCCCTGGGGCTACCGTACAACAAGTGCCCCTGCCAGAGATCAGATCCCGCCAGAAGACTTGAACAACAACAAAATGAATTGTTCCAATGTCTTTAGCAGGTGAATCAATGACACCGTGACTTGAAGCAGGTAAGGTGAGACGCCTGAAGGGGGTGGTGGTGGTGGGTGGTGGCGGCATTCCTGACTACAACCCTCAAAGCAGGAGTCACTTCCTCTCCATCCGCTGGACTCCATCTCCCAGAGGATCTGCAGTGAAAACAACCAGCCGTTTAGGACCCCCGAGGACGCCGGGGAACCATATGCGCCCGTGGAACTGCCCGATTATTTTTACCTGACACAGGAAGGAGTCCACTCATAATAAACGCAGGGTGAGGTGATGACGGATCTCGTTAAAGCTATTATGAATGAAAGGAGAGGGTGGGGAGGTGAGGGGCAAGGGGGCCAGGGCTGTTAGGTGAGCGTGTGCCTAGGCGTCTCCCCAAGGTGTGACCTATGACCTTTACACCAACCCAGTAGAGAACACACACAAAGATGTGTGTGTGTGTGTGTGTGTGTGTGTGTGTGTGTGTGTGTGTGTGTGTGTGTGTGTGTATGTGTATGTGTGTGTGTTTGTGTGTGTGCGTGCACTCATAAATGTCTGTGGGTACTGTGCACACGCACGCACGCACGCACGCATGCACGCACACACACACACACACGCACACATTACACACCTGCTTGCAGCACTCAATGCGCCACTCATCGTCCATTGACGTTAATAGAATTATCTTCATCACTGAATCTTTGTTCACTTCATATGGACTTTCTTTGCGGGCAATATGAAATCCTAGCCAGCCAGCAGAAACCCAATGCACCATAGAAGAGGCCGAGAGGGAGCCTAACCACACTGTCTGTGGAGAGCACCCTTGTGGCCAGCATATGTCTATTAAGTCTGATACTTAGCCAGCTACATCAACGCTAATCCTAGCCAGACAAAGCCACTAACAGATGTTCCATAGGCCTACTGAAAGTCAATCATACCTGATTCAGAGAAATAGACAAAGGCCTCGTGGCAAACGGTATGTCGATACGGTCTCTGCCGGCTGCAGCGCGAGGAATTTTAACGGAGGAATTAACATTGGCGAGCCAGTAGACTTTGTGATACAATGGCACTGCCGTGGTTTGAACACTGTACATGACATCCAAATTTAGTTCATTGTCCAGTGGGTGGAAAAAGCATTATAATCATATATGTATTTTTCAGGTTTCACAACTCTGGAACACTTCAGAACTTATATCACATGGAAGAAGTTTTATTTGTCACTGCTCATGAAGTGTTTTTTCTTTCTATTTAAGTGATCATGCCCCTTTTTCTAAAGAATGGTTCAGTCCAGTGCTTTTAAATGAGTTTTTGACGTTGTGTTGGCTTGGCAGTGTGTTTGTATCTCCGGAGACTACCAACTTAGCGGTCATCATATAGCCTTTCACTGTGGTTACATGTTCCTCCAAATAACTTTTCTGAGCAGTAAAGCTGACTCTACAGTGCACCCATGTCAAAAAGAACAAAACTGGACATTATGTTAGCTCATTATGTTCAGCCCTACGAAATTTGTCCCTGCCATTTTTGGCAAGGAACTACGTCCAAGGCTGTTTAAAAGCTGTGTTACCAAGTAACATTAGCTACAGTATGATTCCAGTGGTAATAATGTCTACCTTTGAGAAAACAAGTGAATGTGTGAAGAAACATAAGCCTTGCACATTGCATGCAGCAGAGAAGAGGTGAGATGATGCAGAAATGATTAACAGCTATATGCTGTACATGTGCTGTATGTTGCAGTAGATGAAACATTTGCCAAACTTGTCATTAAAATGTAGGCAGCCTTCAATCATGGAACATGAATGAATGCACTGACAGCTGTATACCAATAGACCCAAACTTAACCCATTAAGACCGGGAACGCATCTGTGTTTTAAGATTTCTTTGGCTATTCAAAAATAGCAGATCTACAAGCCGCGCTATGAGCTTGTAGATGTGCTATTTTTTTTTACATCATGGAAAATGTGTGCAAATCATTTTTAACTCCGATCTGTGCTTCTGGGGGTCCCTGGAACAACATATTTTGAGATGGGGGTCCGCGGCCAAATACATATCATTTTGGGGTCCATTTTGGGAAAAGTCGGAATGGTTGCCACCAGGTATTCCTAAACATAACCTCAGTAAAACGGTGCCAAAATCAAACCTTATTCCTAAACTTAACCTGAGTAAAACTATGCATAACCTTAAACTTATTTCTAACCTTATCCTCAGTAAATAGCAGTGTAACTGGATTATGCTAGGTTGTTTTGGAGCACCTAATGTGCAAGCAATCGTCTATCTGGAACCCTATAGTACACATTAATCAATCTCGACTCATTCATTTAGAATAGTCAGAATCTCCTCACCTTGAATGATCTCCACTACAGTACATCTTAACCATTGAGCCCTATTTTATACTTTATTGTACAACAGTATCGCACAAAAGTAGTGAAATTAAAATGACAATCTATTAAGAAATAATAATAATGATCGGCTATAATGACATGCCCGAGATTGAAGATTGAAATATTGAAAGTGGTTAAATGAAAACCACACCCTTGTGTAAAAGGGAAGCACAAAAAAAAAAGAAGTAGGTAATTAATGACGTGCTGAGGATTAGGACAGAAACAAAGAGAGGAGGAGAAATGACGACAATACACGGGAAAAAAGTCAAAAGAAAGAAGAAAGAAAGAAAGAAAGAAAGAGAGAGAGAAAAAGAAAGAAAGAAAGAAAACAGTTGGCTGGACACTGAAGCCAAACAGCAGTCTTGGCAGTCGGCCATTGTTCTAATGAGTGCCCATTAGGAAATGGACTGATTCCCTCTCTGAGACCTTAAGCTAATTTCCTGTGGCGTTTGGACTCCTTTGAAGAGAGGGGCACGGAGAGGCTGCGTGTGCCACTGGGTCGCCAAGGTGACGGGACATCCCGGCAGGAAAAACAGGAAGTGAGAGGGTAAGGAACGACTCTGATTGGACCCCTCCCCGCTCGCGTGCGCCCAGATAAGAGGCATTGACTGGCCCGCGGTGGCCACGCCCCTTTCCTCTCTTTCATTGCCGGGGAACAAGTGTTAATGGTACCGTGTCACTTTAAATAAACACTGGGAGTCGGAGAGAATGGTTTCGGGCTCACATAGGAGTGTGTTCATACAGTATGTGCACACACGTGTACACATGTATGTGTGTGTGTTTGAAAATTAACACACATGCACACACACTCACACACACACACACACACACACACACACAAGCGCACACACACACTCACACACATGAAGAGACGCAGACGAAATGCCTACAAGAAAACGCTCACCCCGAAACATGCTCGCCCCGGGTCAAATCCGGCGACCTCGGAACGGTCACCGCAGGTATTCCTAAACATAACCTCAGTAAAACTATGCCTAACCTAACCTTATTCCTAAACATAACCTCAGTAAAACTATACCTAACCTAACCTTATTCCTAAACGGAACCTCAGTAAAACTATGCCTAACCTAATCTTATTCCTAAACGTAACCTCAGTAAAACGGTGCCAAAACCTAACCTTATTCCTAAACTTAACCTGAGTAAAACTATGTGTAACCCTAAACTTATTTCTAACCTTATCCTCAGTAAAACAAATACAATAATACCTCTGGGGGGAAAAAATGGGGGCGAGCGTGTTTTGGGGCGAGCGTTCCGGTTACCACACAGACAGACACACAAAGTGTCTCTCTTCTCTGATCATGAGATGAGATGAGATATACTTTATTAATCCCCAAAGGGAAATTGAGGCGTATAATGTAATAAAATAAATAATCTACAATCTACAAGACAAACTAAAACACATCAGACACACACATGGACATAATCACACAAGAACAGGGCCGACACAGAACCATATGCATTTAGGCAAAACGTTCTCATCAAGGTGCTTTTCTAAGGGTTTTGACTCGGGATGGGCGGTTAGAGGTTAGATTTAGGCCTCGTTTCTGTGAGGTCAAGGTTAGGGTTGAGGTCAAGGATAGGCACATTAGGGGCGGTCACCGGGCAAAACACTCTGAAGAAAGGGTGTCCCCTAGAAGAAGCACTCCTCTCCCTTTCTTCTTTGCCTCAGTCCTCATCTCTTTCCAACGCTCTCTCTCCTCCTCACCCCAACTCCCCTCGCTCAATAGCCCGATTGATAATTTGTCGTAAGATGGTGTTGCGGCGAAAATAGCAGATCTGCAAGCTCACAATGCGTCACATCTGCGCCGTGCTGTGAGCTTGCTGGCATTTTCACCGTGTGAAACCGTTGAATATGACGAAGCACAAAATAGGCATAACAGAGATAGTGTAGAGGTCACATTCACTCCCTGTGTCTGTTCCCTCTGTTATCGGCCTCTCTCTCTCTCGTGAGTCCTTGGGCTGACTATCAGACAAAACACGCATCTATCCCTCCTGCACAGAGACAGATCATTAACCACTTAAAACATGTCATATATATATAGTATACTTCATTGACAGTGGTCCCCCAGGTTCTACACCTCTGCTTTTGCCCGTCTACGCCAAACCTTAGCTAATCTTCACATTTGGAGCTTAGCTTGTTGCAGTGGCAGATACAGAATGTGTCGAATGACAATTGTTCCCTAATCGTCTGCTGTTTTCCATGAGCGGCACAGGGAAAAAATAGACCAGATGCGTATTGCTAGCGGAGCATCCACGCTCACTACTTCTGGGACGCATCTGAAATGCAACTGGTGGAATCACAAGCATGGTGTAGAGTGGCAGTGATTAGGTGCGGCTGCCACGTCGCAGCCAGAACACGACACTACTGCACCCGAAGGAATCCAAAGTTGGATCCGGGGAAAGCTATCAGTCTGGGTGGGCCCAGATTCAATCTGGCTCGGGCCTGGGCCCACCCAGACTGGCTTGATCGGCTATTTTTGTCAAATGTTTGCCTATTTTTTTCCCAGAATTGGGACGCTATAGGGGTCATGTGGTTGATATAGTCAAACAAGACAATGCATACACTTGAGCTGAGCAATCAAGCCAAATAACCCAACAGTTTTTGCCAGCACCAGCCAATCTAACTTAATATTTATTCATTACCTAATGTCTATCTGTTCAAACTTCATCAACGTGAGACAACCACATCACCGTTTTATTCTCTCTGAGATCATCAAACACAACATGGCCCAAAGAGGATGTAGGTTTTTAAACAGATATGCCAAATGTTTTTTTCTCAGAACCTCAGCCATTGGGTCCGAGCTCCTCTGAAGTTGCAGTGTGATCCGTGTATGAAGCACCGAGTGTTTTGACAGCGATGATATGTTTGCTTCCTTCATAGAGGATGTTACTGGACTCATATGACTGTGACCGCATTGGGTTGTTATTCAAGCTGTGAGGTGGATGGATGCGCAGTACATGAGACACACTGTTTGTTACACCAGGTATGTGGACATAATACATGAACACAAACGTTTAGAAAATACCTTCTGTTACTATAAATCAGGACTGGGCTGATGATGGAGAGGGCCACTATATTTCCACACTCACTCCAGAGGGCCACATTGCATATACTGTCGGGCCATATGTCACTTAAAAGTATTTTAAAAAATCAAATTAATTTAGTTATACTTATGTTTACTTTATGAACTTAAATACAAACACATTGGACATAAAAAAAGACCATAGCATTTTAATATTAGTCATTAAGCTACTACTGAAGTAATTAAAGTGGGTCATGTTTGCAATTGTAACAGCTGAAATCAATAATATATCAGTATTCCCATATTAACCTGCGGGCCACATTAAGTGAAGGTGGGGGTGTTGGGGATGTGGCCCCCGGACCGCCAGTTGCCCATGTACGCTATAAAAAATTGATGGTCTATACATTTTTATTGAGCCTCAATGCCTGCTGATACTGCTCCTTTGGATAATGCTTTGCCATCTTGGGTGTGACTAAATGTTTATGCGATAGTTTGCAACATCTGTGTTTGAGAATGTTTGAGAACCACTACCCTAAACACCAGTGGTGTAAAGTAACTAAGTATGTACTCAAGTACTGTACTTAAGTACAATTATGAGGTATTTTTACTTTCCTGGAGAATTTCCAATTTTCCGTACTTTTACTTCTACAACATCTCAGAGGCAAATATTGTACTTTTACTCCACAACAATTACTTGAAAACTTTAGCTACTAGTTACTTTGCAATGATCAATTGTTATATTAGCAGATCTACAAGTTCACAACGCATCGCGATGCTTTGTGAACTTGTAGATCTGCTATTTTCAAACATTTTAGTACTTTTACTTTTGGTACTTTCAGTACATTTTGATACCAATACTTTTGTACTTTTACTCAAGTACATTTTTAATTCTGGACTTTTACATGTAACAGAGTATTTCTACATTGCAGTATTGATACTTTTTCTGAAGTAAAATATCTGAGCAGTTTTTCCACCACTGCCGTGCACACACACTGCACCAGTGGTAACCCAAACCCTAACACTCAGAACTAGATGATGGACTAGGAGGGAGGGAGAGAGATACTCATGTCATGTCACAGCTTGCCCAAGACAATATATTACACAGTAAAAGACTTGTGTACACTCTCAGCGCTACAAATGTCTACATCAACGCTGAGGATTTCACTGTGTAGACTGAGAGAGTGACATAATTTGTTGCTAGGCCCAACATATTCCTTGCCAAGAATAGCTGTTGTTCATTGCTATTACTGGAATTAATATGTGAACAATAATAACACTCAGACACAGATGACGCTCAGAGCTTGCTCAATACGCTTTTATCAGACATTAAAGCACGCGTCAGCTAACCCAAGAGTTATGTTGATGTGACAACGCCTCTCATTCAATCAGACCCATACTGCAAAAACATGCAATATGTCATGTGTTTGTGTAATTATAAAACCTATTAAAAAAACTCTCAATTTCCCAGAGAATGTATAAACACTTCATTTATTTAGATCCACAACATTAGACTTAATTAAACTAATTAACCGGTAGCTAAAAATCCCTTGATGAGCGCCTGTCCCAGAACCATATCACAGTCTCAACACAGACCAAAACAGCAAATTAATGTCACTGATAAATCAAAAGTGGAAACGTTACCATAAGCTCATCAGTATTATGAAGTATGAAGTTCAGGTTTAACCAACCCCCCACAGTCTGATGTGAGACCCTCAGCTCACACCTGAGAGGAGGTGGGAGGGTGGCGGAGGGGTTTGAGGGTTTATCACAACACCGAGGGCTGCTCTCACATGTCCATAGACAAAGACCCCCAACACCTGCAGGTGCAGAGGTCGGGGGGGGGGGCGGGGGGGCAGGGAGTTGAGGGTTAACCATCTATGAAAGGAGGGAAAGGAAGGAGCTGTACCTGGGAAGAGCAAAGTGCATGAAGGTGCGTGCGTGCGTGCGTGCCTGCGTGCGTGCGTATGTGAGTGTTTTCAGTATGATAAATGGTGCATTTATATAGCACTTTTATCCAAAGCGTTTTACATAGATTGTGCATTACATTCACCCATTCACACACCGATGGCGGAGGAAACCATGAAAGGCACCAACCTGCTCATCGGGAGCAATTTGGGTTCAGTGTCTTGCTCAAGGACACTTCGACACTAACTCTGGGAGAGCCCGGGATTGAACTGGGAACCTCACGGTTCCCATCCGGCCACTCTACCCCTGAGCCACTGCCACCCCTGTATAAATAGCTAGGGAAATACTCTGTGTAATGACTTACACAGAGTATATTGGTATGCACGCACATGCACATACACATTGTGTATGTGTGACACACACATACACACTGTGTATGTGCATGTGCTTGTGAGTGTGTGTGCACACGTGTGTGTGTGTGTGTGTGTGTGTGTGTGTGTGTGTGTGTGTGTGTGTGTGTGTGTGTGTGTGTGTGTGTGGGTGTGTGTGTGTGTGTGTGCACGCGCTCCTCTCCACGTCACTGCCTCTCCATACAGTCCAGGTGTGCATTGGGGTCTATTGTGATCCAACTGGACTTATCGGCCCCTCTTCTGCCTGTCAGCTACCTGCCCTTTGATGTCTGGGAAGTCTCTCACCCTCTCCCGCGGGTGGGTCAACATTCCAACTGCCTGAAGATTCACACGCACGCACGCAAATGCATGTGTTGCTGTAGATACACACTTGCGTGCAAGCGCGCACAAATACATGAGTCTACATACATAGACATATGTACGCACGCACGCATGCACACACGCACGCACACACACACACACACACACACACACACACACACACACACACACACACACACACACACACACACACACACACACACACACACACACACACACACACACACACACACACACACACACACACACACACACATATATATATACAAAGGACAGGGAGGGGAGAATGGAGAGGGCTAGGTAGAAATAACAAAAGAAGGGGGGCTGGCAAAGTACATGTAAACACACGCTCCATATCAAAGAGACAGGCTTTAAAAGCAGCTAAAACAAGGTCCGCTCTGCGCAGCGGCTTAATAGTTTATCCGATAATATGGCTGAGAATGGCACCTCCTGCCTGAACTTACCTGGGTTGCGATTGTTTCAATAACAAGAAAGTGAGTCTGTCAAGAGACTGTTAAAGGCCCAACCCGGAATTGTTTTGAACACATAGCCTAGATTCTAAAATGGTTTGATTCATAGATCGAAAATATGCTTTTTAGAACTTTCTTAACACATCACAAATCAAGGTCTGTTTTATTTTCAGTGATTACAAACCTTTCCAACATAAATGAACCTATTACAGCCTCAGGAACAGGTTTTATGTAAATCTGGAAAATACTGTAGATTTTGATATATCTTGTGTGCAAGTGGAAATGTTGGCCTAAGGGTGGCTTTAGATGGCTGTTGTAGGGTATATCCTCAGAGGGGTGAACAGTGAATTCCATGGCATTCCAGCCAATAGTTTTCGAGATATCTTG